>NC_142028.1:113035995-113355995 GCF_982192425.1 Myodes glareolus
GTAGAAGCGAGTGACTTCTGAGAGACTTAAGACATGACAGAAACAGATGGCTTCCTGGACAGTCCCCCAAAATTTCTCTATAATTTTGTGGCATCCAACTTAGGCTATAGGCCTAAAATATCTTACAGACCATTTTAAGAAGCATGCAAATTTGAAAGACCACCTTACCCTGTTTTGATAAAGTTTAGCAGTTGCTTTTACTTGCATTCTGCTTGTCCATATTGGATAGACCGCTTAATGTCAGCAGATGAGGCAAGAGTATTTCTTTGCCCAATAGATCAGTTTTTCCAAAAAGAAAATCAATATGGAGTGCCTTTGGTGACTATCATCATCTCAAGAATAGATTGGTGGAGTAGCCAGGAGCAGGTGTGTATCATGTCAACAGAATTCTAAGTTATTAAAACATTTAAATGCCATATTCTGTAGGTCTTTTAAATGAGTGAAGATCACCTATATATAAGGAATACATCTTTCTGCACCCAGACAACCTAACTATCATAACTATAGGTATAACAAACATATGTGAATATTAACCTGTAATTCTTAATAACCTACATAGCTTAAGTAGTAAAGCTTCACATTATAAAAATAAACAATCTGTAAACAGATATACAGTATAAGGACAATGACCTTGAAATCGTGACATCGTCTATAAATACCTTAATCAGAGGTGTAAACATACAGTGCAATGTGAGAAAAACTGACTGAGCAATTAGCAGTAGCTCCAGAAATCAATGACCAGTTCAACTCCAATACATCCAATGCACTCACAGACCCATCGTGTTGGGATTCTTTAAGGACCTACCTTTTTATCACACATATCATTAATCAGAAAAAAATTACCAGAGAGAACCACAGCAAAGCATATGGAGAATCTTGAGCCATAAAAACAAATTTGAGTCATGAAAACAAATTTCACGTATGTTAACATAAAAACAATTCATTTGACAAATGAAACCAGATGAGAGAAATTATACATTCTACAATTTGGGAAATATTAGTTTTCTTGTCAGGGTTCCAGACCGAATCATTCCTATAGAAAGACATGAGTGTACTGAGAACAGAAATAGTATGGTCTCTGAAAGTGGCACTCGGGGCCTCACATTCACCCAGTTGTCATCCTTTATTGCCTCCTTGTCCTTGGACTGTGAAAAATAAAGCTCCAAGAACAGTTTCATATCTCTTAGGGAGAAAGGTCCTTTCTTGTCTCAAGAAAACCGTCTTGCATAACCACCCCTGCTGTATAACTTTGAACTTGACTTACAAAATGTATAGGGCTCTTCTTAATTCTCCTTAAAAGAGAAGCCACCTCTTATTATGATGGTCATAACCTCACTTGTCCCATTACATCCCATAGTATTTGACCACTATATACCTGCAGGGATTGAGAACAGCCTCACAATTATTGTTTTCTTAACATAATGTATCTATCACCAGTTTAAAGGGATAATGGTCGAAGATCAAGATAGTAAGACATTGTTTCCGGTTAAGTGACATTTGAGAGAAAGATGGGAGACAGATGAGGAAACAGTACAGATCTATATCCAACTTCCTAGTTAGTGGACAGGATTTTGTCAGAGAGCCTTTGTGTGATGATGTTATTTTGTACAATAAACCTTAAGTTGGGCAAATTTCATGAAAGGAAATTTAAGCAAATAGTAACATTCCAGCATCAAAGGTGGAAGCAAAATTGTTCTCATTCATTCTAGCCACCTAATTTCTGAGACTTAAACACACCAGCTATGATAATTGCTTTTAACTGAGTGTCACAGACCTCTTGTTTTGCTCAGTAGGACTTTGCAAAGATATTGCAAGAGAAGCAGGGACACAAGGGAATTAGAGAAATAGGAGCTGGCTAAAACCAAGACTCTGCTCTGAGACAGACTGACAAAAATTCTGTGTGCACCCCACTTTTTGGAAAGCAAAACACTTTTATTTGGTGTGTTTTTGCAAATGAGACTAGGATAAAATCAATAAAGACGAACTTATTAGAGTGTCAGGAGACCTAAACTCTTCAAAAGGGTCCTCAACCAGGTTAGTTGATCTGTTTTCTTTCTTTCCAAGGCAGGACTGGGAAGCCAATGCTCTGCTGTTGAAAGTGCACCAAGAGACAATTTATTCCTGGGAGCTAGAACAGAATCAGATTGACACAATCACATTGTAATTATTTTTATACAAGGACTTTTACATAAAGTCCACCTAGTTGTGTTTCACAAAGCTGCAGCTTCCTCCAACAGATGCTCACTGCAGGGACATTCAGATCTAAGGCCAAGCTTGCCTGCTTTCTTGTTTTCAGTAATTAATTTTACCTATCTATCTATCTATGTATCTATGTATCTATCTATCTATTTATCTATCTATCTTTTTAATATACCATTTGCACATCGCTGTGCCTCCTTTCCCTGCTCTCCACTTTCCCCACACCCTACACCCTATGCGCTCCTCCCGCATAGAGAGAGTATGGCCTCCCCTGGGAAGTCATCTCACTGAGGCAGGACCAAGACTCCTCCCTGACTTGTCATGCCTAAGCTGTGTAAAGTATCTCTCCACAGAGAATGAGATCCTTAAAGTCAGTTCTTGCATTAGGATTAGATCCTGGTCCCACTGTCAGTGACCCCACATGAACAAAGGGGTTAAGACCATGATGGGGAAGCCTACAAAGTCATCTGACCAAAGCTAATGGGAGATCACAGATTCTTAATAGACAACTGGGAAAACTACATAGGACTGAACCAGGACCCCTGCATACAATTGACGATGGTGTGACTTGGGTAGTGTGTGGGCTTGCCTGCTTTCAAAAGCAGCCTTTTCTTATCCCAGATTGAGCTCAGACTTCTTGTGTTTATCTTCCAATGGCCACCTGGTCCAACTGTCACTGGGGACTGATTTGACTAGGGGAACAGTGAAGACAAATGTTTGGTACTTTTCCTTCTAACTTGTCTTAATTAGTTTCTACTGCTGTGATAAACCACCATGACTAAAAGCAAATTGGGAAGGAAAGAGTTTATTTCATCTTACATGTCCAGGTGACAGTCCATTACTGAAGGTATTTATGTGGAAACTGGGTGGTGGGCCCAACTAAAAAAGAAAAAAAGGAAAATACTCGAAAGAGAGTAAAACTACCAACCACAACATTTGGTGAACCAAAGCATAGCTAGAGTAAAAGAAAATTCAACAACAGTAGATGTTAGAGTAGTCAGCACAACCCAGGAGTGGGTAGGGGTTGTAGCCAAGGTGGTCTGTCTGGGACACTCGGACTGCTTCCCTCAGGCAAGGGATAGAGTCAAATCTGCTAAGCCCATTCCATGAGACCAGCTCTTCTACTACAGTGTCCAGTGAGGTACAAGGGTAATCTATCCCAGAGCCAGTTCAGCATATATGGTTTCTTTGACCCTCTGTGTTAACACAGACACCAGCTGCAGCAGGATCACAGACCCTGACACTGTCTTCAATAGCAGATTGGTCTAGACATCACCATGGCCTTGTTGGCATCTCAGGTCACCAAGATAATTATGGGCCCTGTGGCAGCATGATCCCCAGACACTGACATGGTCTTCGGTGGCTGACCAGACACTGAACATCTCCACAGCTATGTGTGGTAATAGGAACCATGGATATCAACTCAGACTCAGACTGCTGTAGGGTCACAGAACCAGGCATGGCCGTTAGCAGCAGCCTGAGACCAGACAATCCTATGGACACTTGCTTCAGCACAGGCCATTCAGATCAGCATGACCCTGGTGGTAGCACCACCCTCAGCACATCAATATGGCCACAAGTTGCAGCCTATATCATAGTCATCTGTGTGGCCTTTGTTGGCAACATGAACCCTGGACAGCAACACAGACCCCAGCAGTGAGAGGACCATGGACCCAGCCATGACCTTCAGCAGCAGTACAATTCAGATGTCACCATGGCCTCAGGGGTCAGTGCATGCCACTCACATGAGCAGGGTCCAAATGACAACATGGCTCTCAGACACCAGCATAGCCCCCAGGTGGTGGCCCGGGAGCCTGGTGTTGACATTGTCTTTGATGGTATCAGTAACCATAAGCAATAACATAGAGCCCTGGCTATCTTAGTGCCACAGATCCACACATGGGTCCCAGCTGCAGTCTATGATATCATCAATGTACAGGCCAATCTTAAGGAAACATTTCCTCAATAAAGATTCACTCTTGTCATGACTCTACCCTGTTTACATTAAGTAATATATATATATATATATATATATATATATATATATATATTCCAGTAAGAAGGGCATACCTCTGTATGAACTTTGTCCTGTATATCTTTACACTAAAAGTATTCTTTCATAAAATACAGGTAAGAGATTTTTAATAGTACCATTAGATTAAATCATGAGCAAATGTATCGATGAAATAAACACTCTTTATGTAGTTCAAGGTTAATTAGTCGTGTTTGTCTATTTTTGAATGGAGTTAATTTTTCTAGAGTTCTTATGTGTAAAAAGAAAACAAAAGAGCCAATATTTAATGAAAACTTTGACTGCAGAAGATACTAGTTTTATATATTGTTGTCAGGGTTTCTGTCCTGCCTGGTTCCAGCACCTGTTAAGTCCCAAAGAAATCACACAGAGGTTGACATCTAACTATAAACTGATTGGCCCATTAGCTCAGGCTTCTTTTTAACTCTTATAACTTATATAAGCCAATTATTTTTGTCTGTGTTAGCCATCTGGCTCGGTACCTTATTCAGTGAAGCAGTTGCATCTTACTTCTTCTGTGGCTCGGTCAGGACTGCACCTAGGACTTCCTTCTTTCCAGAATTCTCCTGTTCTCATTGACCTGTCTCTACTTCCTGTCTGTTGTCCTGCTTATATTTCCTGCCTGGCAACTGGCCAATAGGCATTTATTTTAAAATATAATTGACAGAATACAGACCATTGTCCCACACCAATATATAAAATTACCTTGTCATAGAATTAACTTAATCTTGTGAAGCTAGTAACTAAATTTTTAGTGGATGTAGAATTTACTACTAAATATTTTTTACTATAACCTAGAAAATATACTCAGCATTGAACTCCATTGATAGTCAATTAACTTTAGTTCCAGATCTGAATGAAATTACCTTTCTGAAGAGGAAACATACAATAGGAAGACACAAAGCTAAAATGTGCAAATACATTAGTGCAAAAGACAGACTACTTTCCAGTGTAAACCTGTTGGAATGAGAAGAAGTAGAGCCATATTGAAGGGAGGATTCCCCATCAGGTTGAATACCAACAACTTTTTGGAAGGAAAGCTTTTTTGATTAAGGTTAAAACAAGTATATGACTTGTCCAGTGCTGTAACAAGACTGAGAAGTAGCCAAGTGTGAGATAATAGTAAAGATTTTGGATCATGGCCAATAGGTTATGGGAAGCTATCAGAATCTGTGCATAAGGGAGTTGTATGATCTGATTTGTATTGGAAGAGACCATGATATCTGCTGAGTAGTAACAACACCCAGAGGATGGGAAACTTACTAGAAACAGAAATGCATATAGTCAATAATGTTGAATCGTATGAATATTGTATCAAGAAAACTTTGAGAAGTGACCATGTTCAGGACACATTTTAAAGGGACTGATCACATGATTTGCTATTAAGCATATAGGCTTGAATATTCATCTTTTCTATGAAGAAAGGCAATAGGCTGTTTCAGATGAAGGCAGGTGAGTATCTAAGGCTATTCCCTTGTGAATCACTCTCAAAATTAGGGTGTGATGTCCTATGGAGCATAAATCATGTGATAGAAAATCAGGACCACTCAAACCACTACAGGACTATGATAGCTCAAGATAAGACACAAACAAAACCAACACTGCCTTAAATCCTTTCTGACAACCTTTTACTGGAATGCCACACATTAACCAAAAGACCTTTGTTTTGTAGAAGATCCTAGGAAGATTGAAACATTTTATTCTTCATGGAAGCTCCTTAACGCAAGCAGTAAACAACTCAAAATATCCTCCAAATGTCCCTAATACTGAAAAAATTATCTAGGGACATCCCCAATATTATAATTTTTAGCTGACAAAGTCATCTTAAGTAAAAAAGAAAAAGATAAAATTAAATTTGTTAAAAATTGGTTGTACAATATTTTTAAAACTTATAGATCCGTGTGATTGTTATCAAAGTTTATAGACTAAAACCCCCTTCAGCAATAGTGACCTCCATTCATCTCCTCCTTCAAAAGTGTCCTTCAAGACTAGACATACTGACTTGAACCAGGGAACATCCTGAGTGTCTCAATTGTGTTGGGATAATCACAACAAACTAAGAAATGCTGCAAACAGGAGAAAATAAATTTCCCTTGGAAAGTACACATCAATTGGTTATCTAATACTAAATAGTCAGCGATGAAAACATACATATGAGTAACATACAGTCCTTGCAGAGTGTATAGTTATATTTCAGAATATGGACAAAGTAACAATTACATATAATAATTATATGCTATATATTACTATATAAAATATACGAGTATATAATTAGCAATATATATATATATATATATATATATATATATATATATTTAAGTTGATAGAAGAGGTCATGAATTTAAAGAAGAGCAAGGAGAGATATATGAGAGGGACTGAAAGGAGAAAATAAAAATGATAAAATTTATATTCTAAAACAAAAAGAAATAATTTTAGAAATTTTCTTCAAGTCTAATAAAATTTAAAAAAATAAATTACACATGGGATTTGTAAAGTATCTTTTAAATATGACTAAGTGTTTGCATGAAATTTTATGGTAGTATGGTGTGGGAGAATTGTCTGTATTCTGTCAATCATATTTTAAATAAATGCTGATTGGCCAGGCAGGAAGTATAGGCGGGAAGACCTGACAAGAAGTAGAGGTGGAGCAAAGAGAAAGGATGTATTCTGGGAAGCAGGAAGCTCCCTCTGCCATTCCTGCCCAGATCACCGAAGAAGCAACATGTGAGCTGACAGCTGAAAAAGGTACCAAGCCATATGGCTAACATAGATGAGAATAATGGTTAATATAAGCTATGAGAGTTAACAAGAAACCTGAGCTCATGGGCCAATCAGTTTATAATCTTATGGAGTCCTGTGTGTGATTTTCTTTGGGGCTTGCCGGCTGTGAGGTACTGGGCGGGACAGATACCCCAACAAGCAGGTCCCTTCATGTTAGAGTAGTAATGATGTAATGAGGATGCAGGGGAGTATTGGTAAACAATTCAAGGTGTGCAGCAAAAGAAAGGTGCAGCACTATGGTCTGTAATTTTGATTGTAAGTCTTTAAAACATTTGAATGTCAATTTTTTTTTTTACTGTGGGAATACTTAGTATGGTATGGTGTTTATGCAATAATACCCCTTTCCACTTGTGAACACAGTGCATGTATTTATAGAGGAAAGAATTGCTTGTGTGAGAAAATTGAACAAGTGAAGGCAATATCAACTGCTGTGTGTGAGAAAGCCAGTGAAAATGAGTAGTTTCAGTAGGCTTCAAGTGGATCAAAATGTGTGTATTTTTAATAGCTTATAGTGTTATATTTAAATAGCATTTTGATGAGAGAACATATGATTTTTAAAATAGCAGACCTATTACTAGACTGTAATTCTCATACTGAGAGAATCATGTATCAATAATATTTTAAGGGAGTCACTGTTATTTGTAAGTCATTCGTTGTGATAACACAAGATAATACGTGAAAACAACATGATTATATGGTTATCAGTCTGTTTAACAGGGTTTGCAGCCTGTGTGTATATAGAACAGATGCTGGAGCAAGCCCTCAACTAATTTTACATAACAGAAGCAATTTTACACAATTATCTGAAAATCTCTGGCCATGTTCCATTTCTCTGACATAAACATATGGGATAAAAACTACATGAAATGATTACTCCAGCAGGATCACTTATAATAACAGTTTTATTGGAGTTACTTTTTCCAGATTATGGCTACCAGCTCTTCTGTAATCTTATTTGCTATTTAAAAGCTCATCCACTAGGATACTACATATCAATAGTTACTATAAGGGCTAACAATTATAGAGTACTTAAAACATTCTGGGTTTGCTACTACATATTTCTAAATGAAAACCTCTCTTCATCTTCAGAGTAAAACTGAAAATTAGCTGGTTAGATCACCAATTTGGCCGGATTCTCTGAATGTGGCTGGCCCGAAGTCTTTCTGAAAAGCCATTGACTATGACACTGGGACTAGTTTCCTCTGCATATAATGGATTTTTGGGATCCAGTCTGTTTGCATACTCACCTTCCTGGACCTGGAGGGAGGGGGGACGAACTTGAACTTCCCACAGGGCTTGAAACCCTGACTGCCCTTAGGGACAAAGAGGGAGGAGGAGAGGGAGGGGGGGAGTGGGAGGGTGTTGGGAAGAGGGGCGTAAATGGAAACTTTTATAATTTAATAAAATTACTTTAAAAAAAACTGAAAATTAGCTATCAGCAAATACATTTAAGAAGGTCACATAACCTGGCCAAGGACACACTGACCAATGGCAAGACTCAGAACCTGCAGACAGGGGACGGAAAGCAAGTTTTCTTAAGTTTCCTACACATAAAGCCTCTGCTTTCCTTTCTCATCTTCACCACACTTGTTAAGAAAGTTCAATACAAGAGTTTTATTCCTAAATATAATTATCAATTACTTCAAATGCATGTGTTTATTAGTGCCTGTAATTAGCACCATCATTTAGGCACCATCAGCTATTTTTTTTGCTAATTATCCATTTAGAGAATCAGACTGCAAAGTATTCATTAAACATGTACTACAGTCAAGCCTCTGCTTGAGTCTATGCATTTTGCCATTCCTCTTGCCAAGAAATGCAGCCGTGCATTCCTTAGTCAGGAAGCTTGTTTCTTTGCAATTATTTTTGCTCAGGATGCACTTTCTTCCCACTTCAGAAGAGAATAATTATACTGGAGTCCAGCTTCTATATATAAGAACTAAGAGCATTTGGATCACACTTTTCTCTGTTTCCATTTTTTCCCATCCTTTCAAATGCCATATTATATCATTTGTTACATTACATTATGGTTTATATTCACTTCAATGGCCTCTTAATCCATGGCCTCTTGACAAAATAAGTAGTGCCCCTCATGTTTTCAGTGTATAGATTCGAATCACATGTGTTGAGCAATTTCATTGCCTGAAAGAGAAACTTGGAAAATGAATAAAATTCCCTCTGTACTCCAGAGTTTAGACTTCTTATTTGATGGAGTCCTTTTTCTATTATTTTTTGTTTTACTGAATTCATTGGCTATTTCTAAGTAGGTAAGTTGAAGTAGCAGAAATGGCTTCAAATATGCTTAAATGCAATGCCAGGTTAGACCTGAGGCTTCGCTCCAGAGTTATTAAGTACAGAAAGTCTTTAACAGTGAAGATGCCATAGATCCTAGATTGAGTATAAACCAACAAGATTCTTCCTTCTCATGGAGTAAATTTGATTCCTTGACCTTTAGTTTTCTGTTAGTCACAGATTGTCAGACAGCAAAACCAAATTTATCTCGTCTTCAGCCCTTCCGTCCCAGGACATGTCCACAACACCACAAGACAAACTCTGATGATGGAAAGGGGACCCCAAGAGGTTAGTACACTGTAGTTAAGCAAAAATAGTAATAGAATAAAGACACCAAAATACCCATTGTAGTACAATGTGCTGGAGAGAAGAAATTTCTATTTCTATCAAAAACGATGTCCATTTGGCTAAAAAGCATCTTTTCTCACATCTGTTCTTTCACAAAGCCAAGGAAAACTTATAAACCCACTTTGAGGTTTGAGTCTGAGCTTGCCTTGCCACATGTTTTTTTGTTTTCATTGTTTGTTTGTTTTGTTTTCATATCTAATACATCCAGTGAAACAGAAATTCTGAGTAGTTATTTATAGCCTTTGAATTTCCAAATTAGACCCCATAATTTAAAAACTTACAAAAAATAAAAGTCAGTTAAAGTATTATGCTAACCCAGGTACAGAGACGGATATTGTATAAAACACACTCTTATTAGATCCCATGTCATCTCCTTACAAGGTCATTTCTTATAGAGTGTTCACATTATTGCCTGTCCCACACATACACTACTGTAAGCTACCTTGATATATCAGGCATGAAGCTGAACTTCTCTTTAGTTGGAATTTACCCTTTGCATTGAATGATAAATAAAGTATACTTATATTTTGTAAGTGAATAAGCTAAGGCTGGGAAGGATTAATCTGCCAATATTTAATGGGACATCAGGTTTCTCTGACAAACAGACCTTTATGTTCTGTAATTATAGGATGCCTTAGTTAAAATATATTGAAGCCAAACATGGAGTTTATATGCGTTGGCTTTATTTATGTTAACTTGTGAGTAAATGTGCCGGCACTTGCACTGAGAAAATGAATGATAAATGCTATGTTTTATGATTTACACATTTGAGCATCCCACTGTGAGGACATGCTAGTGGCTGCAGGAAGAAATAACTATTAATTAGGTGTTAATTTTTCCTAAGGAGCTTAGCAATTATGGGAAGAGATAGCATGCACTTTCGCACATAAACTAAGAAGAACCAGTCCTGGACAACATTCCGGCTGCATCCCAGTTAGAAACACAGCAACGATGAGCCGTTTCTGACTAGCATGGAAAGCTGTTTATAAAAGGTGTATTTTGGGTTAGTTTTCTAGTATACACAGCATGCATTTTAATAAAAGAGATGAAGTTATGGTTTGTTGAAAATTAGTCCACAGGTCATGGGACAGTGAGCAGTGTTGTTAAGAAAGGAGAAAAAACGACACTGAGTTCCTAACAGACAGAGTGACCAAGGGTCTAGTAGTGAAGAGTGCTGTTAGAATCCCAGTAGAAGCCATATTTGAAACTTAGAATAAGAGCGTCAGTTATGTGATCAAACAAAGATTACAAAACTTCATTAAAAATTATCTTTGGGTAATTTTAAATTGGTAATTGATATAAAACACACATTTATTTGGAGGAAACTGGTAATCACCCATTGGTTTTCAAAGTTTACCTATTTGTCTTATATACAGTTAAGGCATTTTCTTTTGGAATCAAACTCCATTACCAACACACCACGAATCTGTAAAGACCTGCACTGACACGTGCCTCTCACCTGCTGTTCACTGAAACACGGCACTGAGCATAAACACAGGGACTATGTGTCAAAAACACATTTCAAAGAACACAACATGGAAGCTTTGACAACTTTTATCACTTCTCTGTAACAATCAGTGACTACACGTTATCTTCTTTCAGTTTTCATTTATACATTATTGTTTGTGTGACTTTTGAAAGAGGGTCTCACGCTTTTACTGGCCTGGCGTGGAAACAATGAGTATTTTCTGCCTCAGCCTCTGCCTCCTGGGTAAGATATTGCAGTCATAAAGCACTGTATTAGTCAGAGTTTTCTGAGGAACCAGAACTGATATAGTGAACATTCATATAAATACATATTTAAACACACACAAACACACACACACACACACACACACACACACGCACACACACACACATATATATATATATATATATATATATATATATATATATATATATATATATATATTCAGTTTTTTGAAATGATAGGACATGATAGGACAGTGAAATGCTTGATTTTTTCTAGATTTATTAGAGTGGCTTAGAGAGTGTGGCCAAAGTAGTTCAACAATGGCTCTCTTCTGACAGACTGGTCTAGGACTGGTTGTTCAGTCCATGAGATTGGATGCCTTAACAGTACCCATATGTTAGTGGAGTCCCAGGGAGTTCATAGAGAGTTGCCAGTCTTCAGTTTATTTGGAATCCCAAATAAGTAAGTTCTAACACCAGGGAGGAGATGACTCAGGAACAGGACACATGAACTTGCTAGTGAGATTGAGGGCAAACAGGGAAAAGGCAAGTATTACTCCATTTTATTATATGTGGACTGCCATCCTAAGGTGTGTTGTAGATTGTTTTGGGGGGGTGGTCTTTCCACTTCAAATGACCCAATAAAGAAACTCTTTAATAGGTAGCCTAGATGCTTAGGTTTGGATTGATTTCAAGTTGACAGCCAAGTTTAATCACTATGGCCATCATATCTGAGTAGCGATCTTTTAAATAAAATTGTACAATACTTTATTCCCTTGGGTACAATCATTTTAACTTCTTGGAGCAACAAGACACTAAAGTACATGATAATTTTAAAATTTTTCTCATGTTTTTGAAAGACTTAATTTTATTGAAGATAGGTTCTTTATCCTTCCTGTATGTTCAAATTATCACACAAAATAAGAAAGCATATGTTCTTAGAATTCCAGACTAATGATGGTTAAGTCATCTAAGTTGCTTGGTGATACTATTGAAAGGCTTTAAAGCTTCTTTGTTTAACTAAGTACCTCATTAATTTTAAGATGGACAAAGTATCTGATCACCTCAGTGTCTGTGCATTTGTCAGTTTGTAGAATACATAACACATAGACAAGTTTCGGAAAGCCTTTTTTTAAGTTAAGATTTTCTGAGAAACAGGCTTAATTACGCATGTGTAGATTTATGTGGATTGTATAGGTTAGGAAGATGATCATTTTAGGTATTAAATAAACCTGGCAGCACTGGAGAGAATTGAATCAGTCCACACTAAGGTGTAGAGACCAAGTAAATGCCACTTTAAAATAAGGAAGATGGACTGGAGAGATTAGATTGTTTACTGGATTTTAAGACACAGAAATGTTTAAGTTATTTGCCTGTGAACCAAGTTAATGGTAATGTCCTTTGAGATGATAAATATTGAGTAAATCATTTTATGTAGCTTAAAGATATAAGAGTAACCTGTGGATTCATGTGTTTGGCTAACATTTTCTCTGAAAACAGAGGTGAAGTTATCAACCACCAGTAAAAAGCCTACCACTATGAATAAGAAATTATGCATGGTATAAAATCTTGTTTCCCCTACACAAATATATAAATATAATATAAAAAGATTACACAGAGCCAAAGAATCTCATATACAATAAATAACATGTTACTTTCTTGGATTAGAAAAGTAAGAGACAAAAGAATGGTCCCTCGTGAATGTTAATAAGCCCTGGTCGTCTGTGGCAGGCTTGAATGAACAGAACTGACTGTGGAGTCTGGATCATACTGCAAGAACTTCCACTCTGCAGAAATACGTTTGCCACATTTTATGATAATAGAAGTGTGATTGGGTCATGACCTGATCAGCTACTGTCGAGTGCTCTATTGAAAACGTATGTAACATTGAACTGAGGAATCTGCTTTCTCAAGGGAAGCCTGGTGTCAAATGAATTCTTGATGTTTCAGCAAAACTGTGTTTTCTTTGCTCACAAAATTCCTAAAATGGTGGCACTTTCAGTAAAATGACTTTACTACTAAAGAAAAAAGTGATATATTTTAACATGGTAATATATGGTCAAAAATACCAGAAAAAAATAACACACCATTATCCATGCTGTAAGATTTAGAGCATGTAAAGTATACAATTCAACTGAGTTCAATATATTTAACTAAACCTTCATATATACTAGGTTTAGTATTCTGTATTGTAACTGATTCAACTGAAACTCAAATGAATTTCTTGCTACTTTAAAGAGTATGTGGATTTTGAACATGGAACTGTATGCCAGCTCCCTTGGAGTAGTCATCTCCGTGTAAAGTCTACCAGTGAAAAAGGTATTTATAAAGTACAAGTGAGTTTTTCAGACTAATAAAGTAGATAAAATTATCCTGAACTACTACAATTGAAATTTAATAAACATTATTTGTATTATTTGCAAATAGAGCTGGGAAAAATGGAAGTTTGTATTTGAATTTAAAAAAAGGGTTCTACCTGATAGAAGAGAAAGTGGGAAGTAGTCTGCAACACATGAGCACAGGAGACCACTTCCTATGTAGAACCACAGTAGCACAGACAATAAGACCAATAATGAATACATGGGACCTCCTGAAACTGAGAAGCTTCTGTAAAGCAAAGGACACTGTCATTAAGACAAAAAGGCACCCTACTGAATAGGAGAATATCTTCACCAACCCCGCATCAAACAAAGGTCTGATCTCCAAAATATATAAAGAACTCAAGAAACTAGACATTGAAACTCAAATTAACCCAATTAAAAAATGGGGTACTGAACTGAAAAGAGAATTCTCAATAGAAGAAGTTCGAGTGGCCAAAAGACACTTAAGGTCATGTTCAACCTTCTTAGTGATCAGGGAAATGAAAATTAAAACAACTTTGAGATACCATCTTACAGTTGTCAGAATGGCTAAAATCAAAAACACCAATGATAGCCTATGCTGGAGAGGAAGTGGAAGTAAGGGGAACACTCATCTATTGTTGGTTGGAATGCAAACTTGTGCAACTACTTTGGAAATCAGTGTGGCAGTTTCTCAGAAAGCTGGGAGTCAACCTACCTCAGGATCGAGGAGTTCCACTCTTGGGAATATACCCAAGAGATGCTCAATAATACTACAAAAGCATTTGTTTAACTATGTTCATAGCAACACTATTCGTAATAGCCAGAACCTGGAAACAACCTAGGTGCCCCTCAAAAGAAGAATGGATAAAGAAGGTGTGACACATATACACATTAGGGTTCTACTCAGCGGTAAAAAACAATGACATCTTGAATTAGGCATGCAAATGGATGGACATAGAAAATGATTTACTGAGTGAGATAACCCAGACCCAAAAAGAGGAATATGGTATGTACTAACTCATAAGTGGATTCTAGCCATAAACAAAGGACATTGAGCATATAATTAATGATTTTAGAGAATCTAAATAAGAAGGTGAACCAAAAAAAAAAAAAAAAACATATATCTGTCCTCATGGATATTGGAAGTAGACAAGATCACCGGACAAAAGTGGGGAGCACGGGGGTGGGAGTCGGTTGGGTGTAAGGGGAGATGGGGAGAGAGAAGGAAGAAGGGGAAGATTGGGGTGAGCTTGGGAGAATGGGATGCTTGACATGGAGTAAGAGTGGATATGGGAGCAGAGAAGAACATATCTTAATTAAGGGAGCCATTTTAGGGTTGACAAGAGACTTGGCTCAAGAGGGGTTCCCAGGTGTCCAAGGAGAGGTCCCCAGCTAGTTCCTTGGGCAGCAGAGGAGAGGTTGCCTAAACTGGCCTTATCCCATAGCCACACTGATGAATATCTTGCATATCACGATAGAACCTTCGTCCAGCGATGGATGGAGATAGAGATAGAGACCCACATTGGAGCACTGGACTGAGCTCCCAAGGTCCAGATGAAGAGCAGAAGGAGGGAGAACATGAGAAAAGAAGTCAGGACCTCGAGGGGTGCATTCACCCACTGAGACTGTGCAACTGATCTAATGGGAGCTCACCAAGGCCACCTGGACTGGATCTGAGCGAGCATGTGATCAAAATGGACACTCTGAACGTGGCTGACATAGAGGACTGACTGAGAAGCCAATAATAATGGTACCAGGATTTGATTCTACTACATGTACTGGCTTTTTGGGAGCCTAGTCTGTTTGGATGCACACCTTCCTAGACCTGGATGGAGTGGAGAGGGCCTTGGACTTCCCACAGGGCAGGGCACCCTGATTTCTCTTAGAAATGGAGACTGAGGGGGAGGGAGAGAGTGAAAGGGATATGGGAGGAGGGGAGAAGGTGGAAACTTTTAATAAATAAATAAATTTAAAAATAAAGTGTTCTAGTAATTGAGTATATTTATAATATATTTCAATTTTCAAAATTTTTACTTGCCATATTGAATATTTTTGCATAGAGCATCCCCCTAATGTCTCAGTTTATGAAATATCCAATTTCTCCGTGTTAAACGCTACCTTCCCTTTGAATAAGGACAGCCTGACTTCCCGCAGCTGGTAGCTTAGAAAGAATTCATTGACTAGTCAAACCGCACCCACCTGCTTTGTTTTCAGGGATCTGCCGAACTCTTCTCACACAGGAGTAAAAATAAACTCCTCAGACTAAATAGTTTAGAAGTGTAATAAAAGTCGTGTTCAAAATCATCTTGCTCCCATGTCTTTAATTGATTTTTTCCTACACTATATTCCAATTAAGATTTTTTTCCTCCTCTAATTTCTTCCTGCTCCACTCCACCTGTCCACCCATCCAAATCCACATTCTTTCTTTCCGTCACTCTCATTAGAAAACAAAGAGGCATCTATTAATCATGGAAAAAGAAAGAATGATAATTGATAAATTTTCCCTTGGAGAAAACTAATTTTTTAATTTGTGGATTTTTGTCAATTGGAGATAGCTTCTGGATTGGGGCTGGGGGCTGTTGTCCTCTTCTACCCTGAGACGTGGGACCCCATCAGGTCCATATATAGAGGCCCAGGGCATACTGCCATAATCTCTGTGAGCTTATGTGTGTGTAGGTCCAGAGGTGTTTAGACATTGTTGCTTTCTTGGTGTCCTTCATGCCCCCTGGCTCTTACAGTCTTTGAATCTCCTATTCCGTTGATTTCACTGTTCGAAGGCCTTCCACGCTCTGCACATCATCCCTCTTTCTGTCTTTTGTTAGCCTGAACTAGATCTAGCTCATGAATTTCAATCTCAGGGATCACTGAGTCCCAAAAAATCTATGAGATCCATAGTTTGCACTTCACATTTGTCTTGATAAAACAATGTTTTCCTTATAACTGTGATGGTTTCAAAACACAGTGTTTTCAGTTTATTTCTTACTTTATTTCAATATTAATTATACATAATTTTGAGAAATTACAAGGAAGAAGAAGACATAGGGAAAGATGAATGGAGGGGGGTGGAGGAAGGGAAGATACGATTTCTTTTTTAAATTTCTTTATCCTTTAAAATTTATATTGATCCAATCTAAGTATCTTGATCCAATCTATCCCCTACTATTAAGACTTTAGGCAAATAAAAACCCTTCTTATAATTAATTGAATATGAAATATATTATTCCTAATATTTAAGACATGATGTTTTATGAGAAATTTTCTATATGACCCAAATAATTTATTTTCTAATAGTTTCAATAATATGCAGAAACACAACAAAAATAAAATTATTAAATGAACATTTAATATTGTAAAGAGTATGCTGACTTAGACATTGAGAATATTATAAATATTACTTGCTACTAGTCTTAGATGGTTTTCAAAATAATTTGTAGTTTTCATATTGTGGATACAAATGGGAACTAGTTATATTTCTGTACTTTGGACTAAAAATTTGTAAAAGGATGTTAATATTTCCTTCTAGCAAGCTAGAAAACAGCCATAATATTGGATTTAAAGCATTGATTTTGTTTCTTAAATATCCTTATGCTATTTATGATTATTGCTTTATTCTAATTCTAGTCCCTATGCATATCAATTCTGATATTAATTAAAGCAGTCAGTAGCAATTACACTAACCATACTCACAACAAGCAGGGAAAACAAGAAAAGTCAGGAATGAGTGACAGACAGTGATGTTACCCATCTTGGTGCGTACTATATTAGGCCTGGTCTCAAAACCTCTGTCTGACGGCAAGGTGGTCAGGAAGACAAGGGCAAGCACCATTGACTGTGCTATAGTGTCAGGAAAGTATCTGCAATTAGAACATGGTGTGATTAAGTGTGCAGGACAAAGGCGGAGATAATATTATGAAGAAATCCTGCAGATCCGAAACAAGACTTATTAGTATGCAGCAATTTGAAGTAAATGAAAGGATAAAATGCAAATTTGAAAGGGGGTATGATAAGCTAATCTCAATATTTAGAAAAAATTGACACGGAAACACTCTACAATGTGAGTACCACCTGTTAATATTCTAAAGAGAATGTCCAGGGATATCAGAATCACTTGGTTAGGGGTTTTAAAGGTTTCTGGAGATTCTATCACCACCTATCAGACTTTAAGTACTGTGCCCCTCAAAGGCAGAATTATTCATAGGGGTGCTGGGTGATAAATATTCACAGTTCCCTTTAAAGAAATAATGTGCCAGTTTTTAAATTACTGAACTATTCTGTTTGTTACTTCCCAGAGAATCTTATTAGCACGGGTAGAACACACTCACATAGCCTGGCCATGGCAGCCATCCTATGTGTGATTAGAGTGCATTTAAATACATTTCAGATATCTTCTCTTCACTTGCTATAAGCTGGTTGAAATGACAATTAGGTAGTCTCGGGGTTATTAAATTCAGAGGATCTGAAGGAACATTGTAACTGTGAAATTGTACCAGTAATGTGCATAATAATGTAGACAGTAAAAGAAATAAAAAGGATCAGAGTTATACTTTTAAAATAGATTGAATTATTTATGCATAGTATCATCCTTCCAAGCTTTCTGGACACATATACACACACGACACACACACACACACACACACACACACACACACACACACACGCACACACACACAGAGAGAGAGACAGAGACAGAGACAGAGAAAGACAAGAAGGGAGAAAATACTGATTTCATTAAAATCTCATTTGTTTGATTTTTAACAATAAAGACTCAGAAGCCAGAGACTGTGTTGAAAGTCTGCTAGCTCAGAGAGGAAGAGAAAGCACCCAGCTAATCTTCCTCCCTAGCTAATATCCAAGAAGCCTGTTGCCTTCTTCTGTGCCATATCACACAAAACTCCTCAGTCTCCATGCCCCTTCCTTCTACTGTCAGATAGTTGCTTGCTCTGTCTCTTAACCTATGATTGACTTGATTTAATCCTGTTTACAATATTCAGCCAGAAAACTCTTGAATTAAAGTTGTATGCTAGGGCTGAGACTCACCACAACTAGAAATAGGTTTTTCTAGCAAATGAAGCAATCTTGTGATCAAATATCCTGCAATGAGAGACAGAGAGAGAGAGAGAGAGAGAGAGAGACAGAGACAGAGACAGAGAGACAGAGACAGAGAGAGAGCCAAGATCCAGCAGCATGATGTTATAAGCCCTGTCTGTCCTCTAGAGTTTAGTTACTTGGAGGTCACATTTAAAAGTGCTTTGTAGATAGCCTTGCCAACTATAATTAACAACCTATTTTTTCATAGTTTGTACATTTATAGATTTAGGCAACAAATATAAAGGATACAGCCTAAGAAAAGCAAAACAATTCTATAAACTTGTAGTCAGTAATAATTCAAAAGTTAGTAAAGAGGTAAGTAAAACAGCTTAGTTAGTGGGCAGGCCTTTAGTCCTCATGATTTGAGTGCAATCCCCATAAACCACATAGCGGAAGGACGAAAATTCACGTTCAGAATTTATTCTCTAACATCAGCTTGTTTCCTGGCCTCTCTGGCTCTCTCTCCCCTTTGTCCTTCTCTTCTCGTCCTTCTATGTCTGTCTGTCTTTCTGTCTGTCACTCTACGTGTGTCCCTGTCTGTCTATTTGTCTGCCTCTCTCTTTCTTATACACATACACATGCAAATTATTGTAAAATAAGTGTAATGTTAAAAGGATTATTTACACAATTTGATGTATTTATTCAGCTTAATGTAATTGCATTCACTAAATTACTAATGTTTATACCCATATTTAAGAGGGGTTTTAAACCTTTGGGTATAGGAAGAAATTCTTACTTAATTAAAGTATGTAAAAGACTACAGATTACTTCAGTGTTGTTTTCAAAGCATCACATATGTCCTAAAATCTCAACGGATTGCAAAGATGGGTATCTACATGTATCTTCAGTGTGGAACTGTTTAATTAATGGTTTCTTTCCAATCTCTGAATATGGAACCAGCAGATGTCTAAGGCAAAACCACATGCTTGATATCACCACTGCTCACTTTGTTCAAAAGGAAGGAAGAGGCTCTATGACTTAAAAAAAAGGAAAAAATAGGACGTTCAATGCTGCCCAGGCCATGCACTTACCTGATTTGGTTCCTCATCTTCCCATGGGCAGGCTCTTTAAGATAAGTCTACTTTCTGTAGAAGAAGATGATTAATTGTTACAAAATTCCAATGAGGAGGAATAAGCTTGAAGACGCAGTGCAATCGGTAATGAAAGGTTCTCAGACTATCTTACAAAAGATATAGCTTTAATAAAACAGAAGGAAAAACTTACACCAGAATCCCACCAGTACAGAACGCTGGATCCAGGCCAGAACAAGAGAGGGCAGGGAAGTGCACCCTCCAGGTTTATAGGTAAACTTTTGCCTTAGGGCAACATACCCCACAGACAGAATGTGATTGGCTGAACTCCCCTATCATAAGCTTATGTTCTTCTCTTAGTTAGCTTTAGCTAACACCTGACACACCCCAGAGTTATCAGAGGAAATCTCAATTCTAGAATTGTCTTAATCAGATTGTGTATGTCTGTAGCGAATTTTTTTAAATTGTGGAATTGATGTGGTAGGCCCAGGAAAATGACACTAGTGTAATGGTGTTCCAGGCTTGGAACTGTGTGTAGAGTTTTTTCATGCATTTGATTTCAATTCTTGCCTTGAGTATCAGTTTTGACTTTCCTCAATTGTGGCCTATAACTTGTAAGGAGTGTTAAACTATTTCTCTTCCTAATGTTACTTTTGCTCAGAGTGCTTTATTACAGCAACAGAAAGCAAAATAGAACTGTCCATAGAGTAAATATATTTAACATTTTTTATTGCATAATTCCAAATAACTGTGTGAAACAGCTTTGAATAGTCTTAGGGCAAACGAATACCATACTTTTTTTTTTTTTTTACTATATCTCTGTAATATAGTTTGAAATCTGGGATTTTGAATCACTCAGGAGTTCATTTATTATTTAGTTATTTAGCATTACCTTAACTATTCTCTCTCTCTCTCTTTCCTTCTCTCTCCCTCTCTCTCTTTCTCTATGTGTGTGTTCATGTGTGTATGTCTGTTTTCATAATAAGTTGAATCTTTTTTTAAAATTTTTGATGATGTTGTTGGATTTTAATGGAGATTCAGTTGATCCTGTAGTTGCCTTTAGTAGAATGACTATTTTTTGCAATATTTATACTATCTATCCTTGAGTATGGAAGATTTTTCTGTCCTCTGGTATCATCTTCTTCTTTCTTCAACGTCTTAAATTTTTCTTTCTTATTAATACTTCATGTATTACCTTCAAACTGTGTTTCCCCTCCCTGCATTCTCCCCTCTCCCACCCTAGACCCCCCTTTCTGCTGTTCTTTCTATTCCTCCACCATAGCAGGCCTTCCCAGGGATATAAACGAAACACAGCACAGCATGTTAAAATAAGAGTAGGCACAACCCTGCCACCATCCAGCACATCTTTCAGCAGATCAAACTGTATGCCAATGATAAAGTTTTTACTGTACAAATATTTCACTTGCTTAGTTAGAGCTCTCTCAATATTTTTGAGACTATTATGAAAAGTACTGTTTTACTGATTTCTTTCTCAGTTACTATAATTTGTATATAAAGAACGATACTGATTTTTGTGTCTTAATTTTGTTATCTAGTTGACAGTATTTATCAGTTGTAGAAATTCCTGGTAGAGTTTTTAGGATCTTTTTTATAAAAGTAAACAATAATAATAGCAACAATAAAAAACAAACCCATCATATTCAAGACATGCCCAGGTTCAAGCTAGATAGAATTCCAGCTCTGAGAATGGGTAAGGGACTCAAAAGCCCACACTTAACCTAGATGCTATTTGCAAATGATCCATTCCTGCTGGGAATGGGAAGGTTTTCTCCAATGAAGTGTCACTGTATATATTAAGCTCTTGGGATTTTGTTTTTTTCTTGCATTTTTATTTTATTTTGTGGTATTTTTGATTGCGTGCTTTATTTTTGAGATGGAGGCAGAAAGAAAGAGAGAAAAATAGGATGAAGTTTGGTAAAAAAGAAGTAGGGAGGATTTTGGAAGAGTTAGGGAAGGGAGAAACATGGTTGAAGTATGTTGTATAAGAGTACCAATTAAATAGCAAACTTTTTAGATGAAGGAAGTGAAATCAACCACATTTTTTGTCATGTATTATATATGTACATCACAACATCACATGTATCACATGACTGAAAGATCTTAAAATGAAGAAGTTTGTAAACTGTCTCATTAACTGAAATTATGTTTCCTGCATGTTCAGATAATCGTTTTAAGCCTTTATACAAAGCACATTAAACAATTAAAGTTATTTTCTCTCTAAATAGAACCAAGGTATAATAGAAATGTGTATATCTTTAAAAATTTAAATTTAAAAGTGGTTATTGGGAAGTATGACATGAACTGACCAAGAACTGTTGTTTGTAATTCCAACTAGAACTTCTAAATATCTTTTTACATTTTATTTTAAGGAACACACTCGATTCCATTAATATGTCCAAAGATCCTATATGCAGCCCTCATACAGTCTGTGGGTACCATTTAGAGAGAAACCAACCCTGTGTTTGTACTCTTAAGAAAAATGATCTTAATGAAGTGGTAGATGGTAAATAAATCCATCTCAACAATATTCAAGCAAATCTAAAGAAAATGGTGTCTCTTGATAAAATATATTTTATATATAAGAGAGCATATTAACTTAATGTTAATATTATTTTGAAGGGCACTCCTTGATCTGTAGACATTATGGCAACTCTCTACCTGAACATCTGATGCATGGGTGACTGATCTGAATAGTCCAGTTTCTGCCTATTTGAAAATTTTGTACACGTGTTTATCAAGGTCAAACATGCAAAAGTTGAAGAAACAATTGACTATTGGTGATGATATTAAGCAATAAGAATTGTATCATATCAGTGGAATCTTACAATAAAATTATAAAAAAAAGCTTTTCCAAGTAGTCATTGTTCTCCAATATTTCAACTACTGAATCCACTTTCTCTTAAGCTAGTCCTGGTAGGTGATTTGCTTGTGAGCTGTGGTCTTATTCTTTCTTCTTCTGATTACTACAATTAGTTATTTAATGAGAAAAAAGTAAGTCAGAGGTTGCAGAATGTATTAAATACAATGAAAAGAAAAGATACTTTGAACTGCAGGCCTTGCCATATCACCATAAGGAATGCACTGCAGAGGTGTGCCTTATGCATGTCCAGGAGGCTCCACCCTACACTTTAGGAGTTCAGTCCCTGTTTCTGGAGTTTCTCTGATTCAATTTCAAACTGTGTAGAATGGGAAGAATCTCCCGTACATCAATCAGTCAATGCTTGGCTTACCCTTGAACAGTCAACCGGAAGTTTTCACTATTTCTGTGTGCCCTGTTTCCTTTGTTAACAGCACACTACAAATACAACCTTCCAATTTAATTCTGAGGTGTATATATTTATTTGCTTGAGCTAATATTATTCTTAGTTATAGTTTTTTTTAAAGATTTTATTTATTATGTATAAAACATTCTGCCTGCATTTTTGTCTACATGCCAGAAGAAGGCACCAGATCTCATTACAGATGGCTGTGAGCCACAATGTGGAAGCTGGGAATTGAACTCAGGACCTCTGGAAGAGCAGTCAGGGCTCTTAACCTCTGAGCCATCTCTCCAGCCCCCTTAGTTATAGTTTTATAGTGGTGGAGGAAGAGTAACTAGGGAATGAATCCAGTTATTTCTGCATTCTAGGCAAGTGTCCTAACACTCCAAAGCGTCAAAAGTCAGCACCGAATTATCACAACTTAGATAAAGCTCTGAGTACTACCTGCATTCACTCTTCATTTTAGCATAGTATTTAGTTCATAAATATGACAAATTGGGATGACTGGGCAGCAACTAGTGATTAGAATATAGGTCAATATGTCAATAGGGTTTTCCTACCAGCCATGCTTCTGACAAAACCATCTAGCTTCCTTTCTGCAGTCCCAACCTCACATAAAGTGGTGCATGCTGGGATATCATGAAAATTTTAAGAGCTCTTTGCAGCATACCTATTGAGAGAAATGTTTGTATGCTCCCATTTCTCTGTCTTTCCGTACTGCTCCCACATGTCCTGGTGAGGACAGAAGATTTCTATTAGCGCTGGAGCACACCTGGTATTTCTCTTCTAGAAAAGCAGATGCAATTTGCTATTTGAACAGAAAAGAATGGATAGTGCATATTAAACACTAAACTGCTAAAAATTTCAGGAATTATTACAGATCCCCCTGTTCCTTGTTTTAAAGTAAATCAGATAGATTCCAGGAAACTGAATGTCTTTCCTAAATTGTTCTGTCCTGTGGAACATAGAAACTAGTTGATGTTTCTTTCTGGTTAAGAGTTTGCAGTCTTTGCAAGAGTTCACACCTATCTTAAAAAAAAGTTTTATTGTGATAATTACCAGTGTTATCCAGAATAGATAACCAAAATTAAATATATTCCATGCAGCAAATAAAACTAAAGCCACCAAAATGGGTGGACTGTCCTGTCTTGTTTCTACTGCTTAGCCATTAGATTTTGCTCCTTATTCCCTATATGCTTAGGAAAATCACAAAGTACTCTGTGTTCATGAAAGGGGCCTCTGTGAATCCCTCACATTTTTTAAATCACAGTGTGCTTTGTGTCTATAGTAACCTTCCAAGACGTCACTAAGTTATTCCAGGCATGAATTCTACATCTAGAAAGAAAACTGACTAAGAAGGATCTAAACATCTTTTTTGAGATCTTAAATTATCTATAATCCTTCCTCTCAGTAAAGCCACTGTCCAGTGATGACAATCAACAGTCCTCTGACACTGTTTCATTCAAGAATTCTCTGTTCTCATTAATGACTTTTCTATCTTGCATTAGAACTCTATTAATTTAATTACACTGATTTCAGATAGTCTAACTGATAAGTTTACATAAAATCTATTGGCTTCAAAGCATTTCTTAGTTGTAACCACTCTCTTAACTGATTGCTCAGCTTATTGAAAGACTTAGGTTACTTCATTTTAACAACTGAAGCTAGTGTGGAAATAGAAGAAAAGTCCTTTTGTATCTGGGTAATACCAAGAATTTCTAGGTCCACCATTATGTATTTGATAAACTCCATATTCCAAGGATAAATTATTGGTATGTCAGTCTTTCTTTCCTTCCCTCCTAGAAAGCTGTCAAATCAGCACTAGTCACATCTAATTGGAAATATTATATAAAAGAAAAATCTGATGATTTTGTATTGTTTTCCCCTATGTGTCAGAGTTGCCCATACAGCTCTTTGGCTACTCTCCCCATACTCAGCTATACTTGGCCATCAGAAGTTGGAAAGGTCTAATACCACCACAGTTATTTGGGCTTGTGCACATGCATATGCATAATGTCAAAATGCTGACTGAGTATAATAATGACTGTTCCTGTGGTCACCAATGACATAATTCTATTTTATCTAGTCATCAGTTAGCCCACAGTGTAACATGAAGGCCGGCTTGTTTGTTGGGGTTTATGTCCTGCCCAGTACCCCATAGCCGGCAAATCCCAAAGAAAATCACAGAGTCTACATAAGGTTATAAACTAATTGGCCCATTAGGTCAGGCTACTTATTAGCTCTTATAACTTATGTTACCCCATTATCCTTATCTATGTTAGCCATATGGCTTGGTACCTTTTTCAGCTGTCAACTCACATGTTTCTTCTTCAGAGGTCTGGGCAGGAATGGAGGAGGGAGCTTCCTCTTTCCTTGCCTTCTCCTGTTCTCATTGCCCCACCTCTACTTCCTGTCTGGTTGACCCGCCTATATTTCCTGCCTGACCAATTAGCGTTTTATTAAAATACATGATTGATAGAATACAGATAATTTTCCTGCACCACCACAGAGCAGATATTCTTAAGCTCCTTTATCAAGAACATTGCCAGCACAAGGAGAGGAAGCACTCTGAAATTTTAGCTGTCCTCTGTCTCAGTCCTAAGCAGGTCTCCTTTGTGACCTGTTCCACATTTCACGAATGCAATAGTCTCATACCATTCTAGGGGATTAGAGAAAAGAGAATCAGAGGGAGATGTAGAAGAGCCTGGGAGAAGTAACATCAATTTCCTCTTTACTGTGGCCTCTCCCATGCCATTTCTTCTCTTCCTTCCCGCAAATTTACCTGCTTTAAATCTCACTTACACAACTCTGTAGCCCCAGTTTGGCCAATATTTCACTGCCTTATTGCCCATTCTCATGGGATGCTTCCAGCTGATTTTTGCCCTTCACATCTTTATACAGTTATCTACCTGGCTTAAGGGTTGGAGACAAAGGTACTCTCACTACAGAGTGTATGTTGGGATGTGTGGGTAAGCTGCTTGAGAACTTTTCTCCTGTTTGAATGGAAAACAAAACGATGAGTTTGGCTAACATTCCTAAGTTAAACTCCAAGATCTATCAATAGGAAGGTCTTTGGTATAGTTGTCTTTTCTCTGTAAATTCTCTCTAAGCTGTACAAGTGAAATCTCTCCATCAATGCTATTACCAAACAGGAGGGCATTTCCTTCCTCTAGTTTGTGTCTAGCACAAGGTCAGAACATATGAAGCCCATGTTCTCTAACATAATTTCTTTTTTACATGCTATCAAATACTCATATATACAATTTAAAAGCCTATAACCAATGGATACCAACCACTATATTCAGCACCCAGGTTATGAGGCAAACCAGTAAAGAAGCAGCCTTCTTTGAATTTACAAACAACTTCCACACAGCCTTCCCTTCACAGGTTTGGTACACTATGAGCCTCATTTTAAAGGTAATTTGATCACTAAGTTGTTTCATCAATTTAGTTTTGCTAAGAACAATTATGAATATCTGGAACATTCATTTTCACAGCATCGGCACATATGAACAGGACTGATCACATGTGGGCGACTGTGTATACTATTATGAGGATATAAAGGCCTATTGTATCACTTACTGTACTCTTGGGTTTTCTTGAATTTTCTATGATTATAACTGCACACGCGTGCGCGCGCACACACACACACACACACTACAAGAGTTTTGTACATCGAGTACTCTTAATGCATAAACAACAGGCACCTGCTATTCTTCTCACAGCTCTCTACTTGGCATCTTTCTAGATACTAAATAAAAATATTGTGAGGTTTTTGGTTTCTTTTTGTTTTGCTAGGTTTTCTGTAGTCAGCGATCTTTGTCCCTAGCTTAACTGGGGACAATGAAATGAACGCCCTAGTTAGACTTGTGCAAATGTCAAGCTGGTACAGCAGCCCCACCTAGGGGTCAGAAAAGGATAATTCTCATCTTTGAGCTTCCAAACAGGAGTTATGTGCTTTGATAGTGTGGTAAAAATAAGCTGCTTCCTAATGTTGTACTTTCAGTTTGTTTTCATAAAGACATCATAGCATGGCAAAGGAACACTCTTTTTACATATATAAAATCAGGAATAATCAGAGTGTCTTGTATTAGCATCCACCCAGTGTGTTGCAGCCAAGGATGAGCCTTCTTCATCCACCAGACCACAGGAGCAGAGATTCTGTGTCTTCTTTCCATTCTTCTTTCTTTCTATCATTTTTCTAATAATACAGTCTATGCTAAGCATTATATGAATGGTTATTCCTTTTTCCTGGCAGCCAACAGTCTACTCCTGTTTACTTTGTCTCCTCTCTGAGTATGTATGATCATGGAAGTAGAGGATATGTGTGGATCTTTTCAAAGCCTTAATACATTTTATTCCTATTATTATCTTGTTGAAGATAGCAAATCTTTCCTTACAAAATAAGGAAACTTTATTCCTAGGTAGTATGATAGAGTCTAGTCATTAAGGTAAATCATTACTTACTTATTTAACTGTTCTTTAAGCCTTAAACTTTATGTAATGGATGTTTCAAGACTGTTTTCAAACTTCTGAGCTCTCTGCCTTTATCTCCTAATTACTGAAATGTTATAGATGCTCTAACATAAAGTATTGGTTATGATACATTGATGATTCTCACTTCTTTATTTATCAAATACTCACTGACTTTTTCTCATGTTCCCAGGTTATGAAAAGATTCCTCACTTACTAGAATCACCCAGTCAGAAATGACTCACAGAAATATATTTGGTATATAAACAGATATATACCCTTTTCTGTATGGGTACACAGAAAGTGCTGCTTGAGTAAGAAAGTGCAAATTGAGTATGAATAAATTCTGTCAAACCAAAAGCATGAACTAGGTTGTTTTGGTTAAAAGAAAACTGTACATATAGCATCCTGAGAAAGAAATAGTTGAGTCTGTGCTAGAAATGGTCTATTTAGCACTGGATAAACTAGAAATGGATTATATGTATTTTATTAAAACAGGCTTAAAGGTTGTGTCAAAGATATTTTGGAGAAGGGAAGGCCATAATTAAGGAGGCTAATCCAGCGATAAAAACATTGAGGTGGTGCATACCAACCTAGGTAAACCTGAGGAATAGTTCACATGGGTTAACATATAGCTTGATGTACTACAGAAAACGAAGGAAAAATTGTTGAAATATCTCAAATGTTCTGAATTAGATTAGTGAGAAGAGAGAATATCATTAGTCAACACAATACTACGCACATGGGGAAGAACATTTGTGGAGATTTTGATGTGTTTCTTTTAATATTTCAAACAGGTGAATGGAGATTCCCAATGAGTATTAGGAAATAATTTTTGAGATTATAGAGTACTACAAAGAACAGGTGAGCAATAAAAGCACCAGATTATCTTACTGTTGTATAATGTGTGCTCACTGAAAAATAGCATGAACCCCAGATGCTGTTCTAGAGATGGAAGACCATGACCCATTTCATCAGAATTTTGTTTGCACACTTTAAATGTTTTGCTTCTGTTTGAGACCTATACATTGCTGGTGACATCTGACTTTTGGAATTAAGTGAAAATCAGGTGATCATAATAATTAAGTTTTAAAATTTTGAATCTATTTTGACCCGAGTAAAGAAAGTTGTGGAATATTCCTTTACACTGTGTGATGGTGTGGCATTGTGATTGGTGCAAGAGTAGAATGGCCATTAGCTAGGCAGGAAGAGGTTAGGTGGCACTTCTAGAGACCGAGAGTTCTAGCAGGAAGAAAAGCAGGATCACAAGTCAGATGTACAGGAGGCAAGACGAGCAAGATGGAGGTGTGGTAACAAGCATGTGGAAGAATGGAGATTGAGAAATATGGGTTCATTTGAGTTATAAGAACTAGTTAGGAACAAGTCCAAGCTAAGGCTGAGTTTTGTAATTAATAGTATGTCTTCATGCCATTTGTTTTTGTGTGCTGGTGGCCCAAAGAAATAACAAAGGAAAGAAATCAACAAAGGAAAGAAGCAAGATAGAGTGGTTACGAGAGTACTCTAAGGTCAGGTGTCCTGGTTTGAACCCTGGTTTGGATCTTGGGTGGCATATTTCACTTGGCCATGTTTTGACTTTGTCTTCTGCCAAAAAGAGAATTATTAGTTAAAGCACCTTTCCCTGAAGCATATGCATATAACGCAATCTGAAACCATGTAGGACTTAGAAAGGGTCTAGAAGAAAGTACAGCTAAGGTGGTTTGTTGTATAGTGATGACTTTATCTGTCATAATTCTACAATCTCTGTCTATACATGTTGTCAGCATTCTGTGATGTTATTAATGTTATAACAAGAACAATAATAAATTACCCCTTTGCTGGATTATTTCAGTAATGGTGATCGGTGATCTATTTAAATTCTTAGAAAGATGTGTAAATCTGGAGAATATTGAAGTGGATGCTTCTGCATTATCCACTCTGATATTTTTTTTTCACTTTTAGACTTCTCTTATTGATTCCTTGTGCATTTTACATCATGTGTCCTGAATTCCATTTATCTTCCCACCCCTTCATATCTTCTCTCTGACCTTGAAATCTCCCCCAATAGAATAAAACTTAAAAGAAAACCAAACCAAACAAACAAATAAAAACTAACCTTTAAAATAAATTAAAAATAGTCTCAGCGTGGAAGCTGTAGTGTAGCACATTGTGTGTGTGTGTGTGTGTGTGTGTGTGTGTGTGTGTGTATCTTTTAGTCCATAGATCTCTACTTATAAATATTTGCTGCAGTGAGTCATTGATAAGGTTCAAGGACTCTGGCTTCTGCTAAACCCTGGATACTGGGCTCTCAATGAGACTCCTCTTGGATATCCAGTTGTTGCTTTGTTTCATGAAGATCCTGAACCTTTAGATTCTCAGTGCTCTTCTGCATGCTCCAGGACTCCAAAGGTGAAGTGGGCACCTCATAGCTCTGTTTGGGGGCTTAGGTGGCTGGGTTGGTTAACCCGCCAGTTTTCCCTCACAATGTCAAGCTCTTCAGCATTGCCCCACCTAGCTCAACAACTGTAGCAGACAGCAGCGAGCATGTCTAGTTCTTTTGCTCCAATATCCTCTAGAGAGAGCTCCCTTGTATCTAACCACCAGGGCCAGTCTACTGTGCTTCCCAGGTCATGCTCTCCTGGGTGCTGCAGTTGGTGGGGTGTATGGCCAGCTCTCCTGTTCTTGTATCCCCAAGGCCAGCTCTTCAGCCTACTGCAGGTGGCAAGGGGTGGTGGAGGGTGGGGGGGACATCTTTCTCTCACCAATGCCACCACATGGCAGAAGGAGGTGGGGTCAGATCTCCTGCTTTCACAACCTCAGGGCCAACTCACCTATGACCCCCGACAGAAGGGTAGGCTCTAGTGTGCTACCCAGGCAAGGTGCTGGGTCTGCTCTCCTTGAAGTCATGCCTTGGCTAATCTTAGCTATAAGAGAACTTGCCATTGAAACATTTAAGTCTCTGCATATTTGTTCTTAATCCTTAGGAAAAATTAGAAGAAATACTTTGGTATTTGGGAATTTAAAAAGTAAATTTAATTTTAAATGTCAACAGTGTGTTTCTCTTATTCCAGGAATTAAACATCTCCTGTGACACTCATTTTTGTATGAAAAGTGGCATGTTTCAATTTGTCCTGAATATGATCTAGCAGTGTAAGTGAGAATGGGAGCTGTGCAAAACAAAATCATGAGGCCTGTAGTGTTTATAGTCACTTAGTTGTTATGGAATGTGCCTATTAATTACATAATTACACATTTCATATCTTTCTGATACTTACAAGTCATGGCTACTCAAAGGATGATTCTTTGTCCAATTATTAAATCACTGGACATTAATTAATTAAATTATTAAGATCACTTGTAGCTCTTTCGGACTATAAGGTCTAAGGCCACATTCAATCATTTTTTTAAAGTGTGCTTTGTAAGAAGATTTATGAGTAATCTTGTCAATGGTAAAGTATGAGAATAACTGCATGCTTACAGTCAGTAGTGATTTGGCAATAGGTAGGGTTTCTAAAGACTAAAGTAGAGCAGATAATCCTACTCTTTCTCTCTATGTTTTGAAATAACCTTATGTCATACATATACATTAATAAGTTAGATGTGTTGGTACATGCTTATAACTCCATTCTCAGTAGACTGAGGCAGCAAGAACACTAGTTCAAGACCATCCTGGAGTGGAAAGTATATTCAAGGACAGCTTCGACAATTGAATGATATTATCTCAAGATAAAAATTAAGAAGGGAAACTTGTGCAAGTCTTGAGCATGCAGTCACAGTCTCTGTGAGTTTAAAAGAGTATCAGCCCTTTTGTATCTGATAGACTATGCCATCCTCTACTGCTGGATGGTGCAATCTTTATTTAGGGCTCTGAACTTTGAGGGGAAGGATGTAATAAGATATCTCATTTAGGGTTGACAGCTCCAACGTCTCTTATTTCAGTACATTATTCATGTGCAGGTTTCTTGAGGGAAATTGGGCACAAAGCCTCACCCCTAACCAAGAAGTTGTTTGTAATTAATAAGTGCTAGCAAAAAAGCCTCACTTTTGTTCAATTGAGTGATACTTGTTATATCAGCCACACTCCAGGGCAGATCTCATGCTTAGAATTAGATGGCCAATACAAATGGAGTGCATTATTTTTGATGTGTGTGCGTGTATGTGTATATATACTTTTATTTTGTTTGTTTTTAAGAGAAAGAAGAACATGAGTTTGTGGTTGGAGAAACTGAGTGATGAAATATGTATCTTGAAAATATTTTAAAATTAAATATTAAACTGGGCATGATGTTAATGCCCGTATACTAGGACTCAGGAAGCAGAGGCAATCAGATCCAGTTTTATCTATGTAATGAGTTCCAGGCAAGTCAGGGCTACACAGAAAGACCATGACTCAAAAATAACAAACAAAAAATGAAGAGGAGTAAAGATTTGCTCAGTGATAGAGTACCTGAGCAGCATGAATGGAACCCTAGGCTTGATTGCAAGTGTCACCCACATGAGAAGTGTCAATTAGGCCTTTGTGTATTTTATACATACTTGTTATGGTTGTATCACTTGCTTGGTATTATTCTGAGTATTAAAATATAGATGGGTACAATATAGATATTATCAATTGAATAGTCTCTCAGAGAGCTAGCCATGTGTTAATCTCCTAGAAAACGTTCTGTGAACTCATTTGTTAAAAATTATTGCTTAGGGTCATTCATTCCACAGTTCTCACAGAGATTCTAGTTCCAATGTGTATTGAGATTCTACCCTTTCTACTAGAGCCTTCATGTGATTAATGAGAAGCACAGGGCTATGTAGATCTGGACACTGATGTAAGGACCAATAGCGTCGATAAATGCAGGACAATTTCTGCATAACAAAAGTTTCGTTTGAGCTCTGGAGATTGTTATTTGTATTCTTTCAGTTAACATGAAACATTAGTGGCATGTTTCTTGTCTCTAAATTGATTCTTGAGAAATAGCATGAACTTTGATTTATGTGGAAAATCAATGACAAAGCCACCTGTCACTAGATTGTTCAGTCTTTCTATTAAGCTGTGTAGATGTGTAGATTAAGTAAGTAGATTCTTTTGGAGATCACTGGGGTCTCCTGATTGTATTCAACTTAAATATGGGCAAAAAAAACCGTAACTTATTAGGTTTGTTCATTTTCTGTGTTTTGCATAATCAGGCAATTTAAATAGTTTCCTCTGCATAATAAAAACAAGTGTGACCATCATTTTTTATGGGCATTGAATCCTGCTTGTCCCCAAACACTTGCTATTTATTCAGGTTGTTAACATATGAACAGAATGTCAGTCTTTTGTAACTTTGGTTCTTTTGAAATGCTCAATGTGTTTTAATTAAATTGTTAACTCCTTCCCACTTAAATAGTGTAATTGATATTCCAAACTTACCAAGAATGATTGGCAGTCTTACAATAAAGTTATCTCAACAATTCTTCTTCTTCTTTTTACTATTATTATTATTATTATTATTATTATACTTTTGACTCAAGTGAATAGAAAAAATAACTCACGTATTTTACACACTCTCTACACTGTCATAAAATCAGTTCCTGAACTGCTCTTTCTTGAATTCAAGAATGAAATTAGTAGGAGAAGATGGATTATAGGCTATATAGATGACTATAAGTTTAGTGTATTCAGGACTAGTCCTGCATGATCCCTCAGATGTACCATGCTGGTTTCTACCTGTTCATGCTGTCTCCCAAAGCTCAGCTTTTCATGCAATAAAATTTTATCTTTTTTACTTTACATGTTCACAAAATACTGTCTGCAAGGTCAAACTATTTCGGTGACACTAGAGAGCTTTTTATCCTCATTCTGAATACACAGTAAAGATTTCCAAAGATTTCAAGGCATGCTCTTCCATAATGGGTAGAAATCACAAGGGTTAATGCACTTATCCTTTATTAAGCTGGACATAAATGGAATTTTAAATCAGTAAATTAATGGCATTTTGTATTCCATTTTTTAAAATGGAATCAATAGACAAATATTCTATATTTCTTCTCTTTTTACTATTACTTAAATATGTCTTATAATATGTTTTATAATAGTCTTTACTCCCTTAACTAACTCCTCCCTATATCCACAACCTCATGTCTTTTTTCTTTTTCTTTCTCTCTCTCTCTCTCTCTCTCTCTCTCTCTCTCTCTCTCTCTCTCTCTCTCAAGGTTGAGGCTTTGTCTGGCTTGAAAGTATACAGGTCTTCTGTATGTTATCATGGTTTCTGTGAGTTCTTCTGTTTATTAGTCCTATTATGCCTGGAAGACTCTGTTTCCTTGTAGTCATCCACTACCTATTTATTATAATCTTTCATTCTCATCTTCGGCATAGATTCTTGAGCCTAGACTTGCAGGGATTTAAAAAAATCCCTTTAAAGATTGAGTGTTTCAAGGTTTCTCACTCTCTGAGCATTTTCCACGCATTTGCTTCTGTGTCGGTTCTCAACTATTGCAAGAATTTCTTCTGATGTTAGTTGAGAAAGGTACTGATTTATAACTGTAGCAATATGCTATTTGGAGTAATTTCAATGCTGAGTTTCTTTAACAGAATAATAGTAGTAGGTATTTTCCCTAAACCCATAACCTTTCTAGTCTTAGACTCTTGAAACTGCAGTGGTGCCAGCTATTGGTCCAACATTGACAGGATGTTAAATCCAATGAGAGAGTGGTTGGTTACTTCCTTAACATTTGGGTAGCTATTGCACCAATATATGTTTTAGATAGGTTACTATTGTTTGTCACAGGGTTTGTTGGTGGGTGATCTTTTAAATTACATTTCTTCAGGAGAATATGCAGAGTTCCTTTCACTAGTCAATAGGAGTGAAATTTGTAGTTGTTCATGAGCTCAATTTTTCTGGGTTCAAAGGCATAAGTGTTGTCCTCAGCAATAAGGTCATGCCATTAGATTATATAGAGCAATAAATATCTTTTCCAATGGCCCATAATATTTTTGAGAGGTTATGGGACCACTTTGACCAACAACTCCGCTAGTGGTCAGACATTCCTGACACTGGAGGTTTTTCTTGTTGGTATATGATGTCTATTCAGGTATTGTCTCCCCCATTATATGGTAACTTCATTTAAGTACTTTTCATATATTTATATTTATTAGAAAATTTCTGAAATAATGGATATCAAGTGCCTTTTCAAAATTCCTGTCATATTTGTTGTCTATGTTCATATTACCTCTACTATCCTGCCTTCCTCTCCCCTTCCTATTTAACCTTATAACAATATAAAACCTATTTGTTTACCCATAACACTGTATTTCTACTTCCTTTTGTGATTCTCTCCTCTCCCATGGTCCTTTACTAGATACCTAAAATCTGTTGTCATTTGGATTAAAACACAGTATCTAAACCTTAATCTAATATCTACATATAAGAGAAAATATGCAATATTTGTCTGTTTCATTCTGGGTTACTTCACTCAAAATGTTTTTCTAGCTCTATCTGTTTGTTTTCAAATAACATAACTTTATTTTTCTTAACAGTTGAACAATATTCCAACGGTAAATGTAATACAATTTCATTATCCATTCATCAGTTTATAGATACTTAGGATGCTTCCAATTCCTGATTATTAAGAATAGCTCAGCAGTAGACAAGGAAGAGCAAGTATCTCTATAAGAGGTTGTAGAGTATATCTAACAGTGGTTTACCTGGAAATTATGATAGGATCGGTCTTAGTTTTTGAGAAATCTCCACACTGATTTTCAAAGGGGTTGCACTGGTTTCTGCTCCTGTCAACAACAAGTGAGTAAATGTTTTCCTTCCTCTGTGTTCTTGCCAATATCTGTCATCATTTGTTTTGTTAATTTTGGCCTTTTTTATAGAGTAAGGTAAAATCTCAAGGCAATTTTAGTTTGTATTTTCTAGATAACTAAGGATGTTGAACATTTTTAAGTTTTCTCTGCCATTTAGGTTCATGTTTTGAGAAATCTCTTTTAATTTCTACTTCACTTAAAAGGGGTATTTAATTGCTTTCTTGACATTCAAAAATTGGGGGGGGGTTGTATATTCTATGTATACAGCTGTCTGTTAGACACAACATTTTTAGAGAATTATTCCCATGTTCTTGCCTTCTTAATGACCAAACTCAGAGTTAAACTCAAGGTTGAAATTCCCTGATGCAAGCTTAGTAGTTGGCTAGAAAAGTATGTGTCCTTCCCTTTCCAAACAGTTCCTTGTAAGCACATATTGAATCAAGGAGGCATTCAGTTAGTGTCTACTTTCTAGCTTTATTATACTAATACATTTCACAAAAAATAAAATGCTTATTTTTCAACTTGGATAAGTTATAGCTATAAATAGAACTATATATTTATTTACACCACCATTTCTCTGAAGAAAAGTCTAGTAATATGAACCAATAAACTTGGAAAAAAATATTGAGAAAAAGAGCTCAGGGCTGGTATTCTGCAAATGACACAGTATCAATGCTCAATTACAATATTCAAATCAACAAATCTAATTCTCCTCACAGTTCAGTCAATCATTCCAAACACCCATAACACTCTCAGTTCAGAGACTCTACGCAGATTATAATTATATCTCAACTTTTAAAGCCATATCATTATCCATTTGGTTAATAGTATAGCACATTGATAAATATCATAATATTCCCTAATGTACACTGAAAATTTTAACTGGAATAATTTATGCAAATTACTTAGAGTTAATATATTTAAGTATGCTTAATTATACTGCAGAACTTAGTTTGCTGAAGCACATGCAATTATTTTTAATTATGAAAACACATATTTTAGAGATATATGTCGACCTGTTATGCTGCTGGTTAATACTGCTTCATTGCTTTCTTCATGCTTCTCAAAACAAAGAGCACAACAATAATTTAACCTAATCCTTTTCACTACTGAAAACTTTATGCATGTTTTCATGCTAGTGGTCTCTCATGATTAAAAATTATGAAATGTATATGTCTCATTATTTGGGAATAATCTTATTCCCAAAACATGACATTGAAGAAATGAGAGGAAGGGTAGTTTAAATATTTAATAATATTTGTCACTTAGAGGAAAATGAGCAGAATAGAGAAGGGAAGGCTCTCAACTTTTTATGATAAACATTTTCCTTCTAGAATCTCAATCACATGGTGTGGGTATAACTTATTAAAAGTCAAAATTAAAAAATCTAAAGGTACATAATTATGCTCATTCACATAATTCTGCTTTTTCATTTACCTGTTAATAAGATTTCTATGGAAAATATGGCTGAACAAAGAATATTTGAATATTATTAATAGGTCTCACTATATAAATAAATGTAAGAATTTGTACCTTTCAGGAAAAATGTTCTTTTACTTGGTAATATTTAGTAATGTGATAGTAGAGAGTATATTATTTTCTCTCATCTACACAAATAGAATTTTATTCTAATGCATTTCAATAATACAATTAAAGAAATAGTATATTTTATATCAGTTTTGAATTTGTCAATAATTATTGAAAATCTATAATATATGCTGAGATAATCTTGGAAGGTATAGATCTTTAACTAATAATTATGTATTAAACAAATACTACATGACAGGAAAGTATAACTTAATGAAGATCAAAACACAAAAACAAAATTATTGAATCACTTTAGTCAGTGATTCCTTCCTAATAAATATTTAGTTGTAATCATAGATGTCCTTGTGTTACTAAACAAATTTTTAGATTGAAAGTGGTTATTGTTGCTCTCTTCATGTAGTAGACATTGTGTGTTCTCACCAAAGTGGTTGTTAATACATATACTTGTTTGCACTTTCCTTAAGACAGTAGGAACTGTATGGATGATAAAAAAATAGATCTAATACATTGATTTTATAAAACATTCAGATATAGTTCTGTATGCTATTGAATGTAGTACACAAATACTTTAAATTTTGATGCAGATGTTTTGTAAAACAGAGAATCTCTAACAAAAACAAATATGAAAGTTGGTGATTTTAAATGCCAAATTTAAAAATTGCATTTAAGAATTTTATTTAAATTAAATTGAATTTAATAATTTTAAAATTTAAAAGAAAATTAAATAAATTTAAATAATTTGCTTCATTGAGTAACAAAATTATAATATCCCACGGTGGAATTATAGCAATCAGTAATATAGCTAACATGTATTTGTTTGTTATCTGGATTCTCAAAAAAGTTTACTATTGTTATAGTAATTCTACTTTTAAGTGATTAAGAGTAGTTAGTTTCTGTTTTAGAAATTTCTGGCCAAATATTTGATAATCTGATGATGATAAATCAATTTTAAAATCTTCTGTAACATGAAGGCCAGCTGTGGTGATTTCTATTCCACCCAGTACCTCACAGCAGGCAAGCCCCAAAGAAAATTACACAGAGGTCTCTATAAGATTATAAACTGATTGGTCCATTAGCTCAGGCTTCTTATTACCTCTTATCACTTATATTAACCCATTGTTCTTATCTATGCTAGCCAAATGGCTCAGTTCCTTTTCTAGTTGGGTAGTTCACATGTTGCTTCTTCGGTGGTCTGGGATGGACAGCAGAGGGAGCTTCCTGCTTCCCAGAATACTCCCATTCTCTTTGCTCCACCTCTACTTCCTGTCTGGTTTTCCTGTCTATACTTCCTGCCTGGCCAATCAGCATTTATTTAAAATATGATTGGCAGAATACAGACAGTTCTCCCACACCACCTCCCCCTCTTTAAAAAAAAAGGAAAATATCCATAGTCCATTTTGTGAATTTGGGCATAGTATTCCAGGCTACTTCCTGCTGGTTAGGGGGTGCTGATAATTTTATGGGGACCTAAAGAAAATTTAGAATTATGATCAAGTCCTGATTGGAGTATCCTGTGAGTCTCAATCATCTCAGTCAGCATCTTTCATCTGTTCTGGATGTAGAACTCTGACATCTGGGCCATCTGTTCCTACCAGAGATTTCTCAGGTGGTCTTCTTTGATCAAACTGATTTTTTCTTATCTCAGAATGAATCCACAGCCTCTCATTTTCTGTGGAAACAAAAGCAAATCTTTTTCTCCAAAGTAACATAATTTTTTACTTCAATTTTGAATCTAAAATATTTTCAAAATACCTATCTTGGATTAATTCAGCAACATTAGTAAGCAAATATCTTTTAGCAGCTGTTGCTCTTTCCTCAACATTCAAACAATTCAAAGAGAGAATAATAGCATACAGAATCAACATTCCCTGTGTATTTTCCATCTTTATGTGGCTTTAATTTAACCTCTATTTCTTTTATTTTTACTTTTACTTTTTGAGACAGGTTCTCTGTATATCTTTGTCCTGGAATAACTCTGTAGAACAGGCTGTCCTTGAACTCACAGAGATCCACCTGTCTCTGCCTCCCCAGTGCTAGGATTAAAAGTGTGTGCTATCACATCTTGAATTCACAGAGATCCATCTGTCTCTGCCTCCCAAGCATTGGGACTAAAGGTGCATGCAACTACACCTTGAAGTCACAGAGATCAATCTACCTCTGCCTCCCAAGTGTTGGAATTAAAGGTGTGTACCACCACACCCAACTATTCTCTTTCTTTCTTTTTTACTTTTAAGAATTTTAACCTTTTGCCTGCATAATTTTTTAACACACAGTAAACCATTTAGAGGTTTTCTTCATTTTTGAATCTCTCTTTACTGTATATGTCTCTTTCTGACTACATGAGTCTTTTTGGAGAGGATTAAAGCCATGACTTTGATAGCTGGATCCAGCCCATTCCTTAGCTCATGGCAGAGGTACTAGCTATAGCTATTTTTATTGCCACAACTCTGTGGTGGTTCAAGGTCCCTGCCAGCAAGCAAGCTGCAGCATTCTGTTCACAGACCACACTCAGTTGGACTGCCTGCCTGAAAGGGTCAGAGTTTGCCCTGACAGGACAGCCCAGAAAGCCAGCATTTTAAAATGGTGGAGCTTTTTTCCTGCTATGGCTGAAAACTGAAAAGCATGCATTCAGTTTTTCACCAACACCATTTAAGTTTTTTTTTTTTTTTTTTTTTTTTTTTTTGTGGCAGGATCTCTTAAAAGAGCTGCAGGGTTTTGCAGCTAAAGCTGAGTCAGGAAGCCTCTCTTAGATAAGAGCAATTGCTTACCTCTAGCAAGCAGAGAAGACCTGAAAAATTGGTGCTACCAAGAAAACATGCTTTACTCTATTCTTTTCCAAACTCTCTCACGTTTTCTGTGGATTCAGATATCAACGTGGGCGCCATCTGTAACATGAGGGCTGACTTGGGGATTTCCATGCCACCCAGTACCCCACAGCCAACAAGCCCAAAACAAATTCAAACAGAGGTCTCCATAAGAATATAAACTGATTGGCCCATTAGATCAGGCTTTTTATTACCTCTTAGCACTTATGTTAACCCGTTGTTCTTATCTATACTAGCCAAATGGCTCAGTTCCTTTTCTAGTTGGGCAATTCACATGTTGCTTCTTTTGTGGTCTGTGCTGGAATGTGGAGGGAGCTTCTTGCTTCCCAGAATACTCCCATTCTCTTTGTTTCACCTCTGCTTCCTGCCTGGTTTTCCCACCTATACTTCCTACCTGGCCAATCAAAATTTATTTAAAATATTATTGACAGAATACAGACAATTCTCCTGCACCATTTATTTACAGTTTTTTATTTTTAGATTTTTTGCATGTCAAATGGTTTTTAGTATTTATTTCATTAGTCCTTGGTTGTGACATTTCAAACATAGGTACCATATTTGTATCATGTTCTCCCCCTCAATTTCTCACATGCCTCTACTCTTCAAATTTACAGTTTCTCTCCTTCACTCATATATATGCATACATATATACACTCATGCATATTTGACCCCATTTATGTTGTTAGTATGCTTATGTATTTCGGAAGTTTCACATGAGACTGGAAGACCTATTGCATTCGTGTCCTTTAAGAAGCATGGTTCCCCCTCTCTTAGCAGTCATTAATTATGCATAGCTCTGCATTTAGAACTTACTCTCTTTGAGGCATCCCCCATTGTTAATGGGACTTCTAGTGTTGTTTTTATTGCCAAAATCTTGTTTACTCAACCACATTAGAAAGATATCATGAGTACAAGTCACAATCATATACAGTAAATACTATATCATACAAGAGGTTCCACACTTCCTAAACATCTAAAAATTTCTTGAGCCTTAAGTACAGGGGTTTTTGTTTGTTTGTTTGGAGATCTATCATTTGGGAATAGTATCCCATTGTCAATTTTTCTTTCATGTTGTCCCATTGTGAATTTCTGTGATGATCTTCATTTAGTGCATAAAAAAGCTTCTTTTATAAAAGAAGATAAGCTACACTTATCAGTGGATATAAAAAAATAGAGAGAATGTAATTAGGAAATGCTTTAGGAACATGACTGTAGCAAGCTCTCTCCACAGTTCATGAGCTCAGCTTCCATATTTAGCTGGTTAGGTGTACTGTACCAGACATGGACTCTTTGATACTGTGTGGACCTTAAGTTCAATTTTGTGACTGTTGGCTACTCCTGACATGTAAGTGCAACCTTTAAACACTTGGGTATATCTCTCATCCAGGCATTGTTGGATTCAAAGGCTTTACTAATTGATTGTCTCTCTTGGCAGCTTACAACACCACTGCATGCTATAAAAGTTATCCTTCTTGTAGGTCAGAGTGAATTGGAACTCTTCAGGTCCTGTGTACTAAGTAAATGGTGTCCTCAGAAGGAGAGTCTTACCTTCAAGTTCTTGGTGCCAACCAAAGACTTTAAAAAAAAAATTCTGAGTTTTGTGCTTCTATAACCAAACACTTGAATGGAGATTTCCTATACTTAATACTGTTTTGCTTTGTTTTTGGATAAGTACTAGTTGGGTCTTATGAGAAACATTATCAGCCAAATGTCCAGCTTGATTTAATTCATTTACATATGTATACACACATATATAATACATATATATTACACATATATATTAAATTTTATTTAAAGTCACATAAAATAATCTAATTGGCTTTTTCAAACATCTTTAGTGTTATTTACATTAATTCTTCCATCTCAGGGTTGCCCTCCTAGTCTCCCTTTCAGATAAAGTCCCCTCTCACTCTTTTCAGTTTTCTCTTTCAGAGCAACTGTGTCCTGCTATCTGTTTTATAGTGCTCCCCTGACTCTACTCAGGGTGCCTTTTTACTTCCCTGACTTTTATCATGACTCCAGGTTGCATAGTCACTTCTAAAGTTTCAGAGCTAGAATCCACAAATAAGAAAGAACCACTGGGATTTGTCCATTCTGGATCGAGTTGTACTTTCAGTATAAATTTTTCCTTTATTTCCTCACACTTTGTGAATGGTTTTTATTCTTTTCTCCAAAATCGTCTCAAGATCTTTAGGAAATAAAGCAAAAATAGTTTAAAAAGAAATAAACTAAAATGAGGACAATCTGTATCTGAAAAAATAAGGTAAGACTATAGTCACTAAAACAAAAAAGTGTTCCCCTTTCTCCACATCCTCTCCAACAAAGGCTATTTTTGATTTTAGCCATTCTGATAGATGTAAGATGGTATCTTAAAGTTGTTTTGATTTGCATTTCCCTGATCGCTAAGGAGGTTGAACATGACCTTAAGTGTCTTTTGGTCATTTGAACTTCTTCAGTTGAGAATTCTCTGTTCAGTTCAGAGCCCCATTTATTAATTGGGTTAATTATCATTTAAAAGTCTAGTTTCTTCAGTTCTTTATATATTTTGAAGAACAGTCCTTTGTCTGTTGCGGGGTTGGTGAAGATCTCCTTCCAATCAGTAGGTTACCATTTTGTCTTAATGATAGTATCATTTGCTTTGCAGAAGCTTCTCAGTTTTAGGAGGCCCAATTTATTCAATGTTGCCCTTATTGTCTGTGCTACTGGGATTATGCGTAGGAAGTGGTCTCCTGTGCCCATATGTTGTAGACTACTTCCCACTTTCTCTTCTATCAGAATGTGACTGCCAAAAAGGGCTGACTGAGAAGCCAAGGACAGTGGCACTGGGTTTTGATTATGCTGCATGTACTGTGTTTTGTGTTTACCTTGTCTGTTTGGATGCTCACCTTCCAAGACCTGGATGGAGGGGGGAGTACCTTGGACTTCCCACAGGGCAGGGAACCCTAACTGTTCTTTGGACTGGAGGGGGAAGAGAAATGGGGGGAGGAAGAGCAAAATAGGAGGAGGGGAGGAGGTGAATTTTTTAATAATAATAATAATAATAATGATTCATAACAAACCTAAAAAACAAAATAAAAAAGTGCTTATACTAAGCAAGAACCACATTTTTATACCAGAATTCCATGCTTACTAGATGATCTAAATATGAGTTAAAAACTTTAGGTTTCATAAAATAACTGTTGACCAAAATGTTTGAATAACCAAGTGTCTTACTAAGGAGAAGTTTTCACACTTTTATTGGTTGTTTTTATGTGAATTTTTAATATTTTTCATTTAACTGGTTTTTCTTTTTCATTTGACATAACAACCACAATTCCCCCTCCCTCCCCTCCTCCTATTTACCCCTCATTTCCCCACTTAATCTGTACCCACTCTTCATAAAGGGTAAGACCTTCCATGGGGAGTCTACAAAGTCTGACATATGAAACTGAAGCAGGACCCAGGCTCCCCTCCATATCGTGGCTGAGGAAAATATTCCTTCATAGAGAATGGGCTCGAAGGAGCTAGTTCATACACTGGGGACTATTCTTTGTTCCATTGGCAATGGGCCAACAGACTGCCCCAACCACAAAACTGTCACTCACATCCAGAGGGTGAAATTTGCTCCTATGCATGTTCCACAGCTATCAGTCCAGAGTCACCGAGCTCCCCCTAGCTCAGGTCAGCCTTCTGTGTGGAGTTCCCATCATAATCCTGACCCCTTTGCTCACATAACCTCTTATCCCTCTCTTTGATCAGACTCTGGGAGCTTGGCCCAGTGCTTAGCTGTGGATCTCTTCATCTGCTTCCATCAGTTACTGGATGAACGTTCTATGATGACAATTAGAGTTGCCAAGAATCTGTCCACAGGGAAAGGCCAGTTCAGGCACCTCTGCAACCACTGTTAGGTGTCTTAGCTGAGGTCATCCTGTGGATTCCTGTGAGCTTCCCTAGTACCATATTTCTCTCTAACCCTACAATGACTCCCTCTTTCAAGGTATCTCTTTCCTTGCTCTCTTTTTCTGTCCCTCTACCAACTCAACCATCCCATTCCCTCACATTCTCCTCCACTTTCCCCATCACCCCTCCTTCTCCTTCTCCCATTTCACTCAGGAAATATAATCTATTTCCCCTTCCCACGGGCAACCATACATTTCTTAGGATCCTCCTTGTTTCAGTAAAAAGATTTCTATGTACTTCAATTTCATGGACATTTTTGGCCTCATTTTTGACAGCTGAATAATATTCCACAGTTGAAGCAATCTAGGTAGCTGTTTTCATTTCTAAGCTGTTGTGAATAGTATGGTAAAGGGTCATGGTTGGGCATGTATATGTGAAGTATGACGTGGAGTCCTTTGGCTATATAACAAAGAGTGCTATAGCTGAGTCTTATGGCAGGTACATTTTTAACTTTTTGAGAATTCCACACACTGATAGGTTGGAGATACTGCTCAATGGATCAACTCACTTTATGATCTTGAAAGGTTATGGGTACAGTTTGCTATATCCATATAGTGGTTTACAAACATCTGTGACTTCAGGGGTTATAACTCCATCTTCTGGCCACTAAGGAGGGCACCAAACATGAGCATGGTGCACAACTATATGTTTGGTGACCTAGGGTTCACTATACATGTGATATTGTGCTGAGTTGCATCACAATCTATATATTGTTTTTCTTACTAGGCTCTATTTCTTTCAGTCAACTCTTCAGCACTTTAGTGGGAGCTGTGGGCAGTACAGAATCTGGGAATTGATTATTATTGTATTTGTTTCAGTTTAATCCCTAGACTATCAATCATTCATATGGGGATTATCTTTCTCATTTCACCATGTAATTATATGTCCTTTCCTAACACAGCTATGCACTGAATAGTGACCTCTGATGAGGCAGAGAAAACTCAGTCACCACACTGGCGTCAGCTAGGATGTGAAACATTTTAATTTTATTCTTTTTCTCCTTGAACTTACTGTACCTGAGTGATTTGCACATGATTTATATTTATGAATTATTTGGAAGCACTCTTATCCTCATGGTCACAAAATAATCTAAGGATGTTGTTGTGACAACTAGTTGTATAGCAATCACTAGGCACCAAGTTCTGCTTAACCCACTTTGGATGTGTTAGTAAATTCAATGTTCACAATTCCGTGATGTGGGCATTCATCCTGTTACCTTTGACGAGAACCCTGAGAAGCTCTGAGATTTTCTACAAATGCTCACAAAATTATAGTTAGACTGCTGGAAAAATGGATTTATTCTATATAATAATATTATTTGTAATGAAGGCATGCATCCAAGAAAAAAGTTATTTATTCTTGTAAAGATTTCTTAAAGTTTTAGCATATTCTAGATAAGTCAAGTCAAACACAGGAAGACATAATGTACAGACACCATATTCTGCCAGGCATCCTCTGTAATGCAAGAGCTTTAATATGATCCTCAGGGCTGCTGAAAAGCAGCTGATGTACCTACATCCCCCATCTCCCTTTAGTTCTCTCTTAATTTTTGTATGTTTCTTCTATTGATTCTAAATTGCAATTGTTACAACAGAGAAGTATATTTATATCTTCTATAATTAGACGTATAATGTCCAATTATTGATGGTATTTGATATAATTTTTACCTTCATATTTGCTTTATGTGGATGAGTTTTTGCCTCTTTGTCTGTTCACCACATGAACGAAGGACTTGCAGAATTTAGAAAGGCATTGGATCCCCTGGCTCTAGAGTTTCAGTCTTGAGAGGAGTTATGTGGGTATTGGGAATTGAACCTGGATCCTATGGAAAATCAGTAGTCTTTCTAGTTCTGGGAAATGTCTCCAACCCCAAATAGATTTTTTTAATTTTTTTTTAATGTTTCTCTCATACAATACACCCCTTCTTCATTTTTCCCTCCCTCTACTATGTTTGGTTCTATCCTACATCTTGAGGCTATGCAATCTATGCTAGGAGTCCTTGCTAGGGTCACCTTTATAGATTCCAGGGAGTTTCCACCACAATAGGCTTCCACATCATTTCCCAAATGCCCAGTCTTCTCTCCCCATATTCTCTCCCTCCACCTTCTTGTACCCTCCTGATGCCTTCTGTTCTCATCCCCAGCTACCCAAGTTTACCCCAAAAATGAACTATTCTATTAGCCCTGGGAAGGGAATATGAATCTGAATCTTTTGTTTTTGTTTTCAGAGACAGGCATTCTCTGTGTAGCTCTGACTTGAAATTCTCTTTGTAGACCAGGATTGCCTAAAACTCAAGAGATCTGCCTGCCTCTGAAGTGTCAGGACTAAAGGTGTTCCACCGCCGCCAAAAAGGAAATTCGAATTTTTCATCTGTATCTGTGTATGGTGTATGTGCATGCATTTGTGAATATTTGTGTGTGCACATCTAAGTGTATGAGTGTCATATTTATTTCATGGCTCACATATGGAAGCCAGATCCTTGCATTACACCTAGTTGGGGACCAGCATGTCTTGTATAGTTCACAACTGTAAGTACTGGTTTAAACGGCCAGTGAACTTCTTGGGATTCTCCTGCTTCTGCCTCTAATCACTTGGTAGCACCATCATGCCTAGATTTATGTGAATTCTTTGAACTCTGGCATCCACAGTTGCATGACAAGTATATTAGCCACTGTTCCATCTGTCCATCCCATTTACAAGGATTTGAAAGGTATTTTTGAATATATTAGATTCAAAACTATCTCTATAATGGAAATATTAAGTTATGTTTCATATTCAAAATGAATTATATGTGTGGAAATTCTTAAAACACACATCTCTCTCATTCAAGTACTAACCAAGCCCAACCCTGCTTAGCTCCCAAGACCAGACAATTCGGGAGTGTTCAGGGAGAGAGTTGAAGGAGAAGGGAGAAGCAGAGAGGAGAGCAGAGAAAAATGTAGAGCTCATCAAAAATCAATTTAAAAACAGGAGTAAAAAAAAAACAAAAACAAACAATAAAAAACACATCTCTACACATCCATATTTACTCAACTGTTATTAATCAACTTTCTCAACTAGTATTTTGCAGATCTGGCACAAAGTAAAGCATATAACAGCTGTGAGGAAAATTGTCTGGGTCCCTCTAGGATTTGGCCACCGAACTGCCCTTTGGTACGAGTGAGAACAGACAACTCATGTGGGAAACAAATCCACTGTTTTACTTTCTCCTGCTTTTACGCTGGAATTCAGTTAAGGGATTTTAGGAGGCCTCAGTAGTCTTTGGTCAATCCTAGACTGCTTCTAAGAACCTAACAAACAGCAAACATCATTCAAAAAGGAGTGGTAACTTTCTTTTTCATATTCACAGTTCCCTTCTGCAGCCCTAAAAATCAACAAAAACAACACATTAACCTGGTAATTGGACTGTGACTATATATGATTGTGAGATAGTAGGACTATTCTAATGCCCATCCATTCTATTCCGTGCTCATTTCAGTGTGCTCTCTAACACTACTCTCAAGACAATGGACTAGTGCTTCTGTAAGGATGCATCTCTGTAGTAAGTACATTTGATACATGAAGTTAGTGAATTTCTCTTAATGATAAATTTCAGGTTTAGAGAAAGGGTCCAGCAGCACATTCATGATACTAGCATGCAGAGCCCCCGTTGATGTCTTCTTTCCTCTCTACAGGAATTATTGGTTGAATTTCTTAGCCCGCAGTAAAAATGACACTAAGATATAGGGTGACAAAGGAATACATAACATCAACTTACTCGAAGCTTCATATTTCACCAGTGCTTACTTGTTAGTGGCTAGCAATATCCCAAGCAAGACACTAAATTTCTTGTCTAAAACAAACTTTAAAACAAACAATTGCTGAACAAAATACAATAAATATTGTAACTCCATAGCTGAGAGTTATATCATTTAAGAATAGCCTTTAGGAACAAATTCTAAAAGAACTTAGGAATTGAGTGTGTCTGTTGCCGTGATTCATCAAAAGTCATCAGTTATAAAAATAATTTTTAAAAAGAATGGAAAAACATCTGTGGAATTTCTGATGCTGAACCAAAAGTAGGCGACTTTCATGTTTTACTAATAAAAGTGTATACTTATATAGACAATAGATTCTAATAGTCAACAGTAAGACATTTGTAAATGCTTAGCAAGTTCAGTACTCATTGACACCTTTGATGGAAAGTTGATAGATAATTGTGTATTAATGGTATGTCATTAGATGACCAAAACAAAGGTAGCAATTAGACTTGTAAAACATTCAAAAAGACGACACTACTGGCATATAATATTAATGGATGCTCACCAAATTACTGCTTGGATACATAAGTATCTACAGTAAGAGAAATGGAATTAGAATCACAAATTAGGTAGTTTTAGACCCCAAAAGGTGAAATGATAATGTGGTCTGGAAGTTCGAAAGGTTCTTTCAATCTTATTGGTAAGTTCTCATTTTAAGTGAGTCTGAGAACACCCTTGGGGTTGGCCCCTGGGAAGAATACTAGTAATTTATTTAATTTTAATCTTATTCATGGTATGTGTGTTAAAAGGAATTTTCAGTGTAATATAGGAACAGATTTACGAAGTCATATTTTCTAATATGTTAGCTAAATTTACTTTTTATATCCATTATAAAGTAATGGAGAATTTAAGTGATATTTTGGCCCAGAGAATATCTGCAGCTAGTATGATGGCACAGTCAATGAAGGAGCATTCTGCACTCAACAGAAAACCTAATTTCCATCCCTGCATTTCTTGTAAGTACTTCTCAAAAAACTAACTCTAAAGTGCTCCTGTGACCTCCACACATGTGTGCCCTACCTTATATACATTTTATGTGTGCACACAATGATTAATAAAAACATTTATGTGAATTTAGTGATTTTAAATGTCCCTAGGTAGTTTTTCTCATGTCCCCTTTCTTTCCAAATCTTCTTCCATCAATACCTTAGTGCGATTAAAGGTGAATGTTATAGTGTAGAGGATGAGAGATGCTCGAATTTTTTAAAAGGTACATATTAGAATGCTGCAAACAAAGCCACAATTAATATTGATGACAGCGAAGGGCTGTGAGGAAGAGAAGTAAACAAAGTCTGTGAAACAAATGTCTAGAGAAGGAAAATTTTAAGTGAAGTCCTTGGTTGCTTCATGTTGCGGGACACTGAGGAACGCTTACTATAGATTTCCACTTTCTGCAAGCACCAGGACATCTTCAGCAGCATCAGCACGGCCACAGCTTCACTTCCAAATCTAACAAAAAGGCAAAGGCAATTTTAAGGGTGATTTCAAAATGTAAAAGTTGATCAAGGCCAATATTTTAAAGGAGATTGTTGTATGTCACATTCAGGCAAACTAGCTGATAAATTGTCTAAAAATGAGGTCATCTCATGACTCTAAAAAAAGTCTTGTTAGAAGAGAATTACAATATATACTGTGGATCTCATGTATACAAAGTGAAATATATCATTTTTGGAAGACTATTCTCATTTAAAACTTGTTGAATACTACTCATTTTTATGTCAGTCTTTTCATAAAACAGAAGCTGCCTAAATGTACCATGGCATTTAAGACTCAGTACTAAGAATATTATACAGCAGAAGCAGAGATGGAAGTATTACTATAGATATCTCTGGATAAAATCCTGCATGAAATTTTGTTAATTCTGTACTTGGTTTAAGACTCTTGAATAATATGGGGGTTACATATATCAACTAGAGTGAGAGGAAAGAATTTTTCAGTTACTGAGTGATCACATATTAAAGGAACTGAGAGGTTTATATCTAAAATTTTTTAATGTTTGAGCAAATATTGTCAGTTAAACACATTCTTAAAACTACACACAAAGCTATTTAGAACAATAAATTGATAGTCAGACATATATATCTCTCATTTCTTGTGATTCATATTTCATTACTTTAATTTTTCATTATGAGACAATTATCTGTTTTATATGCAGTGCTTTCATTGGCCTGTCGTCAGAAATGATGCAAAATTTCAACTCAAATAGCAATAAATCATCTTAATTCAGGCTCAGTCAAACATGCTGTGGTGGAGAGGACCTCAGGACAATAGGGTTGGCAATGGTCCAAACAAAATATTGCATGGAAAAGCGTGCTCAGTAAATGATACCCATACTGCTCAAGTTCACCCAGGGATGTTGATGTGTACACAAGTCAGAAGGTTGTTAGAGTAATCATAGTACTTTATTGATAGAAAAGCAGTGTAAAATAATTTAGCATGCTTTGATTTTAACATGGTCTGTTCTTACAGATTCTGTGAGCACAACTCAATTAATTTCCAAAATGAGGTAAAAATGGACTACTTGCCAAAGGTTAATAGGGTGAAAATGGTTTGCGTTGGAACTTAAGCAGAGGCTATGGACTAATGAAATAAGAGTTCATCTTAATCAGTCATTTTTCCACCACACGCTATTCTCCAAATGACACTAAATGAGACGGAAACAGCCTATCAATACTTGTGCAATACATTAACATCTTCACCTTCCTGTGGTTCTAAACTCAGCTTTGTGGGTGTCCCTGTCCTCACATTACTGACCCATATGTGCGGGTCTCTATTTGTTTCCCTCCCATCCGAAGTAGCGAAATAATATATCACAATTTCCCGTGTTTCTTTGCGTTTTCTGGGATCCTCAAATTTTCACTATTCAAAACTTTTAAGAAAAAAATTAAAGAGACAGAAGAGGTTATGTTTTGTCTTGTACAAATGTGAAAAATATTTTAGGAATCCTTATAATCACAAAGGTGTTAGAATTGAAAATTTAGGAGATACCCTCAGCTCTTAGCTTGCTATCATTTCTTGGATAAATTATGGCTTTTGATCCTAGCCTGAAAAGTTAAAGGCTAAGAGTATCAGCTCAGATTGGATGCAATTCTGCTATTCAGCAACCTGTAATCATGTCATGTCTCTAGTACAGTTTTTTTTTTTTGTATTTTTAGTGGTGAATAAGTGGTTCTGTTTGAACAAATCCATTCCTATTTCTATAGAGAAAGTTGCTGTGTGACTCTTAATCTCCATCAAAGTGTAATTGGGCACTGAAAGAAACAGATTGGCTATTGTTGACCGTGTGTTAGGAGCTGTACAGAGCCAGCAAAAGTCATGATTCATTGATTTTAATCTTGTTCGATACTCAGTATTCACATAAATGAAGGGCCATGGTAATTTTGACAATCTTAGATGACAGATGACTCAAACTAATTTGCCATGGAGTTGATAATGCATCTTTTTCTGTAAAACATTTATCACAAATGCCTTTAGTGCTTGATGTCTCATTTATCAAAAAAATGTAAAACACTTTGATGAATATGTTTTTATATATAATGACGTCTGCTTTTGGCATAGTAAGCCTCTTTTTTGGGTAGCTATACTCAAATGCTACCTCCTCAGAAATGAAACTTGTTTCTTTTCTTCAAGATTATTTTTCTCTCTTTTATACTAGACTCACAGAACCATGTGCTTAATTTTTATATTAGCTATCAGCATCTTATAAATCCAAGGATTCGTAATAATTCTCCAACCATCCATAAAATCCACAAGGCCAATCACCCTCGTGTCTGTTCTTCATTGTATCCAGCCACACATAATTTCTTGTGAACTCATCAGGGGTGTACAATAACAATGATTTTAATGAACAAATGTATGGCTGAGAGCATAGATGATTCATTCTTAATTACGTTTCTGATCTATCACTCAGAAGATTTTACTGTCCTTTTTTGGACACTTAAAGCACTACAGACAGTGCTGGTAAGTCCCAGCATCTGAGTCTTTGCAAATTGCCTAATTTTTACCACCTCTGTTCATCACAATCACAAATTTAGGTGTATAATTATTAATAAGCAATTTAAGACATAGAAAATTGAAATCACTTTCTGTAGATCTAGCACATGAAATAATATAATGTAAGATTAGGAAGTATTCTATATAACAGAATTTAGAATCTCTATATTAAAGACAATATTTCTATTGGTTCTGAGTGATTTTTAGTTCATCTTCATTTTCATAGTATTTTTGTTTTTGTAGAAATATATTTAATATTTATGATAGTAAAGCAATACTTTGTTTTGCTTATCTCAGAGATTCTGTGCAGAAATCTTTTAAATAGCAAGGCACAAGTCCTCTGTAGTCACAAGACTATTTGAGATTTTTAGGATAAAGGCTCTTTGCATAAATATATGAAATCATCCTGACGCTTCATACTTTTATTTAATAGCATTAATTTTTCAGGTATTAGGTATATGAGCATTGCATTTGCTTCATTTACAACCTCCATTTATTTATCCTGTGTCTCCCTTCCAAATTCACCATCTCTTCTTTAATTATTATCTGTATGTATGTATATATGCAAGTTTGCATATGTGCACATATGTATATATGGCCTAAAAATCTGTTTAATTATGCTTATATGTACATGTGTGAAGGGCTAACTACTTAGGATTGGAAAACCAATGGGGGTGCTTGACCCTGAAGGAAGCTGACCTTCCTTCACTCAGCATCCACTGAGTGCCTGTAGATCTTTCTCTAGTGGTGGAACTATGCAGAATTTCCCATGTTCATGTTGGCATGTGAACTGCGGTTGTCATTTTTTTCTGGTCCTTTTAGGCAAAAGTGTTTAAAATTCTTTGTTAAATTTCAACTTATGTCATGGGGACACCACCTCATAAAAGATATCCTCGACCTTTGACTCTTAGAATGGTCTACACCTTCTTTCAATATTACTTCGAGCCTTAGCTCTAAGGATACTGTAGCACATCTATAAATTGGGATCAGTGTCAAATACCCCACAGTCACTTATGTCTTCATTTTGCCATTTTGTGGAATTCTGTAATAATCTTCATGTGACAGAGAAAAACATTTTTTGATAAGGGGTAACAGCTATACTTATCTGTGGGTATAATGATAGATACTCAGAAAACAAAAATTACAATAAATCTGTGGTCTTTTTGGTGATCAGTATTTGGCTAGGGTTGCAGGACCAGATGTGAATTTCCTGCTGATGAGCAGACCTTGAGTGTGATTCAATAGCTGGTGGTTACTGGTGAGATAAAATGACACTGCTACACTACTGTTTTGTCTCCCCAGTTCAACACTGCAGTCTTTACAAGCCTTACTGTCTTTTTGGAAGATTTCATAGCACCTTCCATTACTATAAGGAGACTTGCAGGTCTCTTCGAGATGGCTCAGTTCCTTCAAAGCCTGTGTATAAGTATGTGGTGTTTTCAACAATAGGGAATTACCTTCAGATTCTGAGAAGCAATCAGGGCAATGACAATAGCCTGTATGGTTTGGGAAGTTTCTTGAACTCACCTGATCAACACTTTAATAGAGGTTTCTCATGACTGGGACTGGGGTTTTTGTTAGATACTGTATGTCTCTTCGGAAACATTCCCATAGTAAGTGGTAAAAATTTATTTAAAAAATAAAAATTAAATAAACCTAAAATTGTAAGATTCCTTATATATTTTTCAAACTTTCTTAATATCATTTATATTTTGACAATGACTTATAAAATAAATCTTTTATGTCACATTTTTCTCCTGTTCAATTCTATGGGACTTGGGGAACAGCAAGTACATTCTATACATCAATGTCGTATCTAATTGATAGGATCTTTTTTGAATCCCACAGCCCCTTAGCCATTTCTGTTCAGAATTTAATCTGTTCCACAAACTAATCTGATTTGTCCACCTGCCTTGCAGATACCACTAACATCTCTCTTTAGACTATTTAAGAAAATAAAAAGGATCTGAATGTTGAGTTGCACTGTAGCAGATTTCATTTACCTTAATCTAAATCCCATTCTATTTTCCTTTCTTTTCCTAGTCTTCATCACAATAAAGATGTATACGTCTGTTTCCTGGGAGACAGTCCACTTATAAGTACCCACTAAGTAATAGATAGCTCTTCTTTACTACATTAAAACATGCTAAAAATGAATAAAGGTTTTGGATGACCCGTTTCCCAATGGAGACATAAAAATAGGGAGTAAGTGCAAAATTAAGCTCACGTAATTATCTATTGGAGAACTGAATATCAAGTTCACAAAAACTGTAGACTATAACAATTATCTGTTGGATGTGGATAAGCTAGAATTCTCATGTATCACTAATAGGAATTCAAATGATTCCTCCATATCAGAAGAGAGCCTGACATTTAATCTAAATGCTGATTAATTATTGGAGTATCATTTGTGCTGGAAGGTTCATGCCTACATATATACCCTCAAGAAATAAAATCATATGTCCAAAGCGCATGACCACAATTGTTTATAGCAGGCTTCATTCATTTCTGCAGGTTGGGGAAACTGTAGTGATATTTCATTTGTATTTTAATAAATAAAATTTGCCTGGAGATCAGAGAGTAAAACAGCCTCACCGGTCAGCCTTACAGACCAGACAGTGGCAACACATACGTTTAATCCCAGTAGCCACACTAGTTTGCCATAGAAACCGGGTAGTAGAAGTACATGCCTTTAATTTCAGCCATTGAGAGGAATATAATATGGGAGGAGACAACTCTCAAACGCGGTCTCATGCTGAGATTCCTAGAGGCAGGATTGCCATTTCAGACTGAGGCAGAGATCGGAATAAGAGCCAGTGGCTGGCAGCTTTGTTTTTCTGATCTTCAGGCAAGCTATATTTACTAAAATACAAATGAAATATCAATACAGGAAACCATTTCCCTATATCCTCTGTTTTTAGAAGCTGCCTTCTGTCCTCTGCTCATGATTTGCCATCTCTTTTTGTTTGTTTGATTTAAACTGATTTTTTTATTTGAATCCTGGGGATTTCATGTGATTCCCTCCAATCTCACTCATATCCCAGTCCCTCCATATCCTCCCCTCACCCTCACAATGCCCTCCAAAATACAATAAAAATAAAAAATATTAATTAAAAGACCCCCAAATTTTGCTCCTTAGTCTCTCCAGGCTCTAAATTACCTCTTCATTTGTCTTAGTGGCATTGGCAGCTGAAATGTGTCATGGAGTAAATTCTTAGTCCAAATTATTTTACTTGCAAATGTTCATTTTGATGAGTTCTTTGTCTGCTTTAATGCCTTTGTCTTCTGATACATCCTCAATTCTGGACCCTCACCTAAACTCCCATTAGTCATTATATATTTAGACATTATATATTGCCCCATATCATGGAGTTCTGCAGCTATGATTCCACAGGACTAGTTCCAAACACGTTTCAGCAAGTCATAGATGAAGTAAATGTTGGGATGGATCAACACTGAAAGCATTGGCTGTGGACCTGAATGATAGCTGAGTTGGCCAGTCCCTGGTACTTCTCCTTTCCTGTGCCTGTGAGCATGCTCTCCTGAGTGTGTATTAGGAAATCTTTTCTATGTGGGGCAGAATAAGCTCTCCTATGAGGAACAGGGCCAGCTTTCTAATGCAGCTGCCATTCAAGTTCAGGACCAGATCTCCAGAGACAAGTAAAGAGCAGTATCAGGTCAGCAGGCTTTCAAATTTCAAGAGGCATGGTTCTTTTGGCCAACAGTAGTAACATAAGTCATGGAAATCAACATAGACACCACTTGCAGCAGAACCACAGAACTTGACATGCCTCTTGCCAGTCATATAAACCAGATGTCACTACGGTCCTGGATCACAGCTGAGATCACACAGATCAGTAAGACCCTGACAGCAGCATGCTCCTAGGACAAACACAAATGGCCTCAACTGGCAATGGAGACTCAGTAATCTATGTGGCCTTTGGTGGTAACAGGAGATATGGACATCAACACAGACCCAGCTATGGTAGGGCCATAGACCTAGACATGGACCGATGAAGTAGCTCTCGACAGGACCTCCCCATGACTCCCAGTGGCAGTGCAAGCCACACAGATCAGACTATTCATCACTACTTTTGCTTTTTCACTTATTGCTCTTTCCAGGGCACATAAAATTGTCTGTTTCACTTTTTCTCCTATTGGTCCAACGTATATTTGCTCATCATAATGGTGTCCTCTCATCCTGTGCTTTGAGGTAGCTGCTAGACACCAAGTGGTTCTGGGATTTGTCCACCTGCAGGAGCAAGCTCATCCTTATCTTAAATCCATTCCACAATAAGCTGTAGTTCTTTTATAGTAAGAAGTTTTCTCTTACTCTTCTCTTTTCCATTTGTAAGGAGTCTAATAAATCTGAAGATAACTGGTTCATTGAGAATAATTACCAGCTACTCAAGAGCAGCTGTTTAACAATATTAACTTTTGCAACCTTATTTTTCTTTTGACATATAACATAAGGTATTCTATACTATCTACCAATTCTGGAAATTAGGATATTTATATCCTTAGAGAGCAATTATTCTGTATACTGTGAATTAGTATTATTTTGTTACTATAATTTCTAAATTATTGTTTTGACATTAACTTAATTCAACACATGCTACAAACTGAAAATGATCATTTTCAATTTTTATGTATTTAAGTAGTCTCAAATTAATTTTGAAATTAATAACCCATTCAGATAGCACTAAAAATATTGAAAGACATCATTGTGATATCATTGTATATTTGTGTTTGATACTCTACAGTCAGTATTTATTTAAAAATAACTGATGGTAACATAGATTATAATATTAGCTGTAAGTATTTATTTTGAAAAAATATTTTATTGTTATTTGAGTATTTGTGTGTGTAAATGCATGCATATGTGGGTAGACACATGACCCTGCACACTTGTGGAAAGAGAGAGGACAAACATAATGGGATCATTCTCTTCTTGAAACTTGATGTGAACTCTATGCTTTGAACTCAGGTTCTCAGACTTGCACTTACCTTCTAAGCCATATCCCTGTCCTGAAAAATGCATTCTGAAGTAAAGTTAGTACTGTAAAATGTGATAATGTGTGTGTGTGTGTGTGTGTGTGTGTGTGTGCACTTGTACATTCTATGTGAATTCAGTCAAGTTCCAATAACTTTATTTTATACTTTTTATAAATTGGAAAAATTAGTGCAAGAATCTATGTACTGCAAACCATGTAGCAACATGTTAAGAATTAGATATTTAACACAAAGTTGATTATTTTTATTTTACATAATCTATTTGAACAAGAACCTGTTAAGGTCTCAGAGAACATCATCCACTTCACAGTGGAAGAGTTTCTATAATCAGTATGTGTAACATAGTGAGCAGAACTTTATCATTTGCTCACGTTTACTTTCTCTGCTCTAAGTCCTTACTGTTCTGTCTTGTACTTCTAGGCATTATTTCCTGACACTTACTCAGGATAAAAATAAAGGGACACTCTTAAAAATAAAACTGATACTATTTCATGTTAAGAGAGTGAATCATTAATTTATGAGAATGGAAATACTATATATTTTCAAGTTGAAAATTTAAAAAAGAAGTTATAAATATTTTATTCTTTTAAATTATAACATAATTACTCCATTATAATACAGTTACTCCATTTTTCCCTTAACCTCACATGTGTACCACCCTCCACTGTAGTCAGAGGCTGTTAGTTGATTTCTGACTTTTCAGACTCAAAATAATCACACAGAAGCGATTATTTGCAATACTGTTTGAACAATAGCTTGAGTGTATTGCTAACTAGGCTCTTATATCCTAAACTAACCCATATTCATTAAACTGTGCATCACCATGAAGTTGTGGCCTACCCACAAATTTCATTAGACTACACTGTCTTCAGTGGTAGCTAAATGGCTTCTCACTGACTCCACCCACTCTCTTCTCTATCTTCTTGGAACTCCGGCCTTGCCATATACTGCAAACCACTGGATGAAACAGTTTTATTCACTAACCAATAAAGGCAAAACATAGACAGAAAGACTTCCCATACCAATTCCCCTTTTTAAACTAAAAGGAAAGTTTTAACTTTAACATAGTAAAATTACATACAACAGAGCAGGTATCAAGCACTAATTATAGTTATAATATATCTACTTTATCTTTTAACATAACTAAGGAAAACTATAACTATTTTTTTCAACTCCATTAAAGACTTCAAAAATATATAATATTACCTAAGTTCACAGGAAGTACATTGCCAACAGCTTCCAAAACTCTAGAATTAACAGAGACATCTTGCTGCCTGGGTAGTCACAGGAAGTTTTCCTGTATCATTGAGGCCTTCAGTCTTCCGCCTACAGACTCATTGTAGACTGGCAGACTCTTTCATGAAGCAGGAACCATGAAGAATGGTCTCACATGAAGACAAGTTCAGCCGTCATTTCTCTGTGTGCCCTGCATATCCAGTTGACACAGCATAACATCAGACACTCCAGGCAAGATCAGTTGTTGTTTTTTTTTTCCCAAGTAGCTAACAAACGACACATGGAACCTCTTTGATGCACCTCATCTTCTTGAAGTAGATTGGGGCTGGCAGGAGCAAATGTGTCTAATTGTCATGAAAATTCATAAGTCTTAAAACATTTTAAATTCCATATTATTTAGGTCTTTGAAAGGTTTGAAGATTATCTATCTAACTGAAATAAATCTCTATATATCCAGATACAGGCTTGACTATTACAAATGACTATCTATTATCCTGTATTTCTTAATTATGCATTACTTTATAAAATGAGCTGCACAAACACAATATTTTAATCAAGAGCAGAAATATACATATAACAAAATTGACCTTAAATTTGTATCAGTAGACCACGATCTATACCAATGCAAAGTGTTCATATCCATAGTACATCCCCCTTTAAATATAAAGAAGGATTAAACAGTTTGCAACACACTGGTCACAAACCATATTTAAGTGCTTGGCCTCCTGAAAAAAACCAGAGTTTATGCTGGCAGCACTAACCAGGAAGCTGCTGTTATTTATTTATGTACTTACTTACTTTTATTTATTTTTAGTTTTTAATTAGTTTTCTATGATATCTCTGACTCAGGAAGACCTCCCTCTCTTATAGGAGCTATGGCCAGCCAACATAACCCATTTAAAAAAATGTGGCTAAACTTTGTTTTTTAGTGTCTAGGATTCCTTTCCAAGTCCTCTCAGTTTTTTGTTGTTGTTGTTGTTTGTTTGATTGTTTTTGTTTTTTGGGGGGGGGTATTTAGCTAGCACACATTGGTGTGCTACATGTCTTCTCACTGACTCTTCCTATTCTCTCTTTCTCTATCTGCTTGGAACTCCCACCTTGCCCTATTCTGCTAAGCCACTGGCTAAAACAGCTTTATTCAGTAAACAATAAAAGCAAAACGTAGACGGAAGAATTTCCCACACCATTCTACCCTTCTTAGATTTATGACCTCTATTTTCTTAATTGTTTTATGCACACACACACACACACACACACACACACACACACACACAAACACATACATTTGTGAAAACAACCTGCTGATATATAGTTACTTTTATCATATGATCTCAGTGCTGACCAGGTGGTATTGAATAACCAATTGGGTGTTTTTACCCTGGGATAAACAACTTTCTCTGTTTTTTTTTTTCATTCACCATTTGTCTCTAGATCTCTTTCTAGGTTTGAGGCCCCATGAGCTGTTCCTGTTTCACATTGGCATGTCAATTGATGTCATTGATGTTCAAATCCTGTTTAAGCAGTCAGGTTGATGAGACTTCATGAGTTTAGCTTCTCTGACATTTCATGAAACACAACCTTACAGCAAACTTCCTATTCCTTCTACCCTTACAGTCTTCCTGGCCTCTCTTTAGCAATGAATTCTGAGCCTTCAGTATAAGAATTATATGATCGATTTATCAATTGGGAGTAGAAACCTCATGGATTCTGGTTATCTGTACTTAATTGGTTATGGTTTTATTTCAAGTCAATGTATTGCAATGAGAAGTTTCTTTGACAAAGAGTGAGAACTACACTACTGTGAGTCTAGGTGCAATTTGTAGTGTATTGAGAGATTATGCTGGTTTGGTAACATGTTAGTTGTATGATCTCCTCTAAGATTCATTACTCCACTAGTACCAAGTCGCTGGCAAGATTTACAGCAGCAGTCATGCTGAACAGGCTGTAATACCAATAAAGACATATTTGTGACCACTGAAGTATGTTTATCTTATTGTACCCTTAAGGCTAACTTGACATACTGTTCATTTCTTTGGTTCATAGATATCCTAGCTGGATAGTAGTACTGATTGACTGTTTCCTTTGTAAGCCTGTGCAATGACTTCTGATACCATGAAACCTAGTCTGCAGAGAGGAGACTTTCATGTCAGACTCAGCTCAGGTCCTCAGTCTGGGAGGCAACTCAGAGCAATAGAAATAGGCTAGAATATTATGGAAGTCTCTTGTACATTCCTGACCAACAGCTCAACAGGGATCTTATCATTCTGCCCCAGAGTTTTGGTTAGATGATTTATGAATCTTGAAGAAGCATTGTTTGGGACGGATGAGAAAAATCTAATTTAAGCTATATATGTATATTTTATATTACAAGTGTGTTATATGTAATTTGTGGTAGATAAATACTAATATAATAAATGAAAATATAATTCCACATGAATTTTTCAGACATATTTTTATACTTACTTCCTTAATAAGAGTCCCAAGGTTTCCCCATTTTCCCTTTAGCTATTTTATATCCTGCTATTCACCTCCCTATTGCTGTCCCCATAGCATCCTCCCCTTCTACTTTCCTGGTTCCGGAAGTTAGTTCAGGGTATGGACTCACATTTGAGGATTTGGATCTAGGAGCCACAGAGGAGAGAAAACATGCAACGTTGTTTCTCTGGTTCTGAGTCACCTCACACAATATATTTTTTTCATCAATTTAAACACAGATTTTGTGGTTTTATTGTATTTTTTTCATTTTTCTTTTTTTCCCAGACAGTGTTTCTCTGTGTAGGTTTGTCCTGAAACCAGCACGCATAGACCAGGTTGGCCTCGAACTCACAGAGATCTGCCTAACTCTGTCTTTGAAAGTGGGGATTAAAGGTGTGCACCACCACTGCCTGGCCTGGCTTCATTTTCCTTTGCAGTTGAATAGTTAGATATTTTTAATAGTTCTTTATAAAAACAGAATTTGGGAGGGGTGTACCTTGAGAAAAGGAAAATGCTCTCCCAGAAGCAAAGCTGACTACATTAATTAACCATATTGAAATGAAGGATGAAATGGAAAGGTGTTCCAATCACTGCAGAGTGCAGAATTTGTGTGCATGAAGTCTTGAGTTTTGATTCCCAAATATCCAAGTACAGTGGTGTGTTCCTGTACTTCCAGGTTTAAATGAACAGATAGTGGAGGATTCCTTAGAAGAGTTGGCCAGCCCGTCTAACACAATCCATAAGCTCCAAGTTGAGTAAGAGATTATCTCAGAAATGAGGGTGCAGAATAATTAAAGATCACCAAACCAACCTCTGCCCTCAGGACACACTACACCTCACACATGAATAGTGTGTATATGTTCACAGACATGCATAGAAAATAAGGGTATTCCAGGAAATATAAATGACAGAAAGCAAACACTAAAATGACAAAGGTGGATATGTAAAATGAGAATCACAAGTACCTAGTGAGATGAAAAGAAGATAGAGGACTATGCGGTGCAAAGAATTTTCACAGGACAAAAGAAAAAATATTTTTCTTTCCTCTATGCTCTAGAATTTACCTTCCAGTGTTTATATTAATGACAGTACAGTTATAAAGCTTCTAAAGACCGACTCTTTACTAAAACTTTTTAAACAATTGAGTAGATGCATAGACGTTGCAGAAAGGCCCATGGGGTACCCTCTGATATACAGAATTGCAGTAGAAATGAATCTTTATCTCTTGCCTTTAGATCTAGCTTGTACCCCGTCTACTAATTTCCTTGAGTGACTGCACTACAATGACAAGAAAATTATTCCTCAGGCTTGAGCTCCTGACTTATTTACAGGCATAAGAACACTCTCATTAGCTATGACACTTAGCAATATGGAAAATAATGGCTCTGATTAGAATGCTTTTAAATAAATTTGTGTAGACATGTTTTATTGTATATAGATAGTTATATACTACACAAACATACCACACACACACATACACACATAATACATGGTTGTGATATGTTTAAAATTGAGAATAAAATCTTTTATAAAAGCACATTATATGTATAATTTCCCATTTATTAAATGATAGTAATGTAAATCTTTATATGTAACTCTATGTTCAATTCATTGTCCTATTGTGTGCATTGGTTTTTATTTCTCACACATTCTGATCAGGAAACTGATACATTAATTTGTTATTGAATTTTAAATATGACTCTTATCATTAACCAGACAATATAAATTTAATCTAGGATACATCAAAGTCAGTAAAACATTTATTTCCCTTGCAGAGGGCAAAAGTTCTTTTACTGAGCAATATTAAGAGTGATCAGTTATGTGTATGGTTTAGTAAAGCTTATTTTACTCAAATCTCACCTCTTTGTCTTTCCACAAACCCCTCTGATTACCTTCCTCACCCATTTATCTCAGTATTCCATGACTTCTTATTTTTTAATTATATATATATATTATATATATATATTAGAAATATGATCTACTAAATCTGCTTAGCATTGCTTGTATATATATATATATATATATTTTAGTGATAACAACTTTTTATTATATAATTGATTAGAGGCTCATTCCTCAGGAAAACTAATCCTCCCTATGTCAGCTGTCATTAATGGTCCATAGTTCTTTATCTACTGTTGGTCCCCTCATTCATTTAAGAAGCCCACTGATTTTTTTCAGTTCTTGTTTAGTCAGCCATTTCCATTGGAATTCATGGGTGGGGCTTACTTGTTATATCTAGAACACATAATCTTATATTACATTTTCTTATGTGGATCTTACAATCTTTCTGTCACCTCTTTCTCAATGTCCCTTGAGTCGTAGGTGTAGGTATTGTGTTGTAGATGTAGTACTTGATGTTGGACACCTCACAGTCACTTGTTCTCTGTCTTTAGAGTGGTGGCTGTCTCTGGTGGATAAAAGTTGAAGATATATTGTGAGAGTTGTATTTATAGGGAAAAGGCTAAGTATTTACAATGCAGCTAAGTATTATGCTGGTTTAGTGAAGTGGCATTTGTAGGTTTTCCTCTGAGATCCTTGACTTTACTAGTTCTTCTTAGTTACCTGGGATTCCAGCACTAGGCCTCATTATTTTCCTTCTGGTCATATGTTCTTCAGTCAAATTTGGCAGATGTTGGCCACTACCAAGACAAACCTCACACAATAGGATCTTAAGAAGTCCATTCTGATCATTGTTGGCAGATGTTGGCTACTACCAAGACAAACATCACTAAATGGGATCTTTAATCATTCTTGTGATTCACAATTGTCAGAGTTAGATAAGACTATTGCTTTTGTTTTTTTTTTGTTGTTGTTGTTGTTTTGTTTTGTTTTTATCGGTAGCTTGCGTTCCACCTTAGGATACTATGAAAGCTAGTCTTCTAAAGTGAGGTTTTCCAGCCAGTGTCAGATCAGCCTCTGAGTTCTAAGTCTGAATCATTTGTTAAGCCCTTCAATAGCAAGGGCTTAGTCTTCAAATTGTTGGAGGAGTCCAGGGGCAATCGTAGTTCCCTGTATTGTTTTGGAACTTTCTTGGACTCATATAATCAACAAATCTGAAGGCAATTTCTCAAGCTTACCTTAGTGGTGGTTTTACATTAGTGGTTTTTTTTTTTATATAGTGTATGACTCTTGAAAAGAATCTTATCACACCAAATTCCATAAATTCATTTAAGCTACACACAGACAGATGCAATACATCTAATTTTAGGTAAGTATAGAATGAAATGATTCTTTATGACTTTTCAAACATCCTCAGGGTTATTTTTCCCTCCACTCTCTTTCTAGATTGACTTCCTCTTCCATCCCCAATTAAAACAAGTTCCCAGTTTTCCAATATCTGTATTCATAATACTTGTATATTGCTATTTTCCTCTCTAGAGCTCTCCTTGCCATAGTCTCATTTCCCTTTCCCTGTTTTTGCGGGTATGTGAAATTATATATTCACATTTGAAGATTTATACCTAGAAACCACATATCAGAGAACATAAAACATTTGTTTTTCTGAGTCTAGGTTTCCTACTTTTCTAGTTATTTCCATTTGCCTGCAAATTTAATTTCTTTTTACTACTGAATAGTATTCCACTATGTATAAGCACCATGTTTTTCATTAACTATTCATTTGTTAGAGGACATTCAGATTGTTCACATTTCCTAGCTATTGTGAACAGAACAGCAATGAAAATGCCTGAGTAAGAAGGAACTGTGGAGTAGAGGATTGAGTATTTTGGACACATGCCAAGAACTGGCATGACTATACCAGTTTATAATCCCACTAATAGTGAATGAATGTTTGTGTTCTTAGCATCCTTGTCTACATTTGTTAGTTGTTTTCTTTTTCTTCCTTTCTTCCTTGCTTCCTTCCTTGCTTCCTTCCTTGCTTGCTTCCTTCCTTCCTTTTGAATAGTTTGTTTGGGATTATATATTTGGAATGTAAGACAATATTATAGCATAAATATATTATAGCAATATATCCACGATGGGCATGACAGCATGGGTAGGAAACTGAATGATTATATTTTAAACATAAAATAATGGCAGAGATAAAGTAAACAAAACAAACAAACAAACAAAACCCCTGAAATTTAGATGGACTATGTCATCTTAGACCTGGGACCCGTGATGAACTTCCTTCACTTAGCAAGACCATACCACCTTAACATTTGTAAGCTATTTTCTTCACTTTAGCCTTTCTGACTGGCATATGATAAAGTCTCAAAGTTGTTTCAATTTCTATTTCCCGAATGACTAAAGAAGATGAATATTTTTGATACATTTATTAGTTATTTTATTTCTTTTTTGGATGCTGTTAACATCACAATTAATTTTTTTAATTGGGTCACTAGTTTTCTTGACTTTTTGGTATTTGATTTTCTGGACATAAATACTCACCCAAATGTGTAGCTGATTAGGATTATCACACAGTCTGTGGGCTTCCTCTCTATTTGATTGATGGTTTCTTTAGTCGAACAGAGGTGTTTTAGTTTTATGAGGTCCCATTTGTCATCATTTGCCCTTATATATATATTAGTGAATTGTGTCTAACACTGAAAGTTACTTTCTACACCTATATGATGAAGATTTTTTTCTACACCATGTTTTCTTCTCCAAGTTCCAATGTTTTAGATTTCCATTTGGAATGAGTTCTTCTGCAATATGGGCCTTATTTCATTCTTCTACCTGTAGACAACTGCTTTTCCTAGAATAATTTGTTGAAGATGCTGTCTCTTTTAGGCATCTGTTTCTAACAGCAAGTGACTTTAAATGTGTGTGCTCATGTTTGCATCTTTTACTACTTTGCTCTTTTGGTGTACATATCTGTTTATGTGCTAGTAGCATACTTCTTTTTATTACTATAGCTCTGTTTAGATTCTGGCTTCTTAACCCACAATCCTAACTATTGTTCATTTTATTCAGAATTGTGCTGTCTAACTATGGACTTTGTGCTTCTTTACATGCATTAGGAATTATTTTTCAATTTATATTGAGGAAAATATTGCACTAAATTTCAAATGGATTTTGGTAAAATAGCTGTTTTCTTCCAATGCATAAACATGTGGGTTTTTCTGTTTTCTACTGCCTATCTCATTCTCTTTCCTAAGCAATTTAACATGATATTGTTGATGTCTTTTACCTCCTTGGGTAGGTTTATTCCCAGATATTTTGAGTCTACTGTGAATAGGGATGTGTTTATAACCACTTTATGAGCCTGTATGCCTGGTTTGCATGTATGGAAGCATTTTGATTTTTGTAAGTTGACATTATATTCTGCCTCTTTGTGGAAGTTGCTGATCATTTCTAGTTTTCTAGTGATATTTTTGGCATATCTTATATATAATATCACAACACCCACAAATAGGGAGAGTTTGATTTCTTTCTTTCCTTTGATTGCCTATTCTTGTTATATTGCTCTAGCTAGTATGTCAAGTATTATATTTAAAAGGAAGGGGGATAGTAAACAGCTCTGTCTCATTGTCACTCTGATCTTAAAGGAATTTATTCAAGATTTTCTCCATTTAGGATGATGTTGTCTCTGGGTTTCTCATATAGCGAATTTGTTATGCTAAGTTTTGGTCCCTCTAGTCTTGTCTCTACATTTTGATATTAGTCTTTTCTTTAAGTAAACCAGTTATTTATACTGTTTTAAATTATATAACTTACTAATTTTGGTGATTCTTTTTACATTGATATATGTTAGAAACATTTATACATATATGCCTTTGTGAATATTGAGATTATCAGAAAATCCAGCAAATATTAACTATAACTAGTTTGAGTTTTGATGACTTTAGATTTATATAAGAAGCTTTCATTGAGCACTTGCTGTCTGCCTCTCAGAGACTATGGTCACTGTCTGCTCATAAGAATTAGATAATTTTTATTAGTACCTGCTTAAACTATTAAAAATACTCACAAAATCATAATAATTAAAAAAATCACACAGCCATATCTACCTGATTTTTTACCAAAGATACAAGAAATACTCATTTCAGTAAAGAAAATGTTTTCAACAAATGGCAATAAGAAAAGTGAATTATGCTTAGGGAGAAGAATAAAATGTCATTCCATTGTCATTTTGTTCTTGGATCCATTTGTATCTGTTTCCAAAAGGGAGCACATGTCACTGCAGTGCTGTTGGGGATGGGAGGACTGATGTGCTACTGGACACTGGGAATGGAAGCTTGTCCAAATGCAAGAGGGCCAGCAAGACATAGGCTCAGAAAATATGAATGCCTAAGGTAAAATGTAAGACTCAAAAAGCTTAAAAGAAAATCTAGAGAAAAACCTTCACAACATAAGCATACTCATGATTTTTTATGTGCCTCTATTTCCTGAGGAAATAAGACTAAAAACCGGTAAACAGGACCTTGTGAAGGGAAAATGCCTCTGCACGGCAGGGAAACAGTGACCAAAACACAGAGGCAGCATAGAGATGGGGAAAATATTCGTTATCTATACATTTAACAGAGGGTCTAGAAAATAAACGAAAAAATCTATGAAATAAACTAGAAATAAAAAATAAATGTCAATAGATGGGCTGCAGAAATGGTCACAGTTCTCAGGAAATTAAATATTCACTCACAGTAGCTATCAGAGAAATGAAAATTGAAGTACATTTCTTCTACACGATGGACCATTTTGATGAACTTAAAAAATGAAATTATGAAACTTATAGGTAAACATATGCGTCTATAAAAATGTCATTCTTAGTAAAGTAACACAGATCGAAATTGGAAATATTGTATGCTTTCCTTCATAGGTGAATGCTAGCTTTTAAATCTTCAACATCAATGCTAAAAGCAATATAAGCACAAAAATTTGGTGTCAAGTAGTAGAGAGCAAGGAAGGATCTCTCAAGTTAAGGGAAATAGAATATATAGTTATAGAAAGGCAGTGGGGGGGGGGTAAATGAGAATATCAATGGAAGGGAGGACTTAGGGTGGAATTATTGAGATGAACAAGTCAATAAAGACCTCTGAAAAACCATATGGAGATCAACTACTGTAGACACTTCCTAAAATATATAAAATCAAATGGAATCTTTAAATAACAGGGGAGACAGTATTCCAAAACTAGACATCTTTTGCCGCCATGTGAAACCTTCAGTTACATCTAGTTTAGTCAATGGGCAAAAGGGCCTCATGGACACAAGCCTGAATATCCAAGAGAATTCATAGATCCTTCTGTGACAGTATCAATTTTACACATTGCTCATATGTATTATGTATGGGTCTTATTACCATCTAGGTTGTCTTTTTCTTACTATAAATTTATTCAGTAATTTCTTTGGATGATATAATGTACCAGCATGTAGTATTACATGAAAGCTCTTCAAGATGACTCCTAAAAATTAGACTACATTCCATTTTTTTATCAGTTATGGTGGCAGTCATGAGGACAATGAATGATCACAGATGATAAGAATGAGCAGAAAAGGAACACATGTCAATCTAATGCTGGGGGAGATGGAAGTACGTATGTGCTGCTGGACAGTGGAAGTATCAGTCATTCCAAACGCAAGAAGGCCAGTGAGACATAAGGCTCAGAAAATATAAATTATATTATTTGGTGAAATAAATAAAATGGGAATGATAAATGAGAGAGTTACGGGTATTTAAAATATGTGGCCTGGCGGTGGTGGCACATGCCTTTAATCCCAGCACTCGGGAGGCAGAGGCAGGCAGATCTATGTGAGCCTGGTCGACAAGAGCTAGTTCCAACACAGGCTCTAAAACTACAGAGAAACCCTGTCTTGAAAAGCAAAAAAACAAACAAAAAAATAAATAAAATATGTGCCTAGCAAAAATATGAGACAGTAAAGAAGGGCAGTTTGAAGGAGATTTTACATAATTCTGGTTTTTGTTTGTTTTGAAAAACATACATGTCATTTGTAAAAGATGTGAAGTTGTGCATATTTACTGTCATATCTGTCATATAAGGTTTAATTACTGAGAAATTGTCTCTGTTAGAATTATATTTTTAATATACTTCTATTTTACAAATATATGGATATGTATGTTATTACTCACATATAGTACAATAACCAAAATGTGTATTTGTCATTTATGGAAATATTATTATTATGGTTGTATACACATGAGATAAGGTACATTTCAGTAAGTAAATATGATACATACAAATCAATTATGGTAATTATTATTTCAGTATTATTTTCATTAGTTATTGTTTGGAGATCATCTCTCTAAATATTCTGGACTAGTAACACCAGTGAAGAAATACACCTTTCTTCTTTCTCATCAAACAAACATTTATTAAATCTCAAGCAAGAGATATATCAAGAAATGCATATATATTAGAGAAAAACACACATTAAGTGGCTTTGAGTTTATAGTCAAAGATTTTTTATTTTATTTTAACATTTAAATTTCTAATATTCACTAAAAATATGCTGGAATTTATTGCAAGTAGAATACAACACTAAACAGAGATTGCTAAAATTAATAATACAAAATGTTGTACATTAGAAAGTACATTTCTCATTTCCAGATAATAATTATGACTCTGTCTTTAGCTTATTCAAAATTTTAATGAAAATCTGTTTTGTGATGTTTTCTAGCCTGGATATTAGTTACTTCTAATAATTGTCTATTGCAAGGAATATCAGCAATAAAAATCTTTCACTACCTTGTTGTTTTGCCTTTTCCATTCCTGAGTTAGTAAAACATTTTGTATTAAATGTCTAGAAAGGCTGAAAGTCCCATGTCAATTCTAAAATTTTACAATTATTAAAATGATCACTTAGAACTATCATAAATGTCTTCTTATCTTGCATAATTGAAATGATTGCTATAAATTGGAATAAACAAGCAATAGTACCTCTAACCATAAAAAACTAATTCAATGGCACAGTCTTGAAGTTGACAGGCATCAATATCAATAGATGGTTTGTAGATGAAATGCATGTGAAGTTCATACTAATTAGTTTATGAAGTAGACTGAGACATCAGGTTTTTTGTGCCAGAGAGACTGCCTACTGTCAAGCAATCAAGCACTACCCACTTTAATTGCAATTTATTCCAAGAAGCACAATCTATTGATTCTTGCATACACTTATGTCACAGCAGTATCATTATTTGACTTTGTTTTAACAGCTTCAAAAGGTTAGAAACTTAGAGACCACTGTGCAAGAAGCCATTAAAAATCTGGGTTGTTAGCACTCTGTTCCGTAGCAATGGTCACTGTGTAGAGAATTAGATTAAGAACTTGAGAAACAATAAAATAATTTATGCACTCAGTATGAACTAGTGTTTTCCTATAACAAATATTATTTAATAATTACAAAGCAGAAACAAGAGCAGGAGGATAAATATAATTATCTGCCTTCTACAACTAACTAATTACTTAGAGATGCAAATTTTCCAGACTCCATTAAAATGTTAAAAGCCATCTATCTGACTCCAAAGCGTATACTTAACATCTTGCATTAGATTTTTATAGTAAACAATCTGTGGTGTGGCAGTCATCTGGACATGTTTACTTATGTTTTAATTATTGATACACAGTTTATTCAAGTAAGTATTGTACTCAAACATAATTGCTAAAATATAAAACATCAATTTTTATCACTTTCATTTGTACCAAGCTGTAACTTGAGGATATATTTAATTTTGTATCTTTTGGAATGGCAGAATTCCATTAAGAAGTTTTCAGTTCTCAAAAACAAATGCATTCAGAGTACCTGGTAAGATAACTCTTGTAGTTTCCAAAACTCTTCTATTTAGAGAATACATAAGTTGGATTTTATGCTTCATGAACCTGCAAACACACACACACACACACACACACACACACACACACACACACACAGACTTTCTGAGTGGGGTTAAGATGAGCTACTACTGCTGCATGAAATCTTCTATTAGCTTATTTATTGTTCAGTTATGAGAGAGAGCTTGAGAGAGACTGGGAGATTAGTTTTTCATCTCATTCAGAGCTCTTCTACTTATAATGCTTTTATGTTTTGCTTTTTAGTAAATTTTTATTCACAAAATAAATGAATAGATGTATTTAATTATATCAAAAGAACATAGACCTATTATAATGTTCTCATTTTTGCAGGTGAAGAAATGAAGAATCAAAGAAGTAAAGGACCTCTCTGAAAATCACGCAACTAGTAAGTACTATCTGTGGATCAAGTTAAATCATCCTCCTCCTGAGTTCTTCTCCATGTAAAAACATAGTTTTTCATTTCAAATAAGACAGTTTAAAATCTCAGTTCCTATTTTTTTTTTACCACAGACGTGCAGCAGCACCAATTTTGTACATGTTGCATTGTTTCTTGCTATTTCCAAAAGTGTTTCCGATATCTTTTTGAAGAGGAAGAATAGCTGATGAGATGGCGTATCAAAAGGAAGTCATTAACATCCCATTGAGAACTTCCTGTGTCCTACAGCCGTAGGGGGATTATCCTTATTTAATCCTCATAAAGCATTGTAATAGAGGTGGTTTATCTCTATAGTGCAAATAAATCAAGGCTATAAGAAGGTTGATAGTTTGTAGAGGTGTTTAATGTTAGAGCTACATTATAGCACTTTATCTCTAAGCCTTCGATGAGGCCAATGCTTAGTTTTGTATGAATTTGTTCTTATGAAGCAATGACAAAGGTGGTAATTATTGATATTGTGTAGAATATAAGATTATAACTGTCAGTTCTTATATGTGCTGTAGCTCATATCTCAAGATACTGAAGTAGAAAATTAAAGATCAGCTTGAGTTGACAATGGACATGCTGTAAGACATCTCTGCTCTTGCTTTGCCCCTAATAGCAGCTCCTTGAAAGCTTGTTACCCAAAAATAGTAAATAAGATGATATCTGTAAATTGGGAGAGAAATGTTGGGAAATCATATACGTAACTCTATCACATGCAGAGACTGACAGTTTGCCAAGTTAAGTGGAAGGAACATTCAGGAGATAGAGCTTTTAATTGACCTGACATACTATGAAAAAATTGGTTAAAAGAAGCAATTGATATTTGAGTTGCATGAGGGATAGATATATGTTGTTAGATAAAATCAATTTCTTTTGAAAGAGGGACAAAGATAGAAGCATGGGGGAGGGAGCAAATTGAGAGACTTTGGTAATGGAGAGTAGACTAAGTGACAGATGTGCTAAGGAAGACTGGGGTATTTATCAAATTGTTGTGCTGAAATTTATTGAGAAAAATCTATTAATCCATCAAAAGTATTGAGGCTGTGAATTTTTGCCATTTATTTTTATGCGTTTAATGTAATAATCAAAGTTCCTTTGAAAAAAAATGCTGTGCATACTAAATTGTGAGCTTGAATGCTTATGATTCAATAGTTTGAGAAATTAAAGTAAGATATTTTACTTTGATTTGCTAAGAAAAACAGGGGCCTCTCTCTTCCAAGTATTTTCATTTGTTCAGATATATTTTCTGTTTTGAGATTTTATTATATATATATATATATGTATATATATATATATATATATATATTTGAAAGACGATTGGTCATATATGTGTGTGGGTACCCATGGAAGCCTGAAGAGGGTCTGTCAAATCCCCTGGAGCTGGAATTGTGAACAAACTCACATCCTCTGGAACAGTAGTAAGTGTTCATAACCAGTGGACATTCTAGTCAGCTTTGTTCAGATTTCTATAATAACACTGAGAAATAAAAATAAACTTTCTTTCAATTGCCCTTTACATTATAAACATTTGTTGAATTAATAAATGACTCTCTGTCTTACCAATCTACATTGAAAATATGTCCCATGAGATGAGAATAGATAAACTATATTTAATTTTCTGGAATGTTATCCCTTCTGGCAGAAGATTTTAGAAGAGAGTCCCCTTAGGTTTGGGGGGAGGTATGTCTCTGTATTCCTGTAATGTGTATTTCAGGAAGAGAGAACAGTTAAAGAGTCCTTGCTTAGTTTATGCCTCAGGACAGAATTAAAATAAATAGTAAACTACTTTGCTAGGTTAACCAAGAAATAACATCCATGAAATAATCTTCATAACAGAAAAGAATTATTTAGCTCCCAAAACAAACAAAAATCAACTACTTGGTAGTAACATGCAGGAAAGATCTTATAGGTTATTCCCAGTACTTTCCAGTTGTATGTCAACTTGACACAAGCTAGTGTTGTTTGAAAGGAGAGAACCTCAATTATGAAAATGTCTCCATAAGTCAGACTGTAGGGCATTTTCTTAACTAGGAATTGATAGCGGAAGTCCCAGAATGTTAAGGGTAACACCATCCCTAGGATGGTGCTCTTGATTTCTTTAAGAAAGCAGGATGAATAAGCCGTGGGAGCAAGCCAATCAGAAATACTCCATGTTTCTTCCTGGCTTCCTGTTTTGAAGTCTTTTGATGATAAATGATAATGTGAAAGACAAGCTGAATAAACCATCTCCTCCCTAAGTTGTTTTGGCCATGATTTTCATCACAGCAATTGTATGTGACCTTAGTGCAGAGAGCCCCTAACCTAGACTCTCAATGCAAGACAACTTCTCCAAGGAAAGGTCTTTTCTAAATTCCTCAGGAATGCCTTCAATGTTTAGTGTTTCCTCTGGGACTTCAATTTATTAATGACCACAGTATCCTGATGCTTAATAATTGTGATCTTAAGAAGTATAACTATGAAATTCTGAATAAACCTCTTCCCCTTTTATGGTTCAATTGAAACTTTAGCTATAAATTTGAGTTTAAACATTGTATCACTTTTAATTTATTAAATTGGTTTACAAAATGGGTTCTAATATACTCCAAACTGGTCTCATATTCTCCCCATATACAAGGCTGGCCTTGATAATTTTTCATCATCTTACTACCTGAGTGCCAAGATTACAGTCTTAAAACATCAGGCCTGGACCTTTTATTTTTTACCAAGCCATATATGTCTCCTCAGCTCACGCTATGAACACTTCTAAATCATGTGTATTTATATATGATATAGAAATATATAACATGTAAATTACATAAAATATATATTTGGTACATATGTGTATATACTAAAGTTGTGCATTGTATAGCATAGCTCATAGTTTCTCCTATTGCGCAATCTCACACCCTCTCTCGAAAGAAATGTCCTTGCTATCAGAGATGTTCTTACTAAGTCAGTGTGTATTCACAGGTCTGCTCTTTTAAGAAAGCCGCACTTTGATGTAGGGACCATTCAAGCAGGTTCTATGTATAAATCTGACATTCTATTTATTCAGGACTATAATGAAAAGATGAGTGTCAGCTTGAGGTGTGAAAGAAAGACAGCATTACAACTTTATCTACAGCTACAATAAATGTCAAATAGGCCAGTCATGTGAAGGTTTGATGTGAGCTCTCTGTACCATTGTACCTGTCTGCCGCCTAATGTAGATATTGGTGGATGCTATACTTCGTTACTGAAACACTTTGTCTGTTCCATTCACTTACTTGTAAAAGTACTGTCATGGAAAGGTTATGATCAAGTAGATAATAATCTAGCATTAAATTTCAGTCAGCTGTTTCAAAAATCATTCTAACAAATGCTTTAAATGTCACTTGTTGTGCAGAAGGAGTTTGTACAGGGACGCAGGCACAGCGTTACTCCTGATACAGGGCCATATAAGAGATATTTCTCACCCTGTCTTTGGCTTACACACAAAGACTCACTGAAGTTCCACTACAGTCTTCTAATTATATAATCTTATTTGTTCTCTGGATTCAAAATAAATTGAGGTTCATATGATAAAGAATAAAATTAATCATTACTTTTTAATATCTGATATGGAAAAAACAAGAATTTTTATGTTCTCAATGAAACTAAGTAATGTATTTTCCAATGCTATAGCTTACAAAGACAGAATTTTTGAGAATGTATTATAAGATGAAAGCTATCTTTATACTGTTGATGACACACTTTGATATATAGGCCCAAGTCATAGATTCTGAGAAAAACAAAGATTTGGTGAAAAGATGGGACTATGGTTTGTACTTGAACAGCATCTCAAGTGTTTCTGTGCCTCGGTTCTATCTGTAATCTGTTCCTATGACCCTTCTCAGCATCAGACAAAGAGGATCGTGGTTGTGATGGGCATACAGAGATTGCTTTCCATTTATTTTTATTTTTATCTTACTAAAATTCCTGAGAATTGGCATGATGGAACATGATGAAATAGCACTCTGAAGATTTCATAGGAGGGTTCAGACTTTAATGACAATCTGAACTGTACATTGAAATACTCCTTCATTAAATAAAAAATTTTCTGACTGAAATATGATTTTGATCATATTTCTAACTCTTTATTTGTTGAAATTCTTACATACAAATGAAAAAGAATTAAGCAATGATTTAATGTATAGTCATGATGAATATATATGTTTAATAGCACAATTTCTATGTATTAAATGTTGAGCACCAGAGAGATAACTCAAAGGATAAGAGCACTGGCTATTTTTCCAAATGATCTAGGTTCATTCCCAGTTTCCACATGGTGGCTCACACCGATCAGCAACTTCACTACAAGGGGATATGACACTTTCTTCTGGCCTCTATGGTAACTAGGCATACATCTGATTGACAGAAAGATATGCTGGCAAAATCCCCTCCAAGTTTTTAACAATTGAATATTTGCAATTTATGAGAACATATTAATTAATATTATCAACATAAATTTTAATTTCTTATAGATGTTAAGATCAAAGGCAGAACTTGAAACATATTAGTTTACTTTCTATTGCTGTGATAATCATTCTAACTAAAAGTAACATAAGGAGGTCAAAGTTTGTTTCAGATTTTAGTCCCTCACTGAGGGATGCGAGGGGAGGAAGAGGGGAGGAAGTCAAGGCACGAACTTAGAGAGGAACTGAAGCACTGACCTTGGACTAACAGCCCTTACACATTTTTGTCCATAATTTTGACTAAGATGGTTTTTGCGTACAATCCAGGACCACCTACCAAGGTGTAGCATTGCTCAGTGTAGTCTGGACCCTCTCAAATGCATCATTAGTAGAGAAAAGTCCCACAAACTTACCTATGGGCTAATAAAATGTAAGCATTTTATTTTAATTGAATCTGCTTCTTCCCAAAATGACCCTGGCTTTAGTCAAGTTGAAAGAAATCTAACCAACTCAGAAGTATATCTAAATCCGCATAGACATCGTTTGGAAGACTGAATTGTGCTGTGTTGGAATGTTTATCTTTCTATATGTATTTGTCTATGAGCTGTCTATTTACCTACCTACATACCTACCTACCTACCTATATCTTATCTATTATTTATATAATCTGACTGCCATCTCTTCTATTCTTATCCAAAGAAAATTTTCATTCAATTTTATTTTTAATTCATAATAAAATTCATTTATCTATATGCTGTGGAGGTAGTTTATATCAGAAAGAGGTAATAAAGCAATGTGCTAGTCTTTCCTTACAATAAGTTAAGCCAAATCAGACCACCATGCCACTGTTATAAGCCTGGAAAGGAAAAAGAAATAATGACTCAATATTCTGCATAAATGCAGTATTTGCTGATGCTGCGTCTGCAAGACAGCTGACCTGGCAGGGTACGTCTAGTGTTTCTTAGCTCAGTGTTTTCCATTCAACATTATATGCTCTTATCTTTTCATTGCACATCAAGGAACACTACATCACTATGTCTGTAGCAGAAATTATGCTTTTCTCTACTACCCAGTTCTCAGTTTCAACTATTGCTTACAGTGTAATGCTTGCCAATCTCTCAAATTTGACATTACAATTCACTTATCATTTGTTTGTGTGGACATACTTTCTTGTTTCAGATACAGCTCTGAACAGTTCCTGTCTGGTTAATATTTGCAGATTTTCCTAATCCTCCACCAATTATATAGAATTGCTCCACTTCTCTTTATTTCATTCTCTTGGCACTTAGCCTCCCAACTTTCTCTATTAGACATACACTTCTTGGATGTTAGAGCACCCTTTCTTGCTGATCCGTTATTTTCCTTGTTATATTCTTAATTGGATGTAAACTCAGGCCAATGCTACCTAAGCAAGTTATATATCTGATTTTATAACCCATGAAAACTTCTCCCACACTATCTTTCACAAAAATTCCCATAATGTGATGGTTTGAGTAAACAGAAAACCTTTGCCCATCCAAAACCTCTTTTAATTTCTATTCCATTTCTCTGGTTACTTACTCATCTCCTTTCAGATTCTATGAATCCATCTTTGTTTTCATCCCATTTTAGCTTACTATGAGTTTAAACACTCTAGTCTGTGAATGACATTAGAAGTGCTTGACTTAATAAAAACAGCCCAGTGGATGATCTGTGTGCTACATCATATAGGGAGATTGATGAGTTTGTTTCCTTGATTATTATGCTTACCTGTGAACTTCTGAGAAGAAATTTACAGAAAGACAAACCAACGAATGCTTCATTTTGTCATTTCTGGGATACCGACACAATGATTGGTTTAAGTTGTATGACCCGAGACTACTGGGAAGGAATACCTTCTAGGATTTGTGTACCAAGGAGAACAGTGCCAGGGATGCTCTGAAGCAGAAGAGAAACAATTTTTTAACATGTACAGGGTTTTCCTTTAAAAAGGAATTTCTAGAAAAATCTTTAATTTTCATCAAAATTGAAGTCTAAAGAATCCCTTGCATTTCTCTTACCCTGTCATTCACCATTACCACAGACATAGCAAAGAAATGCATTTGTTATACTTAATGAACTCTGATAATCATTGTCATCCAAATTTGAAAGCTAAGTCCAAGAGGTCACATTACTGATTAGTTTCAATGTTCACTTTTTGTATTATCTTAAGTCTGAACAGACGTATCATAATATAAACACCATTACGGTTTGTACAGAGTATGTTGATAGTTCTAAATTCCCATATTCTTCCCATTCATTCTCTTGCTCCAATGATTTTTGGCAATGAATGAGAATTCTTGTGTGTTTATTTTCATTGCTTTGTCTTTTGTTTTTAGGATATCATCTAGTAGCAATCCTATAGTACAAACCATTTTTAGACTAATGCATGTTAGTCAGTAATATTTATTTAAGTATCCCATTTTTTATTTCTTGCAAACCCCAATTATTTTTAGTGTCAGTTATAGTGCATTATTTGTTTTTGTCTCACATTTATCCATTCACACATTGAAGGATCTTGATTGTCACAATTATAAGTAAATCTGTATACAGAATCATATACGAACTTACAGTTTTGCATACCTTAGATAAAATGAGGTATGTGATATTAGATTTAATTTTTTAAGAAAACACCAATCCATCTTCCAAAAATAGATTCAGTATTTAACAAGTATGAGAGCAGTTCCTGCTGCTCCATATCATTAATGGTAGTTTTTACTTTCAAGGTTAAAAGGTTTTTCTCCTAATCATACAAAATTTTATTTTTATTTTTTGAGAATTTTTCTACATAGCTAAAACAGGATTTGAACAAATCCACCCCCATGTCCCCTTATTTTACTTCTCCTGTAATCTCTACAAGTTTTACTTTCCAGTTTCAGAATTTCTAAATCTTTTAAAGCTCACCACGATCAAGTAAATTTGTTTCTAAAACTTTGTTTATTCATCTTTGAGGGTTTTATACAGTGTACTTCTAGCTTTACTTAATCCTTTCCATACCACAGTTTCTCCAGATCTACACTCCAAGCTTCATGTTTGTTCTTTCTCTTAACAAAAAAAAAACAAAAACAAACAACAACAACAAAACTAACAAACAAACAAACAAACAAAAAAAAAACCTGATAAAGCCACTAACAAAACAGAAGTCTAATTGTGTTCAGCAACTATTTCTGAACAGGACCTGTTCTGGAATCTAGTAGGTATAACTAGTGCCACTCCACTGACGAAAATTGCTTTTCCATCTCCCAGTCACTATTGGCTCCAAACAGAGTCTTGGTTAGTAGTAGCGCATTGGAACAAGTTTCCCTCCTTAGTGCTTATATTTCGACTTGAACTTGTCTAGCAGGTATTGTGTATGCTGTCCTGGCCTCGGTGAGTTCACATTTGCAACCTGCTTGCTTTGTACAGAAATTGCTGTCTTGTTGGAGTTGTGTGCACCTTCTTTCTCTTATAATCTTTCCACCCCATTTTTCTCATAGATCCCTGATCTTTGAGTGGAGGGATTTGATAAAGGTATTCTATTTATGGCTCAGTGCTCCAAAGTCTCTCACTGCGTGTTGTCCAGTTCTGGATCTCTGCATTCATTACCATCTACATAAAGAAGAACCTTCTCTGCTAAGGATTGAGCAATGCACTCTTAAGAGTTTTATATAATATAATAGATCACTTAATAAAAATTCTCATCTTAACAATATTATGTATTTTTATTCTTGTATATTGGTTTTGTCTTCAATTATTATTTTCAATTTCTGTAACAGTTTCATAGTTTATGTTCATATATTGTTAAACTTTTGCATAAGCGTTCAGTTCGGTTGTATGTTAGTGTAAATTATGTTTTGTTTTTAGTGTACGTTGAAATTGTTTATTTAATTTATATGCAATGATGTTTGACTTGTTCAGCTTTATATCTTGATATCTTGTCTCAATTATTAATCAGCTTCCAGAGTTTCACTCTCATTACTGATGATTATTCCTTTATACTTTGACAGAGATGCTTTAGTTACCCACTTGCAAACACAGTTTCACTTATCCTTTGCTTAATTCTTCTTAGAAATGCTATTTCATTAGGAAGCACTATCAGCATAATTAGAAAGGAGTGTTGGGCAAGAACATCCTCCCATTCTTCTTGATGTTAGTAGGAAGTGTATAAGCTCCTATCTACTAATTGTTCTGTTAAATAGATTTCAACTGAATATATTTTACCAGGAAGAAGCATATATATATATATATATATATATATATATATATATATATATATATATATATATATGTATATATGTAATCATACAGAGATTTCATCATTAAAGTACTTCTGTACTTTTTCAAATTCTTTCTATGTATATCATGTGTTTAAAATTTTTTTCTTAATGTGTTGACATGATGGTGGAAAGTTAAATATTAACGTTTTATTTAGGATTATTAACCTATCAACCTTTTAAGTTATTTTAATATCTACTCTTCCACATTGAAGAACTATGATCAGGCCTTTACTATCTTAAGTTTAGCAGCACTCAGTATATAATATACAGCTTGTGAATGCCTTGGCTTTAGCATCACAGTCCTTGAAGTATATTTGCATGTATCTCCATGTAAACCAGACTTTTCAGAAAGCTTAGTATCATTTTGCATCTTCGGAATTATTGAAGAAAATTTGCATTCATCTTGATTAGCATTTGGAAGGTAAAGATAAGTTTCCTTAAATAAGAGCACAGATAACTATTACTGTATGTATGAGAGTTCAAATGTTGCAAAGTTATCCCATCTCAGTTTATCAAGTGCTAAGTACAGAAGTCGATCCCTCAGCTCTGTTGGCACAGGTAAATAGGACAAATCTAAAAATCAAATAGGAACCGACTTTCATAAACGTATCAGGAACAATAGGACACTTAGCAAATGACATAATATGGTATAGATTTGGTGAAGAAAGTTAAATTACATTGGCCTAAGGACAGCATAAACCTGAGACTAATAATTTTATTGACATCTTTGCAGAGATTAAAGGTGAGTTCCTAACGGACCTCTTATTGTGTGACCTAAAAATAGCAGACCTTAATAATGAAGGCTGAGTTTAAAATTGTTTTGTACGAGTTTACACTTTCAAACAGAAGAAAACCTCTTTCCCCATCTACCCATTTCACACCACACAGAAACAGGACATTTGAAAACTGCAGATTCAACTTCATCATGGCCCCCAATGAAGTGACTGGGGGTGTCTGTTTCTGTGTTATTTTCAGAAACAATAGTATCATGAAATTGCTGATATTGTGGTTTCAGCAAGAAGCAATACAAAGAACTGCCAATGGGAGAAGAAAATATGAACAGAGCAGCTACTTGGATGTCTTCCTGACAAGCTTCCCAGTGTCTGATGCTGAACTAGCTATAAACAAATGTGAGGGAGCAAAGTAAAAGCTGGTGGGGAACCCAGGCCATCTCACGCTGCCAGAAAGAGCAGCACTCAGTGACTTCTCCCCCTTTTAATCCTCAGGCAAACTGCACTACATAATGCTTCCAATGTGGTACTCTTTTAATTGTTGTATGAAGACCGCTTGTTCATTCCTGGCTACCCGGAACCAAAATAACCATGTAGAAACTATATTATTTAAATCACTGCTTCAGCTATTAGCTCTAGCTTCTTATTAGTTAGCTCTCACATCTTAATCTAACCCATTTCTTCCTTCCAGCATCTGTCTCTGGCGGGGCTACCTGACTTCTTCTGACTCTACCTTCTTCCTCCAAGAATTCAGTTTAGTTTCCCCCACCTACCGTTATTTGGCTCTGCACAGGCCCAAGACAGTTTTTTTTAATAACCAATGGTATTCACAGCATACAGAGGGGAACCCCACGACACCTTCCCTTATCTGTCTAAATGAAAAGGAAAGTTTTAATTTTAACCTAGTAGAATTACGTATACCTGGTTCTGTACTCCTGCCTCTCACATCAGCTGTGTGACATTGGGACATGCACTTCTTCCTTCCAGTTGTTGATCCCTAGTTCCTAAGTAGGGATCATGTAATACTTTTTTGATTTTCTTGGCTGGAGGATTTGTATTACTGTGTTTGCATAATAGCACAGTGTAAGGATAGTGCCTAGATTTCCTCAATATCATTTTTATTTGTTTGCTTGCTTTTTACTCAGAAAATAATGTCCACACCAATTTTGAGACCCATAGTTAAAAGATCAAAGTTAGTTCTTTATGTCCAATAATCTGAAGCCTAATCAAGACCATGAAGAAGCCATTTACTTCTCAGAACTACTGTACTGTCAGAACTTTAGTTAAACCCTGCAAATCACTCTTAAATGTCACAACGCTATTCCTCAACTATGAAACCATTAACATGCTTTGAAGCATTCCTTTGTTACATTACCTGGCTAAAACCGACTTGTCTCTAGCATGTTTTTCCCATATTTTTATTAAAAAACTTTTCATTTTAATACTTTTATGACCTTTTCATTGCTGTTTTTTACCTTCATAGATATAGTAGTTGAGAAAAATCACACCATTGTTTCAACAACAATTTTTCAGCAGGGAAATATCTACTCTAATGTGAAATACACCCAACTATCATATAATATGCCTTTCTTTTAAGAATATTTAAAAGTGAAAGTTTGCTTTTGGAATCAAGGAAATATATGGTCCATGGTTTATGTTTGTTGCTGTTTCTAGGCAATTCTAAGAAACTGAGGGATTAGTCATAGTCCTATCCTTGTCTGGATTCTGCCAGAATGTACACAGAACTCAATAAATATGCTCTCAATGACTTTAAGAACAATTGCATAATTCTTTAAATTTTTTAAAAAAATAGGTTAAATTTTGAACAAATGTCAGATTAAATGGGGTTTTAATCTTTAATCTATGGGTCTTCCTCACCCTAAATTGCATATAGTTAGGGTTTAGTAAAATCAAATTTAGCATGTGAGTATGAACGTGAGCACAGTTTACAAACCTTCCCATTGCTGTGATTATAAATGATAACCACAAGGAACTTAGGGAAGGGAGAGTATGTTTGGGCTTCTAGTGCGAGAGAAATAAGGGTCCATCCTGGTGAAGAGTCATGACAACAGATAAGTATGGTAGCCAGAACATAAAGCCAAAAATCCATATACTGAACCCCAAATGTGAAGCAGAGTAACCCAACTGGAAGTTGAATGAGAGTATAAACACTGAAAGTATATCTTGAGTTATGAAATTCCTTATGAACGACTGCTTCCTCAACCTTACCAAAGAGCATGACCAACTGGGAACCAAGTTTTCAAACATTTGTCCTGTGGGATAAATTCTCTTTTTAACCATCATAACCTCAGCTCCAAAATGTCCCACACGCAGAGCGACAATTCAGATAGAAGATGGACTGTGCTAGAACTTCTCAGTGGCTACTTCGGGATAGACATGGCACTGTTAATACTCCTCTTAGCAGACTTATAGATCCCTAATGTGGCTTGCATTCGAAGGCATTGCCATATGGGTCTAGGTAATCCAATCCTTGAAGTTTTCAGTTCAGACACACTTGTATTATTTGCTAGAAACTCAGTTACTCTATTTGCCAGCAGACACATAATCTCTATGATATAAAATAAAGATTCATTTTAGAGGTAGGACTTTATAGAATAAGAATTTTTGGAAAGGATAGCATGTGTGAGGCATTGCCTTTGAATTTTGTATTATGAAGTGGCTGAGAACAGGTATGCTACTGAAACTAACAAGGACAATAGTGAAGATAGAGTGATACTAGGATTTGTATCACCACCAACCCTGAAAGCACAGCTACCTGAAAATACAAAAGTGGCTCATGCTTAGGCGTACATAATGAAGACAGTGAGCATAAGTCTAAGGGTTTATTTGTCTAAGTTAAGTCCTTATACCAGTGATCTGACTCTGTGGACTTTGGGCATGGGGAGTCTGCTTAAAACATGATGCTACTGATACCTTTTTCACACAAGAGGGTTGAAATCACTACAGGTTTACACTTGCCAAGCGCACATTTCTGTAGATGGAGACTGCTCATTCATTTCTCAGCCCTCTGGTCACAAATAATAACAAAGAAACTAGATTAATTATAACACTGTTTGGCCAATAGCTTAGGCATACGTTTAGCTGACTCTTATATCTTAATATCTTAATTAACCCATTTTTATTAATCTGTGGATTGATCCAAGGCTAAGGGTCTGGATTTCTGTCTCCTTCAGCAGCTATGTGGTGTCTGCTTGACTCTGCCTATTCTCTCTATATATCTCCTCCAGCCTGGCTAAATTCTTCTAAGTCATTGGCCCAAACAGCTACTTTATTAACCAATGGTAATAAAATGTATTCATATCATACAAAGGGAAATCCAACATCACATTTCTTTGATGACAAAGATAGCTGGATATAAAATTATATTAAATTACAAAAATGGAAATCATAGAAAACACTGATGAAGATTTCCCAAGGTGAAATACCTTCACATACATATGCTCATAATATGGAAACATTGAAAAATATACCACAAGATCCTTTAAAAGATTGTTTTCTGTTGATATTATAATAAGCTTATTAAGATTGAAACCCTTCTATCTAAAAAAACCAAATAATCAATAAATATTACCACAAAATATAACGTTTTTTATGTTATTATAAAATCCAAGATCTGGAATATGCATCCATGTCATGAAAGGATCTGCCATCATCAGTTCTTGACATTCAATTACTGGAGCGATTAGGGAAGATGACGGATGTTGACATCTACTTTTCACTCAGGAGCACACACATGTGCACATGCATGCACGCTTGTAAACATGCATACACACATGCACACACACAAACACAAATATCTCTCAAAATTTCTTTGGATTTAATTGCTTTCCTGATTATTGTAGAGCTAATTTAATCTGATTATACATGTGTTTGTTTAATGTTGATTGGATATTAAGATGCAGTCATCACCAGGAGACTAAGTTTATGTCAGAAAATATAAAGTTCTTTTTTTTTAAATGATATAGTTCAACCTAGAGGAAAAAGAAATTTCATAATAAAGCTACTAGAAATTGTGATTGAAGACAGTAACTTCCATGTTGTAAAGATCAAAGAGTTGTTTTGAAAAATATCAGAGTGGACATGTGTCTCCATAGGGGCCCCAGAGGCACAGCACAATCGTCACATTGCACTCTTACCTGACAAGCTTGGCATGAGTTTGAACTCTACAAACTCATATACTGACACAAAGGACCAGAAAATGATCAAATACCTCATGTTCTTCTTGGGGAGGTTTGGAAACAGAACCATTTTCAAAGCACCTCTGAAAAATTTCTTGCACTTTGGTCAATGTAATTATTTTCTTCTCTTTCAGAACTCTCTAAGAAAGCTTTGAAAATGTTGTCTGTACTTCATGCAATAATGTCTATCTAACAAAAAGTGTACAAATAAATTGTTGTTGTTAATTATAGAAAGTACTGAAAATTGACTATAAACTCCATTCAGTGTATCTAGTAAATACAAATATGATAATGGATATAATCCTACTTTTTTGCTCATTGAGAAGTTGTAGAACACATGCAGTAGCATGTATATTATTGATCTAAGTTTATGTCCAAAGGCTAGTGTGATCAGGACTTTTTGATGAGATCAATTCATGCCACAATAAAAGCCCAGTATCCTTTTTAAGGGTCAGATATTCAATTCATTCTACATAAAAATTGTTTTCCATCTTCATTGTCTAATGAATTGCCAATATATAAAAGTAATATGTTATAAAATGTGTAAGGTGTGCAGCAATGTTTATAGTCTGTTTATATTGAGGGTATCTGACATGTTTACATGTCCATGTTTGCTTATCTTCAGTTCCTAATGAATTTTCTAGGAGGCAAATAGTTAATTATTCATTGAAGTTAATAAATGTTATTTACAGCTACAGACAACTCTGCAAAGATTGAGCATAGACTGTCTGATGTGCAGATGTTTCTCACAAATTGCTTATTGATGACTCTGATTCCCTTAGATCCTCTTTATGCTGAAGAGATTTTACACTCAGAGAAAGGGTATTGTTATAGACCACTCATCTTTCATGATCACAAATGGAAAATTGTTAAAAATTCCTTTAAAAAAAACAAACAAAATAACCAAATGAATCATTATAGCATGCATGTTTCTATGTAGAAATAAGAAAAATATTGTAACATATTCAGATACATAAATGTTCATATTGAAGCAATGAAAGAGGTATATTATGATAGTAGAACTCATAGTAGATTAGTTTATTCATACTCTGTTTCCCAGACTAAAAAATTGTTTTCTACATTCATAACTTGTATACCAATTAACCAAAATGAAATTTGCAGGAATCTGTGAGAATCAACTATACATCTTATGTGAAAATGAGTAGAAGCAATGTTAGTCTTGGCTGAAAGGGACATAATTATGTCACATTTAATATCCATTTAATTGCTAGTATTTAGGTCGATAGTTGAAAACAAATTCTAGCAAGAGTATATGATGTTTATATACCAAGATCTTGATACCATGTTTGAACCAACATGAAAACCATGTACAATCAAGCTATCTGTTACATGCTGCTATAAATTTTAATGACATTTAGCAATGACAGCAATTTGGACATTTGGCTTCATTATAGAATTTCATTCACTTTCAGTATTTGTGTTTACTGTAAGATTCCTTTAAAATTTGTATAATTAATAAGTAACTTTATGTATAAAAGAACACTCAATTATTGCTTTGTAAATTTAATATGGTGAAGTCTTTCTATATATAATCATGTATCTAAAGCAACTGTATGAACACATGTTGTACATAAACATTTCATCTGAATTAGGTGGCGACTTTTTATTGAGGAACACAAGACTTGCTGAATCTCTATTACAGTTTTCTGTATTTGTACCAAGATTTTTGATGAGCATCCAATCAAGAATATGAGTTACATTTTTGTCATTGTTTTAATATATTTTGTATATTTATTTTAGCAAAAACAAGTATAAACTTAAATAGGAATAAAACTATACTAACTTTACAATTAATCTATAAATGTCTAACTTTGTCAAACTTTCTTTTTGTATATTTTATTTGATATAATTCTCAATATAAAAACAAAATAAACTAAAAGGAGTTTCTGCTTATTGTGTTAAAGTTACCATATTAAATTATATAAATTGTACATTCATGTTTCCATATTGAACTGTTTTTGAACTTTCAAGGAGATGATCCAGTCTCTAGTTACTGTCCATAGGACCAGAAGACAGATTAAAGAAATATACTAATTCCACTTAAGTCTAACTTTTAAAATCATGAGTTTATCAGTCTTATTTGCAGAGTGTGTGGTAAGAGTTACTACAGGTGTATGATTGACTCAGAAGTAGTTCTGTTACCACCATGTAGGTGAGGACTCTTTTTCCAAAGGCTGCTAGCTGCTCAACAGGTCATAGATCATAGATGCTGAAGAACTTGTTGCAATTCTGTAACACTGAGTAGGATACTATGAATCTCATCAGTTTCTCCTTTCATAGACTTGTAAATATTGTTTACCTTCTGAGTCTCATAAACTTTCTTCTCTCCAAGGAAACAGTGTTTAAATTTGAAGGAAATTGGTATACATCACAAGGTAATGGAATGTTAACATAAGAATGTTACCATACATAGAATCAGTCTTTGAACCATTAAATCATTATTAAATTTACTTGATTTATATGTGCTAATAATACATTTTAAAATCTACATGTTCATTATAAATTCTAAATTAAAAATATTGGATACCAGGGCTTCTAATCATTTAACATTTTTCCTATGAGGACACAGTGTAGGAGGTCCATCTGTTTATATATTGTTTTTATTGGTTAATGAATAAAGAAACTGCTTTTGCCAACAGCAAGGTAGAACTTACCTAGGCAGGGAAAACTAAACTGAATGTTGGGAGGAAGAAGGAAGAGTCAGAGAGAAGCCAAGTAGCCCCACCAGAGAAATGCCATAGAAGCCAGTTAGCCCTGCTGGAGATAGATGCTGGACCTTAACCCAGTAAGCCACAGTTTCGTGGTGATACACAGATTAATGGAGATGAGTTAATTTAAGATATGAGTTAGCCAAAAATATGCTTAATTTATTGACCAAACAGTATTACAAATAATATGATTTCTGTGTGATTATTTCGGGGCTGAGCAGTAGTAACAAACAAGTGGCCTCCAACGAAAAGGACTTGTATATTAGTGAATTTCACTTATGAATTCAGGATCCTTCTCTTTACAGAAGTGCCATTTTACTCAATTTCCAACTTAATAAAGTGCTCTCGTACCTCATAACTCAGAAGAGCCAGGCATAAATGTTACAATCCATAAACACCTTATTCCCTTTAAGGAAAGACAAATCAATTTATCAACTCATTTATGTTTTTAGTTTCTGTGAATTTAATGCAATGCAAGGTAATCATTTAATTTGTTTTGAAGTTCTCTAGAAATTTATATTGAACATTTACTTTTCTTCAAGAAGAGATGGATTTCCAATCTCTAGTCAGTCTCAAAATAAGTTTTCAGTTGCTAAGGTTCCTTGTGTTATGCCCCATTAATGTTACTGTATTGAAGACTTATACCTCACTACATCACACCATTAGAGTTGGTGGAACCCTGCTTCTGTGGGGTCTTATAGAAGGGCTTCATATTATTGGTGACATTCTCTTGATGTCATAATGGATATCAGTCATGCACCGACATTTTGCTGTTCCTCATCCTTTTCTCCCTGGTATGCCACTGCAGTTCAGAAGCCATGAACTGAAAACTATAAAATAGAAAACCTAAATAAGCTGGTTATTCTCATAATTAGGTATCCAATAGTATTTATATCACTCTAAATATGTGAATTATTTGACTTTTAGATACTATTAAAGAAGAAGTCATGTACTATTTACTTCTATTGAAATTTTCAAATATGAGATTACAAATATTTTTTCCAGAAAAAAATCAAATAAAATCAGAAATTTACAGTTGATCCTTATTAAGCTGCAAATTTTTATTTTCAATGTTAAATTTTCAATTTATAAATAAGTAGAGACACTGAGATCAGTTGAAATATGTATGTTTTTGTGGTGAAAACATTAAAATTATGTAGATAACTTGAAACAAAGTACAGTATTATATAAGTTATTTTCGTTATTAAAACTTCCTAAGAAGGAAAAATCTGTTTCGTCTCATGTTTCTGCAGTTTCTGTCAAGTTGAGGAAAACATGGCATATCAAAGCAATCTACACCATCATGTACAGGAACCAAAAGGGTGGCTATAAAAGGAAGCCAGGTTGGCAAAAAATTTCAAGAATGTTTTCCAAGTTTCGCATTTGCTTCCCTTTCCCATAAACACCCTCAAGTTTTGAATCCATCAAAGAATTAATCCATTGAGTGTGTTGAAACTCTCCATTCATTTACTACAGGTGCATTAGCTGGTATTCAAACTCATAGTTTGTAATTTATGGTAAACATTTCATATTAAAAGCATTACAATTACTTTAAAGTATAGTAGGTTTCTTATCCAGTAGGAAAATATGTGTTCTTCCAATTCCACATCATTATACTCATTGACCAGTACTTTCCATCCACTAGAACTATGAACTCTTTCCTTACATGTAAGTCTTCCAGTTGGATTTTATTTTATTTTATTTTTTTAATAAACCAGAAGCAAACTTTATTCCAGAAACCAGAATCCAGGAAAAAGTTAAAAAAAATCTCCATGGGGCGCAAAAAACTTATCAACTAACCGAGACCACAGCCAGAGATGGATTTTGTAAGGCTTTGGCAAAGGCTGGTTTCTGAACCCACCTTTTTATAGGAGGAGCACCAAGCATTAGGTCTGAACAAAGGAATTTTTACAATCTCAAGGTAAAACTCAGATACAGATTGCCTTACTTTACAATCTCCATTAATAGAGTTTTTCAGTTAAACTCATGTTTGTACTTAATCTATTGTCTTCCTTGGTTCTTCAGGGTGATGTTTACTGAAACCCTGTGCTCTCCCCTTTGATGCTGCCAGTTTCACATAGCAGGAGTAGTGCATAACCCAGAGGTCATATATCTATTTCCTAAATGTTGACTCAGATCATATCTGTAGGCTAGCTCTTAGTTTGCAGAGAGATGCTTTGGCCTTGTAAATAGAAGGCATTACCAACATTGGGCATGAATGCTGAATTAAAAGTACCCACCAGTAGCAAAGCCAGTACACCTTAACCAACTGTAACAAGAAACTCTGCAAGGACAACATATTACTCACTGGGAAAACACCCAACAGAGGTGAATAAGCCACCAAATAGAGAAATATCATCGGAGAGGCAGAAAAGGCAACATGGCACCCACCAAGGAAACACAACTACCCTAACATGAGTAAACCCGTAAACTTCCCTGCAAAGAATTCAGGGGAATAAGGTTTTAAAGAAACTTAGCAAAAGTGAGCAGTCATCACAGAAGTTATCCGGTATAAAGTAGGCTTTAAGCCAAAATCATGAAATTGAAGCAAAGATAACATTTTATCAATGAGTAGTTCTTTACAGAATTCTACTTTTGGCCAGGACAGCAGCTAAGTACACAGAATTTTCCTACAGGTGTTTATACTTAGCACTTTATAATTTGACTTTCTACATATTTCCCAGTTTAGTGTGTCTTTTGCTTGAACCTTTGAAGTGTATTTTTATCCAGGAGGCGCTGTCTAGTGAAAGCTCACATGCTTATGGGAAAGTGAAGCAAATGAGTCATGTGAGAACAATACAAGTCTCTTTTGTTTCATAGTTACTATCTTCTATCTATTTTTCAGAGTATTAATGCTTTTAAATTGATTTTTATGTATTTTAAACCAACCTCACAACATCCCATAAATTGAGAATACAAACATAAATAAAACTAAGATTGAGACTGGTTCTGAAAAAAACTTGGCTTTTTTGTTTTTTATTAAGGCTTAACTGTAGATAGAAATATTTAATGTTGGTTTGAGTATTTATGTTCAAATAACTGTTGATTTTAGATATGAGGCACTTGGATAAGAATAAAATAAACTGAGTTTATCTAAACTGTAAAATTGTAAGATTTACGTATTAGCCTCTGATCTTGCAATTCGGTTTGCAAGGATACCCCATAAATGTGGTTTATTTTACAACTAGCTGTAGCTTATGAGTCCTGCTCTGTCACTTTGTTACATTTATTTTGCATGTAGTGGGCTGTGCCAACACTATTTAATCTTGTACAGTCTTTATGGGTTTGCCATGTATTAAATTGTCTGCTAAAAGGTCATATTTAAGATGATGAGGATGTTTGATGTCATCCCAAAGTAATCATATGCATCAGGTTCTGGATGGAGCTGATTGGAAACATTAATGTGGTGACCTGCACATGAAGTTTCTGCATACATTTACCCCTCTGTCTTTTGGTTTGAAAGCATTCTACTTCCTGGGACCATTGTCACGTTGTCATCTGTGCCATTTTTTTGCTACTTTAATTATTTTTAATATACATACCTCACTGATTAGTTTTCCTCTAATAACACATGCATTTCAAAGCAAAAATCCTGGAAAGAATAAAAGTGATTTCGGAATCTGGAGGCAATTGCCCATTTAGATTCTTTGCTGTGATTGTGTGGATGCCTGAGTATCAGCCTGTCACATACCTCTTGTTTGTAGTAATCAACTTAGATCATCATTCCCAACTCAAGACTTCACATATAAATTCCATCCAAACACATTCATTCTTATTTTGAACAATAACTGGGAAATGAGTAAGCGGAGAGATAACTCAACTGTTAAGTGCATGTGCTGCTCTTGCAGAGGACCTTGTTTCAATCACCAGTGCCCACATGGTAGTTCACAGTCAACCCTAACTCCAGGTTCAGGGAATTCAGAGACCTCCTGTAATTTCTGTTGGCACCAGGCAAATATACATGGCATGCATGCATACATTCAGTCAGAACATTCATACTTATAAAAAGAAATTTAAAAATTAATGAAATGAAGAAGTAACAAAATAATTTTTATTATTTTAATCTACTCCATTACAGTTTGAGTCTTCAAAAATTATCTCGTTGCTCTGATTTGAAAAAATAAATATCTCAACCATCCATACCATCCTCTTTGGTTTTGTCTGTTTCCAGAAAGTTTTTTAATTTATCTGCCAAATGTCAGGAAGCTTTGTTGATGCTGTTATTGCTAATTAAATAAGAATGATCAAAATTTCTACCATTCTCAGCGTAATTCTATATTGTCTAAATATTACATTGCTACTCACATGATATTTAGATGACTTCTGGAAACACTTCACGTTGCTAATCAATGTCCATCTCAATCTTCATAGCCCTGCTTTATTGTTACTGCCCATAGCAAGGGCTTACAGGAGTTTGTCTACACGCTTATAGCAGTTTTACATGTAGTTGTGCAGATGAGTCTTGACATAGTTAATAGTTTACTCATGTGGTTATTCATATTCACTGCATGAAAACTGATACTTGGCAAGTCGTCAGCTAACGGTGCCTATAGCTAAACTTTGCATATATTTTAGAAGTAAATTTTAGAAAAACATTTTTTTCTTTCCTTTCAGTATTGGGAACTTAAGCTGAGTAAACCATATAATTTTCAGTTTCAGGATGCTGTTTAGATATCTGATCTCTGTGGATTAGACTTAAATGCTTTTAGTGATTATCACTTGATTTTATGTGAATAACAAAGGAGATATTACAATGTAAAAGAAATGAATAGTCTTCTGCAAAAGGAGCTTGGAAAGCATGACAGAACAATTGACTGAAATATTCTGATGTCTTTTCCCATACTTTCAGAGCAATCCTGGCCAAATTTTCTAAATCTTTATCATTGTATTACCAAATCTTTGTGTGATAAAGAGACAGGAACTTCAAGCCAATATCGCCAGCTATTTTGTTCTAACTACAGGAACTTCTACTTGTATCATTGTATTAGGCAACATTTATCAGTATTAATGTACAACTTAGATAATTGTCTCTTCATAAACAGTACGTGTATAAGTCAAAACACTAGTTATAATTCAACTTCAGTTTTGAAATTCTCTGTTAACTACCTGTATTGAGATGCAAATTATACTGAAAAAGTACTTCTGGGGTTTAGTACCTGAGGAGGAAATCTATACTCTGTAAAGATTTTAAGATCTCAATCGACAAGCTGCTTACCAAACCACTAAAATGGCACATAGTGCACTTCAGGCATTAGAATTTTCATGAGAAATGGCATTTGGTGGCTGTAAGCATTTCTTTAGAATTACATGTTTTATTTTCATGCTGACAGAATTGAGGATGCTGACAATATGAATTAAATCATGAGAGGAAGTAAAAAAATCACTGCCAAATATTTCATCTACAGCCTCCATCCTCACACAGAGTGTTCCAGGTTTGCACAGTTTCAGCTATTGCTCACAATCTGCCCTTAAATAGTCTTTATTGTTATAAGATGGTCTTCATCATTATAGCTAATAATTCCATAAAAGATTTATGAACAGCCTCTTCTTTCAGGACTTGTCATCTCTGTTTATTAAACAAACACAGTCGTGTTGAAAACTGAATTTATATTCAGTACAACTTTTGTTAGCAAGTCATAACTGAAGGAACAGTTATAACCCATCTCTGGTATTCAACTTTTTCCCTTGAAAATGATGGAATCTGGAGACTTTCTAAGTCAGTTTGATAATTCTTCTTGTGAAACATGGCTCAAGAAAACATCAGTATCCATAAATTGTCATGCATTTTACGAGTAGACAGAGCCTCCCAACATGCTCTGTGTTTCACATATTCTCATTAATTAACTCTGTTTTACACCACCACCTGAAGCAAAAGTGGCTGTAAACTGCAGCGTGAAAATAGGCACTGAGCTTCGTCAAGGAGAAAGCTGTTATGTGCAGTTTGCAGGCTTGAAGAGACAGGTTTAGAAAACAATTATGCTTTCAGAGACAGATTAATAATGCCCTGCAGCTTAGGTAGGCTCTGTCCCCTCAACATCCTTTGAATCATCCTCCGGCATAGGCTGCTGCTTGCCAGCACATACAACTGCCTTTGCCACAATTATTTCTGTTTCTCTACTACGAAGGATTTCTTGAGAATTTGTCATATGTTTTTAAATCATAAAAGATTTAAAAAGAAGAAAGTGCAGGAATGGAGAAGCTGCAGTACCTGTTTTAAGCCTAACTAATAGTTCTCGTAAGTGTTGAGGTCTTAAACTCCAGTCTAGAGTGCTGGGTGAATAAAGTCTGGTGCAAGGTAGGTACTGCAAAACCCAAAGAAGGAAACAAATACCTGTTTTAAAATGTCCCCTTTCCTCTTCAAGCAAAGCTCCCTTTATCCAGACTGACTAGTAAAGAGTAGGGGTTGATTGATTTTTATTTTTTATTTTATATCTATCTATTTATCTATTTATCTATCTATCTTTCCATCTACCCATCCATTTATTTATTTGTTAATTTTTTCCTAAAGGGACTATTAAGATTTCCAGAAAATCATTTTGCCATCATTTGGTAGGCCCTTCGTATTATTTTCTACTGCCATAGCAACATGCTGGTAAAATGCTCCTGAGTGTGTTCTGAGAATGAAACATAAGAACTCATAATGCACAGGGAAAATGCTTCAATTAACAGGGGCCACTGCAGGCTTTCTGTGGAAGCCCTTCAATCATAACTTGTCCTTACTATTGTGTCTGACAAATGAGTCTACTCTTTTGGCTGCTGTGGTAGACTAATAAGTATCCATTCTGTCAAAATAAAAGGTAATTGTTTTAAGTCTCATTTTCTCTATTTTGAAGAATACCCACAGAAATAGGACAGGTAAACACCATTATGAAGTGACCAAAAAAATGCATTTAAAAGAAAAATGTTGTTCTTTGTTTTTACTCTTTTACTCTTTTGGCTTTTTGTCGGAGCCTATCTCTCAGTTCCCAAACAAGCTGCACACAGTGGCTTATTCTTAGTTATGAATAGCCCGTCTTAACTTGGTTTGTTTCTTATCAGTTTTCTTAACTTAAATTATCCCATCTATCTTTGCCCTTAGGGCTTTCATCTTTCCCTATTCCTGTATATATTTCTTTACTTCTTACTCTATGTCTGGCCGTGTAGCTGAGTGGCTGGGTGGCTCGTCCCTGAGGTTTTCCTCCTTCATTTATTGTTTCTAGATCATTTTCTCCCAGATTTCTCTTCATATTTATCCTCTCTGCCTTACTGCCCCATCTATTTTTCTCTCCTGCCTCGCTATTGGCCATTTGGCACTTTATTAAACCATCAGGTATTTTAGACAGGCACAATAACCCAGTTTCACAGAGTTAAATAAATGCAACATAAACAAAAGTAACACACCTTAAAATGAAAAAGTCATTTTCATGACAAAGGGAAAATAGTCCTGTGAAGAAAACAAATTCATACATATTTAAGTGCTATGTTTGTATTCAGAAATTAAAGACAGCTAAAACTTGTGGCATATATATTCATGTTACCTATATATGCTAAGGTAAATTTATATTTCAAAGGGAAGCACTTGGAATTACGCATAGCTGGCTTTAAGGTAATATTGTGAGAAAATGACTTTGACACAGTTTGTTAGTCTTTGGTTGTGGTTAACCTCTTAGTAAGCTTGTCACTTTTAAATCTATGAGCAGAGGTTGGCGTATTAGAAAATCAAAAATTTAGAAAATGAATCAGATATTTCTGATAGTTTCCAAAATGTCAAAAGAGTTATGAGCTCTGACCTGTTCTGGGGAATCTTATCCCTGCATTGTTGATAACACTGAAAACTTGGCTCTGCTTGTCAAACTGTTATGTTTGCCTAGTCCAGAAGTATATTCAAAACTTTACATTTGTTTATCAACAGTTTCATGAATTTTCATTTATAATAATTTCCTCTGAGTTCCCATATGTTTTATGACACTGTCCTCAGAATCCACTGGTTCCAGAGAAGATACTTTGGACTTTGTATGAATTTTAAAACTAACTTAAGACATGAAGTGGCCTTGGAGTTTTGAATGCGGGATGGTGATATGCTCTGGCATTGAAAGAGAATTAAATCCAGTGTTCCCTCAATTTCCTGCTTGTTCCTGACTTTAAGCACATATGTAAGTGGCATTTGACTTTATATAACTGTGAATTTTACTGAAATGAGACATTGTAGATTTGACTCGTGAGAAAATGTAACCTGAGATGTCTTAATAGTGTCACCTGTGATGAGTCTCATTATCATAAAAATGTAGAAACTAATTCAAATCTATTAGCAAATGGTTCCTTAAAGCCCTAATTAGCTGGTAAATTTTCATAATATTGGCAAGAATGCTCTCCCATCTCATTTTTGCTTTATTTTAGTTACACTATTGCTTCTCCAGGAGAAAGAACTTAGCTTAGACTTTCCCATTAACTCTCTACAGCCCAACTGGGAAGCTCAGCAGCTAACCTCTCCAGGGGAACCAACCCACTGTGTGTGGAATTGCATTCTGAAATTGTGTGTTTATAAAGAAAAAGGAGTCTCGGAACACAGACTAGAATGTTCTTACTTTATGAAGGAATACAGCAGTTTTGTTTTCTTCATTTTTCTGTTTAGAGAGAGGAAAGAGGGTGATTGTGTTTAGGATCTGTGATTAGACCTTGAATAAAAAGTCTAGGTTGTCAGTCTCCAATTCACTTGAGAAAACTATTTTTCTCTTTTTGAAAACTTTGTAAATATGTTTATAGCAACATGGTTCATTTACACAGGATGTTAAGCAAGAAAGTGTCTGAGCTATTATTTGGAAATTTCATGGATCTGGTAGGAATCTAGCTTATTCCTTGAAATAATTATCATCTCTTTGGAGACAGATGAATCAAATAAAACTTTTCACAATTAAAATTGTAAATATGGATTAAAATATTCCTTTGAGTTTTCTTTCAAATTATTTTCTGTATGTTTCATAATCACTTAAACCTTAATACAGTGAATTTGTAGTTATAAACCATGCTACAGGAGTCACATTGCCTGATTGCTCTGCTGTCTAGGTCAGGTTTGCCTGTCATTACTTTCTCAGTAGTGTTATGTCTCTAAATGACACACATCTTCTTGTGGGGGTTGAGAACACTGGTCAAAGAATCCCAAGATAACACCAAAAGGTTTCACTTACATTTTCTTCGGTATAATGGGCAAACTCACTGAACAAAAATGGGAAGTCCATCCTCAGGTGTGTTCTATGGAAGCCAGAGAGAGCGAGTCCTGGGCGGGCCAACTGTTTTCTCTGGGTACCCAAAAAGGTTATGTCCTAACCTGAACCAACCTCTTAAAAATCACTGGTAGACAGGGGCTCCCCATTAGCTCCTCCTTTTGTCTAAATAATTGAGTTTCAAACATTATACAAAACTATATACACTAAGAACAGATATCAAGTATAAAATTTGGAGTACAGCCAGAATAAACAATATTAATCAAGGAACAAACAACAATTTTTTTTTTAAAAAAACATTTTATCTTAAAGAGTCTAAGTCTTGCATTGGAAATGACTTTGTTAAATCATAAGAGGAAGGTAAATATCACTATCTAATCTTTAACCCTATTGAAGGCCTGAGAAGGGAGATAATGTTACTTGAGTAGGCAGGAAATACAATCAAGCAGATTCTAAAATGTGCAGTATATGACAGAGACTACTGACTATCTGAACAATCATCCAAAGTCTCATTTGTAATGTTGAAGCAACCAACTTTGGCAAAGGCCTAGAGTAACTGACAGAGCATTTTTAGAGTCAGGAATCTTTTTAGAAACATCTTACTCTGTCTTGGCAAGGTTTGAAGTCCTTTTCCTTATGTTCTGCTTGTCCAGTCCAGACAACATATACTTTGTCAGTAGTTGAGGCATAGGCATTTCCTTGCCCAAAGACCAATTGTGCCAAGAAGAAAACAAACTCTAAGTGTAGTGTCTTCGGTCTTCAAAATTCTCTTGGGAACAGATTGGTGCTGTCAGGAGCAATTATGTCTCATGTTAACAAAACCCTATGTTATTTAAATGCTTGTTCTACATATCCTTGAAAGGGTGAAGGTTGCCTATCTATGGAAAATATAATCTCTATGTATCTAAAGAACCTAATTAATCTGACTATATGTATAACAAATATGAATAACTATTGACCTATAATACTTAATGCCTATATAACTTAAAGACTAAGACTTTATATCAGTATATTAAATAATCTGTAAACAACAGTGCAGTAAATGAGGATAAAGACCTCAAAATGTAAGTGTTATAATATTTATGTATAAATATCTTGTTCAGTGGTAGGAATATATAATGCAATATTATAAATATATCCTAAAATTGTGTCAATATACAAAATGTCTTAAACATATGTAGAAACATGCATGTATACAATCTGACAAAATAACTTTGCATAGATGCCTCAGGGTTGGGGACACCATTTAGGGGTTGATTATTACTCGTATAGGTTAGAGGGTTGTGGTAGAAATTATATAGGCCCAGAGAACTCCTTGGGAAAAAAAGGAAAATTAAATAGGATAACAGATAATTTAGTGTGAACTTACTCACACTAATGATAATAATAATGAGTAAGAGGGTGAATAATTGTGAGCTATTATTTAGGAACAGTTTATTTTGGTATAGATTTTGTATATTGATACAAGTTCAAATTATATTTGTTATTTCTGTTTACAATATTTTTATACATATTGAATTTTTGGATTGTTAAATTATCTGTAATTTTGGCCTTATAAATCTCAACTGTCATAAGGTGTAGAGTTGGAGTAGGTGCAATAACCATTACTAGCCAGCAGGTGCCACAGTTGTAGCTGCATGGTTGGAAAATGCAAGCCCTGTACTGTTTGAATTGGATTTTGCGCATTTGATACTGAAAAAATATGCTTGAATTAACAGCAGTTATTATTGTGAACAAAGCAATTCGGGGAGTTGATGACCAGGATAAAGAGAAAACCCAGAGCCTTCTATCAGAGCAAATCACAGAATATGTACTCCATGGGAAATCCCTGCATGGCTCGGTAGGTGGGGAGTCAATGACCAAAAGCACCATGAGGGTCGTGGTGGTAGCTGGTTGGATCCACAGAGGTCCCCAGAAGGGGTGAACCCGTCCCCAAGCTCCACATTGGGTGCCAGATGTTGAGGGTTAAGGATGAGTGTCAAAGAATCCAAAGATAATACAAGAAGATTCCACTTATATTTTCTTTATTGTAATGGGCACCCTCTTGAAACAAGAATGAGAAGTCCAACCTCATGTGTGTGTGATGTGGGAACCAGAGAGAGAGAGAGAGAGTCCTGGGCAGGCCAGCTGTTTTCTCTGGATAACCAAAAGGTCATGACCTAAGTTGGTCCAACCTCTTAAAAATCAATCATTGGCTGACAGAGGTTTCATCATCACCATCTAGTTAAACAAAAAATCTGTTCTCTCTCTCTCTCTCTCTCCCTCTCTCTCTCTCTCTCTCTCTCTCTCTCTCTTTCTGTCTGTTTCTCTCACACACACAGGCATTTTCTCTCCTCTTTTGAGAATTTATTAGAGTGGACCCTCACAAAATTCAGTAAGATTTCTCAATAATTTGTAAAGAAATATGCTAAATGGGAATTAATTTCTTTTCTCAATTTTGCACTTTCTTCAGAAATCAGTAATATGAAAAATTAAGGATTGTGATTGAATATTATATATTAAGGAATTGTAGAACACATTACTATCATGAATTCAAAACCTCAAGCTTACTTGATGTCTTAAGCCATTTTTTTTTACTTTCTTACAAATTTCAACGTAGCTTATCTAGATCCAAAAATGTCTAATAACAGTGTCACAAAGCTAAAGGAAAATATTATGAATGGAACCAGCATGAAATCATCTTGGGAAGGAATTGCTCTGTCAATATGCTTCTAAAAATGGCATAAGCCACCAGCTAACTGCTGGGCCACTCTCTGGGGATCAAGCAGCTTGAGTGCAAAATTGGTAGAGGATGCAGGAGGAAGCCTGATTCTTTTCTATGGTTCTCTGTGTCCTGTTTCTTTGCTATGCTGAACTCTAAAGGGCTAATGTAGTAAGAATTTTTATTATTTGCTCACAAAAACTATCTCATCTACATTAGGAAAATTTTTAAAGAAAAATTTTACATTAAGTTAACATTATAATGGTAAATTTTAAAAAATAATCTGCATGTAAAAGTAAAGTAGAAGCATATTGTTTGGATTTTCAAAAAAACCGGTTTAGAATTCTCAGTGTTTTCTGTTTGATAAACTGAAGACAATAACTGCGAAAGCAAACTACTGTTCCTTGATAATTTAATTACTTTGTTCATGTCTGTATTTACAGTTTGATATATTCATAGTGATTTCAAAAGCAGTAAGTGTATTTGTGAATTTTATGAACTCGGGGTATTTATAATTCTAGGCAAATGAGTTCACAAAAAATAATATAAATATTCCCTGCTTGTCATTTTTGTTTATTTCATACTTAATATGTATTCATGCCCTATTGAACACTTCCCAATCATGGAATCTGCAGTTGACCTTATTTTAAAAACATCATATCTGGATTGAATCTGAGATGCTGAAGTGATAAAACTTAGCACAAACATCATCAAAGGCATTCATTCTGACCTCTCATATATAAATGAGTCATAATTGCACATTTTCTCAGTATGAAAATTAACTACATATGCATGCATTTTAATGTTAAGTTGATGTAATTTGTCCTTTATAGCTGCATCAAGTCACTTCCCCTCAGTTATGATTCTACCTGTCATTATAAAACTATTATCAAATATGTACCTCAGTCATTAGTATCTCCTTTAACTCAATGAATGCATTTCCAATTGGTCTAGACACAGCCAGTGGTTTATAGTAGCATCAGTTCAAGCTTTATGTAATGCATAAAAACTCATGATCAATACACCCCTAGTTTCCTTTTACTTGAATACTTTCCTTCAACACAGTTTTTAATCACCTAGAACCAAAATCTGGTATTTTCCGCTATTAATTACGAATAATGTTTTTTTTCTGCTTTGGAAGTCTTCCTTCATATCTGATGAGGTATAATCAAGATTGTTTCTGTTTAGAATCATTTGGAAGTTTCCTTCCTGGTTGTTGCATGGAGAGGGGTCCCTTTTTTCCGTCCCAGCCACCTGGCTACCAAAATAATCACACAGGAACTGTATTAATTAAAACACTGCTTGGCTGTTAGCTCTAACTTCTTATTGGCTAATTCTTAGATATTATATTAACCTATTTCTATTAATCTCTGTATCGCCACATGACTGTGGCTTACCGGCAAGACACCAACCAGCATCCATCTCAGGCAGGAGATTCATGCCGTCTGCCACTCTGCCCTTCTTCCCAACATTCAGTTCTGTCTACTCTGCCTACCTAAGTTCTCTCCTATTAACTAAGCCAAGGCAGTTTCTTTATTCATTATCCAATAAAAGCAACACATAAACAGAAGGACCTCCTATACCACCTGATCCAACATTATTTTTGATAAAGAGTCTCATGGGGGGGATATAATATAAGCCTCTATCAATTTTTGCCATTTCCAATGTATCTTTCCCAAACAAATGTAACTTATAAACAGGTATTCATATTTCAACAAGGTGTTAAGACTGTCCCTCCTCTGTTACATGACACTGTAACATTTCTTCTCAACATGATTAAGTGTAGATTTTTTCAGGTAATGACAAACTTCCTTTCTAGATATCTCTTACAAATAAGACTCTGCCTCTTTGTTTTGGCACGTATCAAAGGTCTAGTCCATATTTGGAATCAAAAACAGTTGAATCTAGGGAGATAACTAACTTAGCAACCTGTGGAGCCAGGGAGACAAGGAAAGGACATACAGTATTAGCAAATGTGGTACTTTTGCCCTGTCTCAATTAGGAAAATAAACTGACCTTAAAATAGGAGAGCATTTTTTTTATTACACATGAGTTCATTGATTCTTGACCCAAAACAATAAATATGATAGTAGACTTCATAAAATTTATCCTAAGTATTTTATATTTACTCTTAGCTTAATCACAAATGTGATAAATGTTCTCCAAGGTTAGTTAAATACCAGCTTGATATATTTAGTCAATTTAATTGGTGTTTCAATTGTCAACTTCAGTATCACGTTTTTGTCTTTTATGACTGATAATGTTTGTTATTATTTGATACATAAAAAAGATGTTGTAGGGATAAATAATATGTACTAACTAGTAATAAATATTTAGAAACTGTGTTATCATGATTATATTTCTATATATGACTAGTTCTCTTAAAACCATTTTAAAGCTTTAGATAACACATTTTAAACTTCTAATTTCAAGAATTTATAAAATACATCATTATTATTCTCTATATAAAAATCGTTTTTTATCTAGATAAAACTAGAAAGTGGACATATATTCCAATTCAGATTAGTAATAACCAATATTTCACTTTTTACTAAGCAATAATATTATTTTAATATTGCATTATGTTTTTATTTACGAAAAAATCAATCTTAAAAAGATAAAAGTTCTCTTCAAAGTACTCACACACAAGAGGAGGAGAAATAGCCCAAACACATGGAAGTGATTGACTTTGCCTTTTGACACCAATGTTGGCACCAGAGTATGTAATGAAGATCAATTATAACAGATTTTCATGATAGCACTTTGAGGTTTCTTTTATCAAATGACAGAACAAAGTAGAATCTGCCTACTGGCTGTATTCCATCTAATTAGACCCTGGTTATTTTTATTTCCTTTAAGCAGGACCAACTGTCAAAGGTACACATTCACAGTGAGATGAGAGAGGATCTTTTTATTGCTCATTGTAAGATATTTGGATGAGAAGTTGCCAGAAGTAGATGTGTCTGAGGATGTTCAAGGTGGAAATGCAGAAAAAAAGAAAGGAATTAAATGGATCAAATGCTATGGCTCTTCCCCAGCACCCAGTTCTGAGAACTTGACTCATCTCTCCCATAGAAAGTTACCCTAAAACCCACTGCATGCCATAAGTATCACTGTGAATGTTGCTCCTTCCTTTCTGTAACTGAACTCCAACAGTTTGGCACAGTGCTGAGTTGTGAATCTCTGCATCTGCTTCTCTGTTACTGGATGAATGTTCTATAATGACAATTAAGGTAGCCTTCAACCTGCTTACAGGGGAATGGCATTTAGGTATTCTCTCCACGATTGCTTAGATGCATTGTTGTTGATTATTGGTAATTTCCTTTGGGCACGGCTTCTTGCAAACCCCTTAGTGACTCCCTTTTTCAAGATATCTCTTTCCTTGGTCTCCCTTTCTGTCCTTCACCGAACACGATCTTCCTGATCCCTCATAACAAAGGGGCCAAGATCATGATGGAAAAACTCACAGAGATAGCTGACCTGAGCTAGTGAGGCTGACAGCTGAGGAGCCTGCATAAGACTGAATTATGCCCTCTGAATATGGGTAACAACTGTCTGACTTGGGCACTTTGTGGGATCGCTGGGAGTGGAACCAATATTTATCCCTAGTGTGCAAACTGGCTCTTTGGAGGCCAGTCCCTATGGAATGATATTTTGCTCAGCCTAGATAGAGGAATGAGGGCCTTGGTCCTGCCTAAAGTTATGTGACAGCTTTTGTTGGCTCCCCATTGAAGGCCTCACCCTCTCTAGGGAGTGGATGGGGTTGGGTAAGGAGAAGATGAGAGAACAGAAGGACAGAAGGGAGAGGAATCTGGGTTTGATATGTAAAATAAGATTTTTCCAAAAAGTAAAAATAATGTTAAAAAAATCACTGTAAATGGAGCTCAGATCAGTATCACACTGTGTTATTGCAGATCTGATTCTCCATTCTCTTTCTGTTTAAGTGCAAGTGTGAGAATCAACAACCTGTAAACAGTACAGTATGTGCCTGATATTCAGTTTTAAATATTTTATTTATTTAAAGTTTATTTGATTCTTACAATAGCATGGTGTGCAACAGCAGCACTCAATCAATAGCTGAATAATGAATAAATAAATGAAGGACTGAATGAGTGCACAAAAACCCAAGGAAGCAGGAAGGAGAACTGCATTTTTCTTGATTTTGTGAAAGTGGAAATTGAATTTCAGATTAAAGTAAGGACTGTCCAAAGACTACTTTTCAAACTAACTAGTAGAGCAAGAAGCAATGCCCAGGTTCCTGACTCCTGGAGCATGTTCCGTCTATGTTAAGACTTTCACCAGTTTTGAAACCTGACATTTTTCACCCAGGTGCATATAAGCATGCATATCGTCAGTTCTTTCATAATCAGTGCGAAAGATTGCCTTGAGCTGGGAGGAAGGCACTTGGAGGCTAAATGATTTTCCTCTGAGTTTAGAATGTTAAGAAGGAAAAGAAAATAAAAAAAGACAATATAAGGTAAAGTAGGAAAACTAACATTAGACGGGGAATAAGGAGATAATGGAAATTCTGAAGATTAAATGCCAAATATACAAAGCGCCCATGCATATAACACACAAGCAAAACAGAAATCAGAAAAAATGCAAGCATGTGTGCTCTGTGCACAGAAGTTTCTGTATGCCCACTCTCCATGTCAAAGCCTGGGTCTCACACCCTCTCTTATGGAAAGACTCAGATACACCACACAGCCAGTAGTAGTTTCCACTGCCCACCTATGTACTTTCTGTGACACAAGTTTGAAAGTTGAGGTTCATCAGGTGCCTGACAAGATGCTTATTCTTAGATTCCTCTCTTGGACTTAGCTGTCACATAACCAGGGCAACAAAACACAGGAATCCTGCCCTGTTATAATGAGAAACAGAAGAGAAGTGGGTAGGGGAGTGGGAACAAAATGCGGATGTGGGGAAGGAAAGAGGGGAAACCATGGCTGGATAAAAAATAGATAAATAAATAATTTTAATTAAAAAAGAAATTATCTTTTCAGATATTTATGGTAAAGAATTGCTGAAACGTAAAATGTTCTAGTGTTCTTTTCTTACTTGACTATAGTTTTAGAAGGATATTTGCTTGCAATGCACAAATAGACCAAGGCTGATTGACAAATAGCAGAGAGTGGCACTTCAGCCCAAATTTCAGGGTCCCCTGGGACTGGCAGGCTTGCTTCCACTGAACCCCAAGAGATATGCAAATTCCATTATTCTTCTCTTGTTCTAAAAGAACAATGAAGTATTTTTAATTATGTTTTCTAACCAATATTTTTATAGATATCACTCTCTTTATCAGTATATGTCCTATAGCTGTAACATTTCTTCATGTATATTTGTGGAGCTTTAAAAAATTGTATTTATGTGAAAGAATTGAGAGGAATTATTTTTTATAAGAATCTCTGTGTAAGTCTTTCTTAGTGTTCGTATTGTTGTCTAAGTTCTCTGGGATTGTGGTTTGTAGGCTGGCTTTCTTTGCTTTATGTTTAAAAACCACCTATGAGTGAGTACATGTGATACTTGTCTTTCTGTGTCTGGGTTACCTCACTCAAAATAATGTTTTTTAGTTCCATCCGTTTTCCTGCAATATTTAAGCAGTTTTTATTTTTTTCTGCTGTGTAGTACTCCATTGTGTAATCGTACCACATTTTTTTTTCATCCATTCTTTGGTCGAGCGGCATTTAAGTTGTTTCCAGGTTCTGGATATGACAAACAAAGATGCTATGAACATAGTTGAGCACATGTCCTTGTGGCACAACTGAGCATTCTTTGAATATATATCTAAAAGTGGTATTATTGGGTCTTGAGAAAGGTTGTTTCCTAATTTTCTGAGAAATCGCCACACTGACATCCAAAGGGGTTGTACCAGCTTGCATTCCCACCAGCAATGCAGAAGTGTTCCCTTTTCCTCACAACCTCTCATGCTAATTTGTCATCAGTGTTTTTGATCTTGGCCATTCTTACAGGTATAAGATGGAATCTCAGAGTTGTTTCGATTTGCATTTCTCTGATTACTAAGGATGTTGAACATTTCCTTAAGTATCTCTTAGCCATTTTAGATTCTTCTGTTGAGAGTTCTCTGTTTAGGTCTGTACTCCATTTTTTTTTATTGGATTGTGTGTTGTTTTGGTGTCCAATTTCTTGAGTTCTTTGTATATTTTGGAGATCAGACCTCTGTCTGATATGGGGTTAGTGAAGATCTTTTCCCATTCTGTGGGCTATCATTTTGTCTTGTTGGCCATGTCCTTTGCTTTACAGAACCTTTTTTTTTTCAGGAGGTCCCATTTATTAATTGTTTCTCTCAGTGTCTGTGCTGCAGGGGTTCTATTTAGGAAGTAGTTCCCTGTGGCAATGCATTCAAGTGTACTTCTCACTTTCTCTTCTATAAGGTTAAGTGTGGCTGGCTTTAGGTTGAGGTCTTTGATCCATTTGGACTTGAGTTTTGTGAATGGTGATAGAATATAGGTCTATTTTCATTTATCTACATGTTATACCAGCAACACTTGTTAAATATGCCTTCCTTTTTCCATTTGATGTTTTTTGTTTCTTTATCAAATATCAGGTGTTCGAAAATGTGTGGATTGATATCCGGGTCTTCTATTCAGTTCCATTTGTCCTCCTGTCTGTTCATTAGAAAATCAAAAATCCTAGTATAGCCAAAACGATCCTGGGCAATAAAAGAACTAGAGGCTTCATAATCTCTGACTTCAAACTCTACTACAGAGCTACAGTACTGAAAACAGCCTGGTATTGGCATTTCCAGTAGTTTTGATGACCTATTCTTACCTATGCAAGCACAATACATACACATGGTACACAAACATACATACTGGCAAAATATTTACACACTAAACCAATAAATGAAAATTATATATTCTAAATTAATAAATAGCCTACCAACTGTTATCATAAAATATTTATTAAACACTTATTATTACTATTTCACATTCACCACTGCAAGCAATAATAATTTAATTAAATTTAAACACTCAGGTACATTGTGCTTAATGTTTGATCTGCAAATGAATAAGATAAGACATAGAAAATACCAAGGTGATTTTTCAATCACAGAAGTGCTCAAAAAGTGTAGTTAAAAGTTTTAGTCCAAGCAGTCTGGAAGCAGAGTCAGGTGGATTTGTGAGTTGGAGGCCAGTCTGGTCTAAAAATTGAGTTCCAAAGCTGCCATGACTACACAGAGAAAAATCTGTCTTGATTCCTCCCAAAAACGTGTTCAAAATATTGATCTACTTTCAGTCATTAACTATGCAATATTCTTTAATACATGGCTACCTTTAGATATCAGTGGGAGAGACTACCTTGCAATGATCGGCACATCACTATGCAGTGTGTCATTAGGACTGGATTCATGTGTCATTCTAATTTTCATCGTTAACTTTTCATTGTTTTGTAAACAATATCATAACTGTGTGAAATTGGTCTTCCCTGAATTTTGTCTGAAATCTTCTATCATATTTATCATGTCATGGCAAAAACTAACTATTTCTTCCTGGAAATAACGGCAATCAAAGTATGAAATGAGTGACTGTGAATGCACTGGAACTCGAGAAACTAAAGCTTCTAGCCCGCAACTCCAACATACTCCTCTCTTCTTACTGGAAATTGAATTCTTGGCATCAGCAAGCAGCGTATGTGTAATATAATTGGAATCCTTGAACTCTAACTTGGCAAATAGGCTTCACTCATTAGCAGTGGCTCTTCTGCACAGTGTGAGTATCGGAATCTGCAACCTGTTATTAAGTTTAAGTTTTCAGAATACACACACTAATACATATTTAAGAGCATGAGCAGTCACTTTATTTTCTTGACTAACAGCCTCTGAGAAGTATCACAGCAAAAAAGAAAATGTAGCTGGTTAAGAGTGATACAAAAGTGAATTCATAAGATTTTCTTTTATTACTTTCTTTTTAGTGTAGGCCCTCCAACTTCAAAGGGCAAACCTAGACCGCCATTTCCAAGTTTTGCATATGTTCTGGAACTCTTGGAACTGTTCCTTTTGCCAGATGTTCTGGATCATTGCATCCATGCATGAAGGCCGTCTCTGTCCCTGCTTGCTCTGGAGTTCTGCCAGCAGAAAGGAGAGGTGCAATAGTGGTGCCTTCCACTGTAAAATGTTCTTTGGAAATGCTATATTTCCATCTCTTAGACGTTTCCACATCTCTGCAGTAAACTCACAGAAGTATACATTTTTTTCAAAGGTACTATAGTTACAAGAGTTTATTGTATCTGCAACACACAGCCAAGAACTGATGTGCTATATATTGCTAAATGGTTACTGATTTACTAATGTATATATGTATGGGCTTCATATGAAGTATATATCAGCAATCAGCATACTCTTAGAAAAAATCCAAACAAGCAACTATTTACAGGAGTGGCCATCTCAACACTCTGTTACTGAACTCACATTTTCTGCAGGAGAGAACTTGATGCAAATGGAAAATGTCCATGTGTACATGTCCGTGCTTGGTAGATTTGAGTGAGTCAGGGTTACTGATGCTATGATGAAGCACTATGACATAAAACAACACGTGAAAGAAAGGGCTTATTTTGCTTAGACTTCCACATCACAGTTCATCATGAAATGAAGTAAGGATAAGAACTCAAGCAGGGCTGGAACCAGGATGTAGGAGCTGATGTAGGTCATGAAGCAAAATATCTTACTGGGTTTTCAAACATGGATTGAGCAGATTGATTGCCCAGGACCACCAGTCCATGGGTGGCATCCCTTGAAGTCCTATTAAATACCTTAAGGGTCTGTGGGTTAAAATGTGATAAAACATATATTTTCAGAAGATAAGAATCATTCTACTTCAAGATTCATCAATAATACTCTTGAATATGTGCCCAAAGGATGCTTCTTTGTACCACAGAGACACTTGCTCAACTATGTTCAGTACTGCTCTATTAATAATAGATAGAATTTTGGAAAAATACCTAGGGTTAAAGGGTGTGTGTGTGTGTGTGTGTGTGTGTGTGTGTGTGTGTTTTAAACAATATGTAATTTAAAAACGAATAACACTTCTATAGCACTATGAAACAAAGGAACTCCACAGATGCCCTTTGAGTTCTTATTCTGTTGCCTACCTGTTGCTGGCCATGCAGCTTATCTGTAACAGTAGTGTGTGTCCCCAATAAGACTCACGCAGGGAAAACATAGTCTTTTAGTTAGAATTTTTATTGCTGTAAAGAGACACTGTGACCATGACAACTTGCAAAAAGACATACATTTAATTGTGTCTGGTTTACAATTCCAGAGGGTTAGTCCATTATCACCATTGTGGTGCATGAAGCTTGCAGGCAGACATTGTGCTGGAGAAGGCACTGAGAATCCTACATCTTGATTCATAGGAAGCATAAGGAGAAACTGTGTACTGGGATTAGCTTGAGCAACTATGAGATCCTAATATCTGCCCGCACAGTGGAACACTTATGCCAACAAGACCACACCTATTCTATTGTGCTACTCTCTATGGGACAAGTATTCAAACAATTGTTTGAATCTAACCTATTCAAAATAACACACATAGTTTTCACTTCAGGGTAATAATCAATTGGAGATAGCTCCTTGTGTTTCCAGTTCTCATTTGCACACTAGTACCCCATCTGATGCAGACCTGTGTGGAACCTATGCATACAGTTACAGTCTCTGTAAGTTCATATGTTCAGTGATCCTGTTGATTTAGATTTAGAGGGAATAGTTTTCTTGGTGTCCTTTGTCACCCCTCTGACTATTACATTTTTTTCACTTCTTACTCAGAGTTTTCTGAGCTATGATGGGGGGATTTGACGGAGACAGCCATTTTGGGGGGGCTGACTGTTCCAATTTCACTCATTCTCTGCAGAATATTTTTGTTGTCCATGTATTTCTTTATTTGCTACAGAAGGAAGCCTCTCTGATGATGACTAAATAAGACACTAAAGTAAAAGTATATTAGAATGTCATTTTATTACTATGTTCAGTTAATTTTTCAGAACATAATATTTGATTTTAATCTTGTTATCCTGGTTATATAGTCTCAGTTATGGTCACAAAAACTGTGTCAAGTATGGGTTCCATCTCGCTGAGTGGGACTTAAATCATTTCAGGTATTTGTTGATTACAAGGTTTGTGCCATCATTGCACTGGCATTATCTTGCAGGCATCATTTTAGGTCAAACATTGTGGGACTGCTTGATGCTCACCTTTCTTCTTTGGTAGTATTCAGAATATCTTCATGTACCAAAATTGGTAGAGCATAGGATGATGACTTCACTCATGTACAAGTTCTACTTATTCATGTTCAATGAGTAATGTAGGTGTTTTCTTCAATAATGGGGCCTTGCCATGAGTATATGACAGCAACCTATAATCTTGGCAACAGACTGAGTTGTTTGGGGTTCCCATTTGATGCCCTTTGGCCAACAACTCAGTTACATATAACCTAATACTGTAATTAGGAGATCCATTTAGTTAAAGGGATGGCAAATTGGGACTCCATATCACCTGTTATTTGTTGATTTCATTTAGATATTCACATGTATATTTACATTTTTTGTTTCAGTTTTTTGAGACAGGGTTTCTCTGTATAACAGTTTTGGAAGTCCTGGAACTCAGTTTGTATATCAAGCTGGCCTCAAATTCACTGAGATCCACCTGCTCCTGCATCCTAAACAATGGTATTAAAGGTGTATGCACAAAATTTACAAAGCTTCTACTATGTTAGGATTTCATTCTTTCTTCAAATGGGTATATTTATAACTTTTTCACCCACATTCCCTTCCTTTCATTCCCCTAAAGACTTAATCCTCCTGTCCCAGCCTCCGTCCCACACACCACGAACTATTTTATTTCCCTTTACTAGAGATAATCATCTGTCTCCATCTAGACTATTACTCTATCTCTAACCTCTGTGGATACATAGATCATAACTTGGTTATCTTTAATTCAACAGTTATTATCCACATATGAAAAAAAATATATGCTGTGTTTGATTTTCTGAGTTTGAATTACTTTACTCAGGATAGTTATTTTTTGTTCTACTTCCACCTATTTAGCTGAAAATTTCATGATTCCATTGGGTGGGGGTTAGAGACAGGATTTCTTTGTAGTTTTGGAGCCTGTCCTGGAACTAGCTCTTGTAAACCAGGCTGGCATTGAACTCACAGAGACTCACCTGCCTCTGTGAAAGTGCTGGGATTAAAAGTGTGTGCCACCATTGTTCAGCTCATGATTGCATTTTTTTTAAAAAAAATTCTTTATTGAATCCTTGGGTTCACATCATGTACCCCAATTTTATTCACTTCTCAGTTCCCCCATATTCCCACCTCATCCCGGTGGCATTCTGCCCCATGAAAGAAAACAAAACAAAGTAAGCAAGTAAGCAAACAAAAGCAAGAACAAAAAAACAAAACAAAAGCCAACCAAAAAAAAAAAACATAACAGAACCAACCAAACAAACATAAAACACCAGCAAAATTTCAGCCTCTTCTTCCTTCCTGCCTCTCCATCTCCTCTTTATCCATCCTGATGGCATTGGAGGCTTCAGTATATGCCCATGAGTAGCATAGCTTGTTCTTTAGGTAGATTAAATTCTGTCTTCCTGAGGAAATGCCACACTGATTTCCACAGTGGTTGTACAAGTTTTCACTCCATCCCAGCAACAGATAAATGTTCTTCTTGCTCTACATTATCACCAAAATTAGCTGTCATTTATTTTATTGATCTTAGACATTCTGACAGGAAAAATATGGAATTGCAATGTAGTTTTGATTTGCATTTCTCTGATTTCTGAGGCTGTTGAACATTTAAGTGTTTCTCATCTATTTTACTTTCCTCTTGAGAATTCTGTTTAGATATGTACTAGAATTTTTGTACATTTACTTTTTCTGATATTTGCCTTCTAATAAATGTGTATTTGGTAAAATCTTTTCACATTCTGTAGGATGCCTCTTTGTCTGAATGATGGTGCCCTTTGCCAAACAAAATCTTTTTAGTTTCCTGAGGTCCTATTCATTACCTGATTGTATTATTGCCTCTGCTAACAGTGTTTTTTTTAGTTTTTTTCCTCTGCCAATGAGTTCAAGAATGTTCTCTCTTCTTTCAAATTCAGTATCTCTGGTTTTATGTTGACATCTTCTTACCAATTGGAATTGAATTTTCTTCAGGGCAATAAGTATGAATCTGTTTGGGTTCTTCTAGATGCAGGCAGCCAGGTTGACTGGAATTATTTGTTGCAGATGCTGTCTTATTACCAGTGTGTATTTCTGGCTTATTTGATAAAAACCAAAAGCAAAAACAGGTGTCCCATTGGTGTATGGATTTGTATCTGGGTCTTCATTTTGATTCCATTGATCAAAGTGTCTGTTTTGGACACGGATGGTTTTTGAGATAAAATAATTCATCTCTTGAGTATTTCAATCACATTATCTCTGGAGAAATGCAAACTTGCTTTTAAATCTTTCACATGGCTACATATTTGTTTAGTTACCTAGAGACATAGATGAATGTATACATTGCAGATTATTATCTGTTAATGTTGGAAGTCTGTGATTTGAGCTAGAATCTAATTGCTCTATCTGCCTAGTCAAATTTCAAGTGAGGTGACTCTGTGACTTAGGCATTACCTAATTAAAAAATAAATTATCTTAGTGTACTATGCTCATTAATTTTGTAACATATGCAGAACAAATGAAGCTACACTACTCTGCCTCCCTTTTAAGGGTGTACAAGTAAGTCTGTATAAAATATATGCATTCTCATACTGGGTTGCTTTTTTTCAACCATAATACACGGGTAGGTGCTTTGTATTACTGCAACTTGATATGTCATGTTTTATTGGTATTCATAGGAGAGCTGCCCTCCACAGAGGGAGATGGAAGAGGAGGGAGTTGGGGGGGCATTAGAGAATAGGGGTCTTGAGGGGAGGAAGTCAGGAGCATGCTGCCAGGATGTCAAATAAATAGATGAATAAAATAAAATATTTTTAAATTTCCAAAATATATATGCACACGTATAATAGCAATGTGTATATAAATGACAAGCTGTGATATGAATAATAATAATAGATGCAGTTCTTCTACTATCCTCAGAAGGGAACTTTATTATTATTTTCAATACTTTCTAAAGTAAATATTAAGTGAATAGATACTTCTTGATGATTTGTATCATTTCATACTTGTAGCTACTTTAAAAATCATGGATCTTCTTTATTTACCATGGCAGAATGCTCAGTTCTGTTAGTATGCATATATTTTAACTTGCAACACCAAACTAAAGATACACCCTTCTTTGCTACTCTATTTGTGTGCTTTTGTAGGTGTTGTTTGGCCTTGTTTGGGAATCTTAGTTTACATCTTTATCATAAATTATCTTATATAATGCTTCAAAATAGTTTAAATAAAAATTATCTTATTATAAGATCAAGGATATAAAATAGTAGAACTATTTGATCAACACATTTCTATATTTACTGAATAAAAGACAGTGAACCCTGGGGAGAATCAAGAGCAAGAGATCTCCACCCAAGAATATATAGATACAATTGCATTTAATTATATTTTAATTACTAGGGTATTATAAAATTTTGACAAAAATACTGACTGAAAATAATGTTATATTTGTTAAAATTTTATTATAGCCCTAAAATTCTAAGTTCCTTTGACTAGCTGTTTGTCCTTGGTTTTTAAAACATCAAAGTCAGTAGCTTAACTTTTTGTAAATCTTCTCAGAATACCATTAAGAAGAAGTCTCTTTGATGCTCATTTAGATAGATTTGATAATAAAATAATTTCATGAGTTATTTGATAGTAACCTATTAAGTGTAATTTGTGCTGCCCTTGTTTTCAGGAGTGTGCTGCTCTCCACTGGATAATTTTGAGCTGCCAGGAACCATGCACCTAAATAAACAGACTTACTGTCCTGTAGCAGCCATCAGTTGTCAATAGCCACTCAGAGGTAGAGACCCTAAAGGCTCAAGACTTCCTTCATGCTTAAATTTGATTGCATTAATTTTCATGTAAACACAATAATATCATTTTCAAAGAAATTGACCTCCATTGTTTATATATACCACATATTCTTTATTTGCTCATAGTCACCTAATTCAATTCAATATTTGTGTATTGTGACTATTTCTGCACTAAACAAATATGTAAACTCTGAGATACCATCTTATACCAGTCAGAATGGCTATGATAAAAAACACCAGTGACAGTTTATACTGGAGAGGATGTAGAGTAAGGGGAACACCCCTGCATTGCTGGTGGGAATGCAGAATTGTACAACCACTTTGGAAATCAATATGGTGATTTCATAGAAAATTGGAAATAAATCTGCTTCAAGATCCAGCAGTACAGGTTTTGGGCATATACCCAAAGGATTCACACTCATTCCACAAGGACATTTGCTCAACTATGTTCATAGCGTCATTATTCATAATAGCCAGAATCTGGAAACGACCTATGTGCCCATCAACCAAAGAATGGATAAAGAAAATGTGGTACCTTTACACAATGGAGTATTACCTAGCAGTAAGAAAAACAATGACATCTTGAAATTTACAGGCAAATGGAGGGACCTAGGAAAAAAATAACATCCTGAGTGAGATAGCCAAGACCCAGAAAGCCAAACACAATATGTACTCACTTATAACTGGGTATTAGACATAAAGCAAAGGATAACCAGCCTATAGTCCCTGACCTCCAAGAACCTAGCAACCTAACTCATTTTAAAAATCTCAATTTTACCTGAACATAAAGCAATAACATAAATAACAGAAATTATTTTATTAACTAATCTTGATGAACCTGAATGACAAAGATAAATGAAAAAGCTCTCAAAAATATTTGTAAATTGACTTCAAAAGCTTTTCAAAATAATTATTCATCTTGATTAAGGTACTTTCATTCCAGGTGCAAGATGGTCTAACACCCCCAGAACAGCAACTGTACTACATCATCAAAGTGGCCTTTGCTACACCGTCATTGTTGTTCAGATATCACCAAGTGGCTCTCCGGGAATATTTCATCTGCTTTTGGGAAACTATGGACTAGTAAACAACAAACATACAATCCCTGTTCTCAACCTCAACACCTTTCACTTCTTTTTCTCTGCTTAGGGTTTTGCCTGCTACCCTAAATGGAGTGTTTTTCCCTGCCATAACCATGGTATAGGGAATTTCCACTGTATCAAATTTGGAAGAGGAACCATTAAGAAATAAATCAGTCCCTTGTATCTACTTTTAAAATAGTCTCCTTTAATCAGGTTATATCGTTTTCAGTTAAATGAATGCAAATATATTCTGTTTCTGTAAAAAAAAGGCAGGGTAGCCTTCAATTTTATCTAATGATCAGAAAAAACAGAACGTCAGTGTTATACTTACAACTTCTTCTCATGACTGGATGTTAGTAAATATTGATGCTAATCCTTCAAGGATCTCAGCAAAGAGTGGATGTTAGTCAATCCAGTAGGCAGAAAATATTCTGGTTTGATTTTACTTCTGGTTTAACAAAAATAATCGACCAATATTTTTTTTTATTCAAAGTTTATTAAATTATAAAAGTTTCCATTTCTGCCCCTCCTCCCACCACCCTCCCACTCTCCCCACTCCCTCTCCATCACAAAGAGCAGTCAGGGTTTCCTGCCCTGTGGGAAGTTCAAGTTCCTCCCCCCTCACTCCAGGTCCAGGAAGGTGAGTATCCAAATAGACTGGATCCCAAAATCCAGTATATGCAGAGGAAACAAGTCCCAGTGTTACTGTCAATGGCTTTTCAGAAAGACTTCGGGCCAGCCACATTCAGAGAATCTGGCCACATTCAGAGAATGTGGTTGGATCACGTGCTCGTTCAGTCCCAGTCCAACTGGCCTTGGTGAAGTCTCATTAGATCAGTCCCCTTGTATCAGTGGGTGATCGCACCCCTCGCGGGCTGATTTCCTTTTTCATTTTCTTCCTCCTTCGGCTCCTCATTTGGACCTTGGGGGGCTCAGTCCGGTGTTCCAATGTGGGTCTCCGTCTGTATCGCCATCCATCGTCAAATGAAGGTTCCCTCTGGTCTTGTCTTCTTTGCTCACGTTCTCTTTCCTTCTGCTTCTCATTTGGACCTAGGGAGTTAAGTCCAGTGTTCCAATGTGGGTCTCTGTCTCTATCTCCAACCATCGCCAGATGAGGGTTCTGGCACTCTTGTCTATTTCCAATCTCCAGGCAGATAACTACATGATTTTCTTCAGGTTCACTCCTTATTTAGCTTTTCTAGGATCACGAATAATAGGCTCAAAGACCTTTAATTATGGCTAGAATCCACTTATGAGTGAATACATATCATATTCCTCTTTTTGGGTCTGGCTTACCTCACTCAGTAAAGCGTTTTCTATGTCCATCCATTTGCATGCAAAATTCAAGATGGCATTGTTTTTTACCGCTGAGTAAAACTCTAATGTATATATGTTCCACACCTTCTTTAACCATTCTTCTACTGAGGGGCACCTAGGTTGTTTCCAGGTTCTGGCTATTACAAATAATGCTGTTATGAACAAAGTTGAACAAATGCTTTTGTGGTGTGATAGGGCATCTCTTGGGTATATTCCCAAGGGTGGAATTGCTGGGTCTTGAGGGAAGTTGACTCCCAGTTTCCTGAGAAACCGCCACACTGATTTCCACAGTGGCTGCACAAGTTTGCATTCCCACCAACAATGAATGAGAGTTCCCCTCTCTCTGGAGGTATAACCATCCCCGACTTCAAACTCTATTACACAGCTACAGTATTGAAAACAGCTTGGTACTGGCATAAGAACAGAGAAGTCGACCTATGGAATCAAATAGAAGACCCAGATATTAACCCACAAACCTATGAACAATTGATTTTTGACAAGGGGGCTAAAGGTATGCAATGGAAGAAGGAAAGCATCTTTAACAAATGGTGCTGGCATAACTGGATGTCAACCTGTAGAAGAATGAAAGTAGATCCATATCTATCACCATGCACAAAAATCAAGTCCAAATGGGTTAAAGACCTCAACATTAATCGGACCACTTTGAACCAGATAGAAGAGAAAGTGGGAAATAGTCTACAAGATATAGGCACAGGAGGCCAATTCCTAAGTAGAACCCCAGTAGCACAGACAATAAGAGAATCAATGAATAAATGGGATCTACTGAAACTGAGAAGCTTCTGTAAAGCAAAGGACACCATCAGTAAGACAAAAAGGCTACCTTCTGACTGGGAGAAGATCTTCACCAACCCCTCATCAGATAAAGGCCTGATCTCCAAAATATACAAAGAACTCAAGAAACTATACACTAAAACTCTAATTAACCCAATTAAAAAATGGGGTGCTAATCTGATCAGAGAATTCTCAACAGAAGAACTTCGAATGGCCAAAAGACACTTAAGGTCATGCTCAACATCCATAGAGATCAGGGAAATGCAAATGAAAACAACTATGAGATACCATTTTACACCGGTCAGATTAGCTAAAGTCAAAAACACCAATGGTAACCTATGCTGGAGAGGATGTGGAGAGAGGGGAACTCTCATCCAATATTTCTTAATGGAAGGAAGTGGTGGCTTTCTTTGTAATTTGTTATTATGTTTGAGGAAGTATTTCCCATTTTAATGAACGAGAAGCCACAGAACAAGGATGAAAATGGAACATACACAGTATGTTCTTTTTACTCAGAGATAAATTGCATATATGTAATTAAAAATGAAAATATTCAAAGGTCAAATATTACTTTGAAGTTCATCATTTTTAATTAAAATAGGCACATGACAGAGACACATAGTATCCGGCACAATATCCTTAATTCTAGAAACTAAATGTAATACCCTACAGGTCAAGGAGACAGCTTATGTGGTAAAACACTAGGCGACTAAGTGTGAAGACCTGCCTCTGATCCTCAGCATCCATGTCAATGTTGAACTTGGCGCCGTACTTATGAACTCAATCCCAGGGAGACTGATACATGAGGTTCTTTGGGGTTCAGTTTCTAGCTAGTCTAATGTAATTGGTGAGCTCCAGGCCAATGAGCGCTCCTGCCTGAAAGAAGGTCATCAGTCTTCCTGAACATCTTCAGGATGGTTGACCTCTGGCCTTCATACACAAATCTCCATAGCCTTCATACCAGCACACAGAAAAATCATACACATAGAAGTATTCATACACATTTATACACACACATAAAAGGTAAACTTGATATTTTCATAGACACTTCTGATGATGTCACTATTTAGTTCAATACTTTAATAATATGTTGCTTTAAAGTCTTCTACGATTACAAAGACTTTTAACAACATATTAAATTTTGAAATATCGAACATTATCTCTTTCATCAGTATATTGAATCAATTGTTGATTAGGTAAAATTATTCTCATTAGAATACCTTGCCTCTTCTCATTGATATATTAATGAAGAAAATAAATGAAATAATCATACAATAAACTCACTTGGTGGCAAAACATAATTAATATCATTACAAATTCATTTCAGATTAGCATATAAAAATACACTCTATAACATGGTTTATAAACATTAATTCAGGTAAAGTTGATAGCAAAATTGCTAGAATTGGGCATTTGAATTAGAAAATAGAAAGTCAAATTCATCACATTTTGATGAAGCTTAATACTACAGCTTTCATTTGAAAAGTCTGAAAACTTTGGTTGGACTCTAATAAGTAAACAATCGGGAAACATACTTCTTAAAGTATTCTCCTATCATTGACATTTAAAAATATATGAGATCATGAATTTCCCTGAGAAATATATACAACAAGTAAAAGTAAACTGACATCAAAATCTTCTGATTTAAATATTTCTGACTTAAGACTTGAAAATGTTTTCCAGAAAACATTTTGTTCTTGTTTGCCTTTATTTCCAGGCACATTCCAAGCAGTGGAGAACAAAGGTAGTAATTGTCTTTAATGGTCTTTATACTTTAGCTCGCATACACCAATAATGTGATTTCCTGCTATCTTCTTCTGTTTTCAAATTAGATACTTTATCTTAATGGGTTTTTTTTTCAAACCATTTTTCCAATAGATCAACATCTCTTCGTGTTCACAACCACTGAACATTATCAATTCATTTGAGGTTTTGCCTGAATGGTATCTCTCCTATTTTTTTTCTGATAAAGTTGGGAAATTAGGGAGTAGGATTTTATTTGGGCAGCATTTACTGAAACAGCATAAAAATGAGATGTTTTCTTTACAGTCAGGAAAACAAATTTTAAGGATTTTATACACTTTCCAAAAAAATAAGAGATTCTTATAAGAACACCTGTCACTTAGTAGTTACTATAGGATAGAATATAAACAATGGAAATTCATGAAAATCTATTGTGTTGTGCAATTTTGGTTTTACGGACTACAGGTCACTGAATAAATAATTGTAATAAAAACAGAAGTATACTTCACAATACTAATTTCATGTTGTTTCTAAAACTTTAGGCCTTCCCATCCCACTTGGCCCATCATCTTACTAACTGGTTTCACCTTGATATTGTTTCAATTCCAGCAACATAATTCCAGAGGCATTTAGAGTGCAATATTTTTTCTCCAGCTCAATTTTGTGTGTATGTGTGTGTCTGTGTGTGTCTTTGAAATGTGGATTCTGCACATTAGGAAGTACTGTAACTTACTAGAAAATTATTTCTAAGCATTTTAAAAAATATTTATTTTGCATTCTGACGAGTTTCCCCTCTCTTCTCTCCTCCAAGTCCCTCTGTCCACTTTTCTTCCTCCCTCCCAATCAACTCTTCCTCGGTTTCTATTCCTCAGATTCTTTAGGCCACATTTATTAATTGTCATTTTTAGTGTCTGTGCTATTGGTGTTCTAGTCAGGAAGTTGTCTCCTGTGCTAATGTGTTGAAGACTGTTTCCCACCTTTTCTTTGACCAGGTTCAGTGTATCTGAATTTATGTTGAACTCTTTAGTTCACTTGAACTTGAGTTTTATGCAGGGTGAAAGATATGAATCTATTTGCACTCTTCTACCTGCCAGTACCCAGTGACACCAGCACGATTTGTCAAAGATGCTTTCTTTTTCCATTGTATAATTTTGGTTTCTTTGTTGAAATTCTTATGTCCATAGGTGTGTAGATTTACATCTGGAACTTCAGTTCAATTACTTTGATCCACCTGCTAACTCTGATGCCAATACTATCTGGTGTTTATTACTATAGCTGTGTAGTAAAGCTTGAAATCCACAAGAGTGACATCTCTAGGAATTTATTTACAGGATTTGGTATTTTTGTTTTTTTTTTTATATATGAAGTTGAGTATTGCTCTCTCAAGGTCTGTGAAGAATTGTTTTGAGATTTTAATAGGGGATTTCATTGAATCTGTAGATTGTTCTTGGTAAGTTGGCCATTTTTACAATATTCATCCTAGAATTAGAACAATGTTCTTTATGATATTTGATGAAAGAATACTCATTCCAAGAACACATTAAAAAATATCAACCATGACCAAGTAGCCGTCATCTAAGATTTCAAGGATGTGGTGGTCCTCTTTCCGCTTTGGCCTGTTGACCACCAGGTCAAGTAGAGAAAGAGGCAGATGAGGCAATAGGAAGCTTTGGCAGCCCATGAACAGAAATGGCAATAGCCCTCTATGAGACAGATTTCAGTGATTTTTGGTTTCCAGAGTATAAGAACTATAGGATTAGGAAGCCTGGGACAAACCCCAATTTTCATTAAGTGGCATGCTCCTATCACAAATAGGATGTGGTGATAGGAGCCTATGTGGCCTATGTGGTGGTAGGATCTTATAGCAGATCGTCTAACAAAAATATTCTCAGCAGTGATCTCTGCTAAAGGTACATTAATTGTACATCTGGCTTTGTAGACAGATTTTTAGATGAGGCTAGTTTCCAAACCCTGGAACATTCTCCAGAGAAGGGCAAGTAGAGATCAAGAAGACTTGTTGGGGAGGATGGAAGTTCCATATTTTCCCACTTAGAACAAAAGAGCTGCTAGGCTTATCACAGACTTCAACCGTGACCAGCCACCAAGGTCTTCCATCAGAGGCAGGGTTCATTATGCAAAAAATCTGTCAATGTAATCTACCACATACACAAACTGATAGAGAATAAAACACACAAGATCATCTCATCAGATGATGAAAAAGTCTTCGACAAAATTCAACACCTCTTAATAATAAAAGTAACGGATAGATCAGGCATACAGGAGACACCCAAACAAAATAGAAGCAAAATACAGCAAGCTGAGAGACAACATCAAATTAAATGGAGAGAAATACAAAGGAATTCCACTAAAACCAGGAACAAGACAAGGTTACTCACTCTCTCCATATCTATTCAACATAATACTTGAATTTCTAGATAGGTCAATAAAACAAAAGAGATCAAAGGGATTGATATTAATCAAATTTAATTATTCATTATTCAAAGTATCATTATTCAAAGATGATATGATGGTATACATAAGCAAGCCCATAAATTCTGCCAGGGAACCCCTAGAACTGATGAACATCTTTAGTGAAGTGACTGGAATCAAGATTACCTAAAAAAATCAGTAGATCCTCCAATTACAAACAATAAACTGATTTTGGAAAAAAACAAGGAAATAACAACCTTCATAATAGCCACAAATGATATGAAATATTCCAGTGTAACTCTAATAAAAGTTAAAAGACATGTGTGACAGGCACTTCATGTCTTTAAAAATAGAAACTGAAGAAGATATTAAAAGATAAAAAAAAATGAATTAACACGTTAGAAGATGTAACTTTTAAAAAATTAACGCTCAACAATATGTTAACATTTCTATTCCAAGATATTCATTTCATAATAAAAACATCTGGAAGTATTTTGCATTTATTTGATCTCTTTGTTGAGATAAATTGTTATTTAACACTGTCATCAGTTGACTCTTCTTCCTAACTGCGCTGACTCTACATGTCCTTAACGCCAATCAATTTCACTTTATAATGTGAAGAGTACTTTCTTTTGATTGCTTCATTCTAAGTCTAATAGATATCATATAGTTAGGATATAATTTGAATATAATTTAAATAATTGTTTATTGTTTAAAACACAGGTGAAATACTGTTAGAGTGTAAGCATACCAATCCAGTGTTGTCAATATAAGCTCTTGCTGTTTTGTTACGTTTATATTTTACAATGCATGTTATTGGAACCTGTCATTATAAACAAGAAAGAATGAAAAGTGACTTTTGCAAAATGAGGATGCACTGTGATGTGGCCACAACAATTCCTGATCTGCTGTAGTCACCACAACAAATGTCTGCTGTTCTAACTCTTCAAGAGCCTAACTGATAAGCTGATGCTTATAATCATGAATCATCAGAATCTCCTATAGATCATTCCAGTGTGAAAATAGCAAACCATCCAACTTAACATACACTTTTCCCACAGTTCTATAAATAACCAATTTATTTTATCTAAGGGAAGTGAAAACCTGACCCCTTGTTTATATTAAAATGTTAGTAGCATTTCAGCATTTTATATGATTCTGATTTGTGGTTTTCTGGCAGCAGCAGGCAGAACGCTGTACTATTGTTTATCTTCTACAGCTTGGTAGAAGTATTTTGATAATCAATTGTAAATGAAAATTTAGTACCATATTCACCTTATCAGAAAGATGAGTCAATTGAACACTCCTATTTTGAAGTTTTCTTAAATAAAATTTTGAATGCCTCACATTTCACAAGATTTCCAGTTTTTAAATTTCACTAAGACAAATGAATATATAAATATTTCCATTTTATACTCTACTCCTTAACAATTCTTAGAATTATTTTTGCCAAACTTTGATCTTCTTTTCAAAGACTCATGAATGCAGCACCATAATCCAGCAATGATACAACAGCAGGATTTTTATTCTTGAGCAAAAAAAAAATTGTGAGATAAAATCAGAAAATAACTTATTTTTTGGTTTTTCAAAACAAGGTTTTCTGTAGTTTTAGAGCCTGTCCTGGAACTAACTTTTGTACACCAGGCCAGCCTCAAAGTCCTAGAGATCTGCTTGCCTCTGCCTCCCCAGTCCTGGGATAATGACAGGCACCAGCACAGCCCAGCTAGAAACTAACTTCTTGCTATTCGGAGATCAATACTTTGTTGATACAAAGTAAAAGCAATGAAAATGAGGGGTAATTCAATATAAAGGTTGCTTAAATCTATTCTGGGAGTGCGCTGGCATGTTGTTTCTTTTCTCTCTATTAACGGGTCATCCTATAAACATGGCAATTGTCAACTACTATCATGGTGGGGTTAACAAGAAGATAGGGAGAGAAGGAAGTTAGAGATTTTGTAGCTGTTATTTAGAAAGGTGTTTTGGGTAAAACTAGTGCAATTTCAGATCCTCAGAAAATTTGTACTCAAAAGTACAAAATATGAAAATCATATAAGGCCCTGGTCAGGCAAGCTGACATCCAAGGTCAGGAAATGCTAAGTAGCCAGAGAAATCACCCATCCTTTGAAAATTTCTCCAAGTTCATCGAACGTTTCTTTTCAATCATGGTATTTTTTTAAGTTTCTTTTATGAGTTTTTATGTTCCCTCCTATATTTTAATTTGCATGTACATGACTCCTATTCAAGGTCCTTTAAAGCAAGCATACAATAAATATTTAGCTGTAGATAATATTGAAAAGATTTCTGGTGTATCATGTACATTTGTATCCTGTATCAAATTATATGTAGAGATATAGAATCTTTCTATATAGAAGTCATTTGACCTTAATTTCTGGATATTATTCCCCCTGATTGAAGCTCACATATAAAATATTAGTGATAAGAAAATATTAGTGATAAGAAATGGGGACGTTCCTTTCCCAGGTTTCTTCTGCTCTTCTTAATGCTTCAAGAAACAAGATATTTCTTTCCTCAGACTACTCTGTTTCAGGAACATCACTTACCAAGTTACAGACTCACAACTACGTCTCCTTTACTTAGCCTTCTTTGATCTGACCAGCCCAGCCCAGCACCCACTAGAGTCAGGGACAGCTACTGAATAGAAGTATAGGAGTGGATGCATAAGTTACTGTATTGCTACATTAAGAATAAACTCGCACCAAGAGGGATATTCTTTAGATGCTGCTAATTAAAATAAATGATGTGAAGTAAATAAGTAAATGAAAAAGTAAATAATCACAAAGTACTTAATGAACCTATATTTCCATATTGCCTTACATTTTTCATTTTCCAGAGAAATCAGGAGTGTAACAAATAAATAATAAGAACAACAAAATGATTTCCTCACAATACTGAGTACCTTTCTGCCTCCATTCCTAGCTGGTTATCTTTCTTTCCTCCCCAACTCTGTGTTGACATTTATAACAATAAACATATCAAATACTTAAAGAAAAATCTCACTTTATCATTTTGAAACAATACTGACTTTCTGTTGCTGATTTAGAGGTGGGAGACTAAACAAGGCAGTGATAAATTGCCCAAGTCAAAGGCACTTACACCAAAGTCTGTCCTTGCTGCCAACATTTACTTTTCACCTAATTTTTCAATACCTACGATAAGAACTATGTCTCATGTGTAGCCCTCATCCTACAGTATGTCTTATTCTAGCTTCTGAACAATCCTGAGCATCTTATTTTATTCAGAATGGACATTTATAAAGTGTAGATTTTGTTCCTACATCTTATCTTCAACAAAAAAGCAGATATTAACCTATATTTCTGAAAAACAAAGGTAGGTTAAAATGATTCACAATTTGAGTGATTAAGCTAACAGAACATACTCATGTCAAATTTTTTGAAAGAGATATAAGAATCATTATCACTTTATAATATTTTTGAAGATATGAGAAGAATTATTTCTAAATGATAATCTAACAGACAATTAAATTATTATAAACAATAACATTTACTGTATGCTAAGTTATTGCATAATTAAAGGATGCTTTGTCTTTCTTTTCTATATCTGTTATAACTTTGATTCTTACTTAAATCTTAAAATGATTAAAACAAAAATTAACCACTAACACTGTCTATTAAAAGACCTTTTGAAATCGGTTTTCTATTTGAATTGCTTCCACATAGGTTTGTTGCCAAATTGTTGAAAATATTTTTAAATTACTGAATATTTCAGTATTTCATATGTATTTATTTTCCCTCGGACAATGGTTAATGCTGGATTTGAGCCATATAGGCTGTGAACATTTATCAAAATGTGTAATATACAGTGTAAGGACAAAACAAAAGTAAATAGCAATTGACAGCCAATTGGAGAATAAATCACCACAATTCTGAGTAACATCAATCAATTAAAAGAAGGACAAGGAAATTAAAAAGAGAAGGGGCAACACGTGGGAGAATTTGGAGGGAGGAAAGAGAAGTTAAAAATAAAGTAATTATATTTTAAACCCAAAATTAAAAGAATGTCTATATCTCTGCTACTTTTGTTGGCATTTCATAACATGCATTCAGGTGTAAAGATGAATGCCCATTACAAAGCAGTACTTACACTGTTGTGGAAAAGAATAGTCTCAGTGACACTAATAAGCATAGATTATCAGAATGAGGCAGAGCCCAGTACATCTACTTTGATGGCCTTGGGCAACACTAAATATCACTGAGGAAGCTAGAATTGGAAGACATGGGATAAGACCCAATTTCATTATGATGTAGAATAAAATCTTGTGAATCTAGGCAGAATCTTACCAATAAATTCCAGAAACAAGCAAACACATAAAATAATATTTCTTTTCTGTCTTTTTAGTCGGGGAGTGGTTTAAAGACAGGATTTCTCTGTGTAACACTCCTAGCTGTCCTGGAGCTAGCTCTTGTAGTCGAGCCTGTCCTCAAAATCACAGAGATCTGCCTGCCTCTGCCTCCTGAGTGCTGGAATTAAAGGGCGTGTGCCACTACAATCTGGCTCACCAAAATTTCATTTTTAAAATCAGAAAGGAAATAAGATATTGCATACAAAACTAAAGAATCCAGGCCAAAGCTAGGTATTTTTTATCCTATGTGCTTGTTTTTCATGACTAAGTACACAATTTTACACCAAAGGAACATTTCACGTTTGCCTGTCTCAATTGAGAATCCATGTCCTACATGAGCAGCTTAAAGGCATGAGGGTTCTCCAGTACAGAAATTAGTTCACAGGCGGCAAACCAGCACTGCATCAATAGACAGGAAACAGCTCTGGCTTAGCAGAAATTAAGTAAGAACAATAATAAGAAAATACCTTTATATGATCTCATACAATAAACGTTTAAGAAGTTCATACTTGTTAAACTTTCCGTGATTAGAGGGAAAAGACCAAAGTGTTGTTCCCTTTATCTGCACAAACAATTCATACCTAATGCAGTGATGGGCCTGAAACAATGACTCAATTAAACGCACGACTGAAATTATCTTTTGCCACATCCTTGCGCAGATTCAGGGATTTGGAACTCAGTGGGGGTCGTGGAAGAATGTATAAATACAGACATACACATGGACCGAAATCTAGGGTTGGCGGGGCTGGATTCTCTGCTAGGGAAATCTCCGTGTTTCAAAAGCAGTCTTCAGGCTATAGGGGGAGTTGTCTGCACCTGCTGTTAACATCCAGACTTGGACCAGGAAAGGCTTTGTCAGACCTTTGAGAGGTAAGGTTTTGACATTCCTCCATGTCAAATGGAGCCCTGTTCGTGTCGATAACATATATTCACTAAAAACTTCACTCTGGGATTTCTCCCCTCCCTACAGTATATTCTATGAATGCAACGACAGGGAAACGTGATCCCCAGCACAGCATAAGACAGAGTTTGGAGGAGTTTCTGACTTATTAAATATATTATCTCAATATAAAATATAAATTTAAATTTATAAAGGTTTCTTGAACTTCAGTGTTTTAACTAAGGCCATTTCTTCTTGAAAATAGTGTGAATTGTATTATTAGACTAAAATATTCAATAGGCTAGATTTATTAAAGACATTTTGCCTTATATTACTTTCAGTTTCCAAGGACTTACAGAGAAATAACCTTATTTTTAGACCAAGAAAAATTTGTGTGTGCTCATGCACACACATACATGTGCTCACACTAGCATACATGTATATCTATGTGTATCTACAGGTGACAAATTATGATAGAAGGATCTCCAAGTCCCTGTGATTTTATTTTGGTAAAATGGAGAAAGTGGGTATTCTTAGTGAGAATACTAAGAATAAATGCTAAAGAACACATTTGATAAAGTGAAAATTATTTTGACTGTGAAGACACTGAGAGAAGGTATGTGAGAGGCACAAAGGTAGAAAAATAAAATGTGCAAGAAGAGAACATAATTTGAGCAAACAGCCTGCAACAAAACCTTGAGAAGCAAGAGTGACTCAGGGCATTTTGGCTGGTGATAGTGAAAGTCTGCTAACCATGCTCTGAACCTCTGATGTTCCACGCTTATGTTTTGTTTTTTTTTTTTTCTTGGTTGTTCAGTAATCTGGTTACAGTCAGTATTTTTAGGGTTACATATTCTGTCCCATGCAGTTTCCCTAAATGTTGGCCATCTGCATGTGTGTGAGAGTTGTATAGATTGGTCTCTTTGTAATTCTCCTACCAGTGAGATCAGGACCCATCTCTAGTACTTTGCTGACTTTTGGAAACCTTCCCACCAGGCTGAATTACCTCACCCAGCCTTGATACAAGGGAATCAACTCCGTTCTACCTCAACTTGATGTGCCATGCTTTGTTCAAATCATGAGAAGCCTGTCCTTTCTGAATGGAGGTGGAGAGGAATGAATGGGGAGGGGCATAGATTGGAAGAGGGAAGGGATTGGGAGGAAGGGGAAACTGCAGTTGGTATGTAAAATAAATAAAAAGTGTTATTTATATAAAATAAAAATAAATAAACTACAATGCTTATGCATTGTAAAAGGAGGGTTTCATCCCACCTGAGCCACAGCTGCTTTTAAAATAACCACACAGAGACTTAATATTACTTATAAATATTTGGCCGATGGCAGAGGCTTATTACTAACTAACTCTTAGAAATTAAATTAACCCATTTCTATTAATCTATGTTTTCACCATGTGGTTTGTAGCTTGTTATCTCATTTTTTTGTACATCTTACTTTCTCAGTGGTTTGCTGGCATCTCACAGACTTTCCCCTTCTTCTCCTATGCCTTTGCTTGGATTTCCTGCCTGGTTCTATCCTGCCTTGCCATAGGCCAAAGTAGTTTTTTTTTTTTTTAACCAACAAAAGCAGTCCACATTCACAGCATCCAGAAAGACCATCCCAAAGCAATGTATTGTCCATAAAAAGTTCAAATTTTAAATATTGACACATTAATATTTTTTAAAGAGATTCAGTTAAGTCTAATGCAGTCAGGATTAAAAGTCACAGTCTTTAGACATTCTTTAGTTAAGATTAAAGAAATTTCCCTGCCATAAGAATAAGATGTTTATTACTGAAAATTTGTCAGTATACTAGTTTAGAATAGAATAAAGTACCCTAAAAGCCCTTAATGACCATAAACTGTATATGCAATGACATTAAAAATATGTCTCACCTCAGTTATTTATATGAGAAGCAGCATTCTTTTTCTTTCTTATATCAACCTATTTCAATCATAGTCCACATATGAAATAATAAATAGAGAAATTAACTTTGTTCTAAAATATGAACAACAAGAATAAAAGCACCTTAAGTTTCCATTATACCAAGATACTAAGTTGACTAGGTTAATAATTGGCCCTATTAAATTCTTATAAATTCCATTTTAAGGTGTGAATAAATTCTATTAATCAAGGGGCAAAAACTCGGTGAAGCCAGAATTCAAACTCAGCCCTACAGAGTTAGAAAGTTATAGCCATTCCATGGGTGGATCCATAACCTTATCCACAAATGTCTAAAATTATCGGATTCCTACAAACTTTGATCAAATGTCTCTTTGGAGCTTTTCATAAAAAATAATCACATAGATTATCAATATTTTTTGGTGTGAGTATATTATGTGTCATATGTACATGTACTTGAATGTGCAGGTGTGTGTGCCTTTGACTGTTGGCAGAGGCTGCTCAGTTGTTTCTTGGCTGCCCAGACCAAAACTAATCACGTAAGAAACTATATTACTAGCAACACTGTTTGGCCAATAGCTTACACATATTTCAAGGTAGCTCTTAAATCTTACATTAGACTATTTCTATTATTTTATATTTGACCACAAGGCTTGTGGTCTACTAGTAAGGTTCTGGCTGGCAGCTTGCATCTTTCTCCTTCAATGACTACATGGTATCTGGGACTCCACCAACTCTTTCCTCCTCTATCAACTTGGAACTTCCACCTTGCCCTATTTTGTGCTGCAATAGAACCAAAGCAGCTTCTTTATTAAGCAATGGTATTCATAAAACACATCGGGGAATCCCACATCATTTACCTACTATACATAGAGCAGCACATTGAACGTCTTCCTGCGCCTTAACTATTACAATGCCTTGACAGTCTCTCTCACTGAACAGGAAATGCACAGTCCCAGGCAGCTCTTGGGGTGCTCCTGTGTCCTCCCATTAATGTAATGGTTATGAGACCAAGGTCTTAGCTCTATATTTACTTGTATACTCAGAATCCAAGTTTCTTAGGCTTTACAGCCGGTATTGTTACTCATTAAAACATATCATTAACCCACACGCCCAATAGTTTTAGATATGTATGATCATAAATGCCATACTCTAGAGTTTCATTTGATTAAAATATAGTTGAAAATATTCTTTATTTTATGATAAATGCAATGGACTGCTTACCTTGATCTAGAAAATTTCAAAATGTTCAGTTGAAAATTACTTTGAGCCATGTTTTAAATAGTAATCCTGACCTTTCATAAGTGTTAAACAGGTTTGTTCAAAATTTAATGAGGATGAGCTTTTATATCAGAGTCAATTTAATTCTGAATACTGCAAAGAATTCAACAATTTTAGTATAAGAGCAGAACTCGTTACATATGTATGGATGATGACTAGCTCAGCTAAATTTGCACATCTATGAAGTCTAAAATTCAATCAAGATTGTATCTAATTTTTAAGTACTGTCAGAAAAATATGATCCAAAAGACCCAAAACTCTGCTCTCTCAGCCCCATACCCCATTCCATTTTCCCCGTTATTTTTTTGTTGTTTTTTTTTTAATGTGAGCAGTGAGCAGCTGTAATATGAGAACACCCTAACACCTGGGAATCGGTTGAAGCTTATAGTCTGATTCAAAGTGAAGTTCAAGGAGCTCTGGCTGCCTCCCACCTTGCCATGTCCCTTATGTCCATGAAAGACAGCTGAAAGATTTTTCTTGTACACCATGATTACTGCAGGTGTGGTGTATGAAGAAAACCAAATAGGAATAGTTATTGACATCCATATTGTGCTTAGACTTCAGTCACCATCTAACTGGAAACTCTTTCCTACAAAAAGTATTTAATTCAGCACAGGGATATATCTAGAGTCATCAGTGCGCTGACTGGTTTGTCGTCACTTTCAGATGTTGATTCAGTAATTAGCCAAAATAATGCTAACTGTAGCAGTTGCCTTTGACACTGTTGTTTTAAAGTGCATGTATCTGCACAGTTAAGGTCTATTTGTGCACTCAGGGTATATCCGTATACACACTCAACTCTCTTTCAGTTAGTGAGTGCTATACCTGCAAACACTGAGCCTGCTCAAGAGATGTAGGTTCCTTTTGACAAAGCTGTTAAATAAGACAACTATCAAAACCCTCAGTGAGTACAAAATAACAAAAAAAAAAAAAATGGTGACCTTCCTAAGTGATTATAAAATCTCTGTTCTGATCAATCCTTGTAATGTACTTTTAAATCCCATGAATAGAATTTACTTTCTTTAATATTATTATTTTCTCACATATTACTTCCTGACTGAAGTTTCCTCTCCCTCCATCCTCCGTATGCCCATCATCTCCAGTTTCCTTTACATCCACTGCTCCTCCTTTTCCCTTTAGAAAAGAGCAGGTCTCCTTGGGATCAACTGTACATGGGATGACAGGTTACAATAAGACCAGGCACAGACCCTCATATTAAGGCTGGCGCAGGCAACCCAGTAGGAGGAAAAGGGCCCCAACAGCAGGCAAAAGAGTCAGAGATACCTCCCCTCCCACTGTTAGAGTCTACAAGAATGCAAAGTTAAACAAATACAACACACATGCAGAGGACCTAGAGCATACCCATGCGGACTCTACCATTGTCACTTCAGTCTCTGTGAGCCCCTATATGCCCTGCTTACTTAATTCTGTGGGCCATCTTCTTCTGAGGTGCTCAACCTCTCTGGTTCCTCCATTCTTTTTTCCCTCTCTTCCTCAGTGATAATACTTTCGGACAGACTTGAAGGTTCCAAAGAGTATGTAATTTACCTGGGAAAGCAAGTATGTGAATGTAATAAACCATATCAGGTGGATGGACTGTTTAGTGTGTGATTCCATTTAAGATGGTGTTCTCAAATATGGTTTTTGAGTCAGTAGCATCAGCACACAGGGAACTTAGTAACAACACAGATTTCTAGAGTGGAAGTAACCTGTTAATTAGAAACTCTGAGGGTGGTGCCAGGCACAGGCTTTTCTCTGGGAACTCAGTAACCTCTGAAGTTGAGGCTTGGAGACATCTTTATTGTGTTCTAAACATGTTTTTTCCCCTGAGTATTCTACCATAACTAAGGTATGATTGATGTTGAGACATCTCAGAATATATGTTTTTTTCCCTTCTGGGTAATTCTATTCTCCTTCTGACTCTTGCTGAGCACAAGGAGAATATTCAACTTGAAATGAATCAATTAACAATGACTTTAAATTTACCCTTTATTATGAATATTTCTTGCAGAATTCTGAATTTAATTACATTAATCACTAAGTGTAGTGGCAAATAGAAAAAGGTGCTCTATCATTTTCAAGGAGTAGTTCTATATAATTCAATGCCATATCAACATATGTATAAATAAAATTATTCTACATATATAGTGTAACATTTATTTGATTCAGGACATTAAAATTTGATTATTTGGACTAGTGAGATGTCTTAGTTTGTAAGACCATGTTCTGCTCTCTTAGAGGACCCAAATTCAGTTTCTAGAACCCACATCAGGCAGCTTTCAAACACATATAACTCCAGGTCCAGAGAGTTTAATGCCCTCTTCTAGCCTCCATTAACAAGTTTATTCATTTGCACACACATTCCTCCCAACACATACACATCATTAAAAATTAAAGTGTAATAAGACAAAATCAAAAGGCTTGTTAGAGTTTTATTGTTTTGAAACATACAATCAACAAAGTTTTAAACTATTTAAAAGATGGTAAAGATTTTTTTTTTTTAGTTGCCGATGCTGCTCAATTGATACAGTGCAGGCTCAATACATACAAAACTTGATTTTAACCTAATACCACATTGGATAATAGGCAGGCAGTTGCACACCTATGGTACCAAAACCACGGGGGTGGAGACAGGAGGATCAGGAGTTCAAGAACATCCTTGACTATACAGTGCATCCAGGGCCATTTTGGAGTGACATCAGGTCACTTCTAAAAATAAGAAATAATATTATAAGGATAAGGAAAATAGGGTGCAAAAATGGTATTAAAACAATGAAGAGATCAAATCAAGAGTACACACATCAAATTACCAGTTTTAATTGTCACATTCAAGATTACTTATCCTATTGGAAAGATTGAACATTGTGAATGTCTTTCATTAAATTAAAGTCATTTTCCCTCCTTTGCAGATGAATGCTCAACATCTAAGATAGTCATTGGCACACAGTAGATTCCTAATACATAAAACTGAACACCAAATGAAGAGGGAGCAGTCATTTGAAACTAGATCAAGCATGAGGATATTGACAGCCAGCAGAAGCATTCTGGTACCATCCAACAGTTGTCATAGAATAGTGATCAAAGATATATTCTGAGCATGCAGAAATATCAGCAAGATACACAGGGAAAGAAAAGAAACTATAAAACTGTGCAGAGATCATTGCAACAAAAAAATCTTACAGAATAACTGAGATCTCAAGGCAAAATAGTGTTGTGCATTCCTGTTTTATGTCTTAAATCAACAAAACTTTATCTCAAACATAGTAAACAACACTTCCATTTTTATTATGAAAATATCTGGGTATTTCATCACTAAAAATTTCCAGTTACATTCTGGTATGTGGATGATCATAGGCCTGTTAAGTTTCTTTGTTATATGCTCTAACTACTTATCATGGTTCAATGCATAATGGGTAAGATTATGATTATCCAGGAAGTATAGTAGTTAAATTAAAATATTTATTATCATATGAAGATAATTTATGTGTATATAGGCATACATATATATATTGATTTAGCTATACCTATGTTCACACACACTTATAAATATATAAAATGTTCAAACCTACAGGTGACCTAAAATCAAACATAGAAACTATAAGAACTATAGTGCTTGTATAGGTAATATGAAGTATGAAATCTAGGAAAGAGCTAAACACATAAAGTCCACACATGTATACACAGACATACACAAACATGTACTTTTAAACATGCAGATACATATGGACATACATACAAACACGTACTTACCCACATGCAAACAGACCAACACATAAATAGTTGCACACATATGCATACACATGCATGCATTCATATACACATGTACACACATGCACAACCTTACAAACAGGATATACAAGCACAAGACACACAAACACATGGAAATGTGCATGTATACACACACACAGTCCATTCTCTTTGTGGAATTTAGGTGTAATGTTATTTTTAGGTGCAAATCGGCAGTTGGGTGTCATCTTATTTCTGGAGACAATAGGAATCATAGCCCATTACACTGACCTCCCCCTCCACCCCAGACCCTTCTGCAGCACTTCCTCTGTATACCAGCATTCCAGGAGACCATGAAAGTCTATTCTCATTTTTCAGTGACATACATAATAAATTCCTACCCACCTAATCTTAGTTTAAAAAAATCTGAGAGCTAGTGAAAGGTTACATTACTTTGTCACATATATTTTCTAATAGATTCAATTATATTAAAAACAAGGGGCAAAAAATAACCAGAGAACACAAAGTTCTTGTAATTCTATCTATCAGTAGCCAAAATGCCTCTCAGGATATATGACATATGGCTTTCATATAAATGTTATTTTTGATGATTCTATGACAGGTAAGTATACAGAAAGAATGCATTGTAGTTTAATTGAAATAATTTCCTTGCAGTAGAAAAAGTCAGAAAACTTAAAAGAGAAGCAGAAAATTTGCCTTCCAAATATGATCCTAATATCACTGAATATGTGTATGTGATTATCATACACATTGTATTGATATTATATATCAATTGTATTGATATTATATATCCAAATGGTAAGATTTGAACTTTGAGCAGAAGATGAATTTTCTTCCTAAAGTCACAAAATTGATGCAATAGAGGGTGTGCCAGGACCCCAGATCAGTGATGTTAATTACTATAAATTTCTACCTTCTGAAGCTTTGAATTTTAATGAGAGATTATTTTAGAAAATGAGAAACATGGATTCATGATAAAGGTTCTGAACATTGTGCAAACATTTGCTTCAAATAAATTCTAATTCCATTGCTAAAGCTGGTAGACAGTTAATTTAATATAAAGAAATACCTAGTGGATTAAACAGTGAAACACATCACTTCAAACTTCTAGGATACAGGGTGAAGTCCTTTTGTGAATTTCAGAGAAACTACCATATTTTTCATGAACTCATTTGTTTGTAATTCATATTTTTGTGTTTTAACATTTTAAATAAGTAATTTATGGTCAATTATATTATACTTAAAGGATGATATTGAATGAGATGTTAATATCCTAGGTAGTCATAATAAAAATACAATTAGATGGAGGCTCCAAGTACTACTCAGTGGACGAATGGCTGTGGTTAATTCTACTCATTCCTCCCTTTCCTTGGGGCATTCATAACAGAATTGTCTAAAGGAAAAATTTGGTTAGTGTCTACTAAATCCCACTAGCATATTTCTATTTTCTGTACAGATTCTTATTAAATCAAATGGTTTTGTATGTTTATTTTAGAAACTAAACACAGTCAGTTTAACCTTAGTTTTTCTCAACTGAGTTAAAGAAAAACAGATCTGCAGTTTCCATGAATGAAAATATTTTAGGTTTTCCTTGTATGCCTTCCTGCTCTTAAAGACATACGGGTATTCTATCTAACATAAGGATATGTTATTCTCCCAGCATATGCCCAGTGTAATCATATGCCCTTTTAATCAGTTAGGCAGATGTGTGATATTAAAAGGGTGATTTTATAGACTTACATTACATCCTTAATCTGCTACAGTGTTTTATGATAGATCATAGAAGTACCTAGAGGGCAATGCCATGAATATGTCTAAAAATTGGTTACCCAAATGAATATTTTACAATAATTTTAATGGCTTCGCCTCAGTGTGTTGAAATGTTATGCATACTTAGTCAAGAACCCATTATCATTTCCACTTATATTCTCTTTAATGAGAAAATAAGATATTCTCTTCATGCACTGTCCTCAGAGGAGAGTCTTAAGGGCATCAAAGAAAGTGAGAAAAGTAGGGGATTGTGTATTCAGGATATATCCCTTAATGAAGTGAGTTCATTATATTTCAAAATGAGAAATAGAATGAAATTAACAGCAGAATTAAAGTTTTTCCATATGTTTAACTTGAGATCATTCATAGAAATTATTTGTATAATGATCATTTTAAATATCTATCTTTCACAATTACTACTCATCCAGATGGCATCATAGTAAACAGTTACTCAGAATCTTACAGGTTCCCTGAGAGCCTATGTTGTACATTACTATGTATGAAGTCATTAGGTTTCAACTGAAAAACAAAAATAACTATAAATAGTCAAATGTTGGGTAATGTATCCACTTCTGTAGCCTGAATAACAAAATGAGTCTCTAATATTAACAATTCCTAAAATCTTCGTTGGAGATAAGGCTCAGCCATTAAAGGCTATATTCATAACCCCTCAAAACTCCCTAAAATCACAGTGGCCCCAGAGCTCCACATGCCATGGATCTGGGTCTCTCTACTCTTACACTGGCTTTCAGGATTGTCCTCTTGGCCTGTACTAACACAAACCTATATGAGCACCTCTGTCTTTACAATATTTGCTGCACATCTTTTATTTATTCTCAAGATACACTTGTTCCTTACAATAAGCATTTTCTAGAACAATGGGGTAAGAAATCTAGTGAAGGCCTACTTCCTGTATGTGATCTCAAATAAGAGAGAAGAGATACTGTCTTCACTTAACTGATTTAACAGATTCTTCTTTTTTTCTGCCTTAAAATTATGGAAAATATAATATTAGTATAGCTTTAAGTCATAATATTTTATGGCTTACATTTACTATAATATAATGACATTCATGTGTTCTGCATGTGTACATGTAATATGATTCACTCAACACATCAATAAGTTATTAGGTGTCTTTTTTTGGTCTGGAATAAAATTAATATCAAACCTAAATAAAGATTTTTAATTCTGAGAAAAGAATATCTCAGGTGTTGAATTCTTTTAATCCATATGATATCTTTGTCAATTAAAAGTTGTCTCCTGCTCAAGACACTTCTAGAAAATTAAACGATTTTAAAATATCTTAAAAGGAAAGATTTCACTGCCATCTCAAAGGCATGTTATTATAACTGAGGTATAAACAGTGATCTTTGACATGAATGAAGTCACTTTAAGCTGTGTTGTGCTTTGTTTATTATAGACACTCACCATCTGGTGGGTATGGGAATGTCCATTACTTGTCCCTGTGAACTGTGTTATAAGACAGATATACCCATGCAAGATCTATCTACACTGTATATAAATATAGTATAACTATATTATACATAAATATTTATAGTAGCTGGATAAGACCATTCATTGCTTTCTGCTTCATCTGGACACTATAGCACACAGTTATCTCTGTTCTTCTCTAATTTCCACCTTTCCACTATTCTTCATTAACGCCTAAATATACTGAGCTAAAATGGAATTTCAGAAAACAGAATGTCAGAAAGCACATAAAACTATGAAGAAAAGTCAATCTGTCTCCTGAGCTATTTCTAAAAACCTTCTATATTCAGTAACTTTTATGTTTTCTGAAATATATCACAAAGTATGACAAAGGTTATAGAAAACTAACCATTTCCCCATAAGTACTGAGTGGGCATTTGTAGCTGTGAACTGATGAAGGCAGAAAAATTTGAAAGGCAATAAATAGAATCTCAGTCTTCAGTGACTGGTTGTATTTCTTATTGACTCTTTCTGTCAGATTCATGCGTAATGAAATAAACAATAAATACAAAATTGAGTGTCAATTTCGATGGAACCTGCTAAAACAAAGCCATTCCCCTCTTTTTGCTGGAAGAAGTAACCAGCAGGAAAGTATCGGGGAATTACCAATTTTGAGGCCCCTTGTTTAGAAAAGCCTTCCATTGTCATCGTGTTCCGATTAACACCAACCACCGAGAAACAGTCATTTCCAGGGGACACTGCATCAAGTTGTATGTGTTTATTTCCTATCAGCCACATAGGCAAAGATAAATTTTCTAATTGCCTATGTATCTCCATGAAACAACCAAGCTGTAATTCAGGGTATATGCCATCCTTCCTTCGGACTGTGAATGTCTTGTGATGGGAGGATCAGTGTTGGAGAGAACTGTAGACGTTCATGGTGCCAGACTTTTCAATACAGTTAAGGGAACAGAAACACAGGCACTAAATGAGCTTCTTGAAGAGGAAGTTCTGGTGGGAGACTGTGGCTAGAAATAGAGTTGAAACATAAGGATTAGTGTTCATTGTGTAATGTAATTATTGTTACACTAGTCAGAGAAAGGCTGGTTTTGGCCTCGAAATGAAAGTAAATAAGCATAATAATTATGGCTACATTAATACACCATTATCTTTTTATTTAATTGCTGGTTGATACTATGTGTGTGTAGGAGAGGGTGTATGTGTGTGGGCACAAATGAGCTCAGATGCCTGCAGAGTCCAGGGAACATCATAAGATCCCCCTGGAGATACAAATACCCTGTCAACGGCCTGACTTGGGTGCTAACTACTGGTCCTTTACATGAGAAGTAAAGCCCTTAATTTCTCAACCATCTCTCTTACCCGAGTATTCTGTTATCTTAATAAAGTATGTCAAAATGAACACTGATAATGTTTCATTCTTGAAGTGTGTTACCATTTCTCATCATCTCTACTATCAAGAAATTCAGTGTGGACCATTCAGACTCCATGAGACAGAATGAGCATTTCTGTTGCTGGCTGGCTCATTAATGCATCCTTAGTGGTTCTTTGCGTAAAGCCATCTTTCCACATCTCAACCAATTCACTATGAAACTGTGTGATGAAACAGGAACTGTGAATTTCATGACCTTAAAAACATAATGCTGTGAATTCAGAAGTCACATGAGGACATTCCTCTGAAGAGTTTCTTTTTTTTTGGTTTTGTTTTTAACCGCTTCAGATTAACTAACTTAGCCTCAGTCACATAAGGTTAGTTAGTTTTCATCTCCCTTTTTAACTCATGTGTGCTTCTAACATGTTTACTTCATGTGATTTGTATTGTGAGAAGTCCTAATTGCTATCATGTTGCTCAAGCAATTTTTTCTTGTGGTATTGTACAAAATGTATTCACAGTAATGTTACTTTATTTATTCAATAAAAATTAAATTTAATGTCCTATAATATGTTGATATTAAATTTCCAAGATGCAATAAAGTGGAGAACCCATGAAGGGCCTGATTCTAGATCTGTGTTATGTTCAAAAGAACATTCCTCAGTGTTCACATGTGTGGGAATTCCCTTGTGACTCTCTTTGTGTGATACTGTTCCATGATGGGTACACTGACTGAGACAGATAAGTTCTGAATATCAGAATTGAGAATTAAAAGAAAATGTCTGCACACAGATTGTGCCAATTATCACAGCAATTCCGGGAAAACGGCAGTGTTTCCTTGGGGCTTGCTCATCAAACCTTCCTGAGTGCGTTTGACAGTGACATGAGCCACTTTTCATTTCTACTGAATTGAAACAGAGGAGCAACGGAAACATTTCCACTGAATGCTCCACGTGAGAATGATGCTTATTAGATGCTAAGCAAGAGAGACTTCACAGGATTCACACGAGGCCTCAGATTCCCTCAGTTCTCTTAAGCATGTACTAGAATTTTAAATAGCTCTATACTTCTGCTCACAGAGGAATGTTAGATTGAATAGCAGTTTACGTAATTTACTGACTCTTAAAAACAAGGAACTTACAAAGAAACTGGAAGCAAGCACTAAAGACAGAGACAGAACTAATAGTTGTCTCTTTAAATGGAGGGCTTAGGGGAATGATGAGTAATAACGACCCAGAATTAAAGTCAGGGAGAGGAAAGCTTTGCAAAATCAACTGTAATCATTATACAAAACCTTGAATGTAATGAAAAACATTGTATCTTCTGCCTTAAATGAATGAATGATTTGGTATGTGAATTATACCACAATGTATCAAGAAATAACTAGAAAACAGACTTGAAGAATTCACACACTAAAAAGCAGAAACAACTAAAAGCACTGAATTCCTGAATACTAAGTACCAATTGTTCATTGTGAGAAAATGCAGTTCAGAAAGTGGGGTCTGTCTTCATTCTTTTTAGGAACTTCAGTGTTCATGGAAGTGCCATTTAGGAACTTGCTCCTTATATTTCAGTGATTCAAAAATCACATGAAATATATGTTTTGATGTACATAGTGTTCAATAACATTCGTAATAATGCAAAAATCAGTACAAAATTGTTTCATTGCCCACAAACGTAAGTATTTTTAAAGTTAAATTTTATTTTATTTTTTTAACATTTCTCCTACTTTTTTCTCAAATGAATTGATCATATGATCATATGATCATATGAATTGATCACTTTTATAAGACCATTTTCATTCAAATGTATAACATCTTTAAATATTTTTTGCAATTTGTTTTGAAATGTAACTAATGCGAAAACATTTGCTACTTTCTTACATTTTTATTAATTTATATAATTTTCCACTTTCTCCCCTCCTCTCAATACCTTCCCACTCCCCCCACTCCCTCTCCTCCTCCCTCTCCAGTCCTAAGAGCAGTCAGGGTTTCCTGCCCAGTGGGAAGTTCAAGCCGCCCCGCCCCTCCTTCCAGGTCTAGGAAGGTGAGCATCCAAACAGACTAGGATCCCAAAAAGCCAGTCCATGCAGAAGAAACAAGTCCCAGTGCCATTATTAATGGCTTCTCAGACAGTCCCCGTGTCAGTCACATTCAGAGAATCCGGTTTGATCACATGCTTGTTCAGTCCCAGTCCAGCTGGCCTTGATGAGCTCTCATTAGATCAGTCCCCTTGTGTCAGTGGGTGAACGCACCCCTCGCGGTCCTGACTTCCTTGTTCATGTTCTCCCTCCTTCTGCTCCTCATTTGGACCTTGGGGGCCCAGTCCAGTGCTCCAGTGTGGGTCTCTGTCTCAATCTCCGTCCATCATCGGATGAAGGTTCCCTCTGATCCTGATTCCTTGCTCACGTTCTCCCTCCTTCTGCTTCTCATTTAGACAAAGGAGTTAAGTCCAGTGTTCCAATGTGGCTCTCTGTCTCTATCTCCATCCATCGCCAGATGAAGGTTCTATGGTGATATGCAAAATATTCATCAGTATGGTTATGGGCCAAGGCCAGTTCAGGCACCCTCTCCTTTGCTGTCCAGGAAACAATCTGGGGACCTCTCCTTGGACCTGGGAACCCATCTAGAATCAAGTCTCTTGCAAACCCTAAAATGACTCCCTTAGTTGAGATATATACTTCCCTGCTCCCATATCCATCCTTCCTCCGTCCCCCCATCCCATTCTCCCAAGCTATCCCCCATCCTCCCCTTCTCCCTTCTCTCTAACCATCTCCCCTTACATCTACCCCCCACCCCCATGAACCCAAGTTTGCCTGGCAATCTTGTCTACTTCCAGTATCCAGGAGGATAACTATATGATTTTCTTCAGGTTCACTTTCTTATTTAGCTTCTCTAGGATCATGAATTATAGGCTCAAAGACCTTTAATTATGGCTGGAAACTACTTGCGAGTGAGCACATATCATATTCCTCTTTTTGGGTCTGGGATACCTCACTCAGTAAAGTGTTTTCTATTTCCATCCATTTGCATGCAAAATTCAAGATGTCATTGTTTTTTACCGCTGAGTAAAACTCTAATGTGTATATGTTCCACACCTTTTTTAATCATTCTTCTATTGAGGGGCACCTAGGTTGTTTCCAGATTCTGGCTATTACAAATAGTGCTGTTATGAACATAGTTGAACAAATACTTTTGTAGTGTGATAGGACATCTCTTGGGTATATTCCCAAGAGTGGAATTGCTGGGTCCTGAGGGAGGTTGACTCCCAGTTTCCTGAAAAACCGCCACACTGATTTCCACAGTGGCTGCACAAGTTTCCATTCCCACCAACAATGGATGAGTGTTCCCCTCACTCCACATCCTCTCCAGCATAGGCTATCATTGGTGCTTTTGTCTTTAGCTATTCTGACAGTGTAAGATGGTATCTCAAAGTTGTTTTGATTTGCATTTCCCTGATTGCTAAGGAGGTTGAGCATGACCTTAAATGTCTTTTGGCCATTCGAAGTTCTGTTGTGAATTCTCTGTTCAGTTCTGTACCCCATTTTTTAGTTGGGTTAGTTAGAGTTTTAGTGTTTAGTTTCTTGAGTTCTTTGTATATTTTGGAGTTAAATTAAATTTACTTTATTTAATGTTAATTAAAATAATACATATCAAAGAACTTTAAATATAGGTCTAGAATGAGTGACTTAATAGTTTTAAGATTTGCTTTTTTTTCTGTCAAAATATTATATCAAAGATTTCAGTAATTTTAGGACTATACTACAATATAAATTTCATATAACCTTTTATAAGGTAGAAGGTAGTTCGCATTCTTGATGTACATTTGGAAGAACACATTTATGATTTATTCATTATGCACAAAATATATTTTATACTCAGAAAACCCTTTTGTAAACTTAATTGTCATTACTTCATTGGAATATCTCCTAGTGAGTTGAAGATCAAATAACATGTTAGTATGGAGGACAGGCTCTTATTTTGTTCCGTGTGGAAGTTCTGCATTTTACATCTTATTCAAATTAGATTTTCTCAGTATCTGCTACAACCCTCTCTGACAGATAAAAATTGCTTTGCAAAAAAAAAATTATAGGAAATGAAAAATATCTACCACAAGGCTCATTTACTTTGCTTTCAAACTCTTTAAAATCCAATTTTGAAATTGTGTTTCGTTGGCTTGCACCTAGTGCCCTCACCCAGAAATCCTTCAGCTGTCACATCCTATTCTTACTCATCTGACGCAAAGTGAATACTGGGCTGGAATAACAGATTTTCAAGTCAGAAAAGAGTCTATGCAATAATACTTTTAAAAGTTACTGGGTAATATCACTTTTTGATAAATGAATATTATCAAAATAATATGATATATTGAATATTATATTATGAATATTAATTGAAATGAATATTAAAGATTTGGATATTTCACACGCAATTATAAAATTTTACATACACTTATGTATAGTTTTATTATTATATATTCATATTTTAAAACAAAATACTCATGTACATACATAATACTCTTTTAGACACATAGAGAATACCACTCACACATGTGCTGAATACTTACTCATGCATATACACATTCCCAGTTACACATACATAAATATCTACTCTCACACATACAGGATGTATACTTACCCCATGGATACAAAATTAAAATTTGGTATTCTCTGATTCTACCAACAACATTTAGCACATGGATCTTAAATTCCATGCTTTATTCTGCTTTCTTGTTATTTTAATGACAAATTTAATATCACTGAACTAAAGAAAATGAATAAATATTGAAACAACCTGTTTATTCTTGAAAAGTGCTTTATGGGAGCCGTGTGACTTCTTTGGGGAGCAAGACCTGAGCATTGCACAAGTAACTTTCATTGTGGCAAAAGCCTGGAGATCCTGACCCACTTGACAAGCACCTGTACCTAGTTCTCTGCATGATTCTGGGCACGTTCCTGGGAGTGTGTGTGCTACATGGTCTTCTTGTTCTCACTGCGCTAGCCATACCACTGGCCTGAATCAGTCCCAGTAGCTCATGAAGTTTAATATTACATTTTTGAATAACTGTTCTGGAAAGAATGATTTCAACCACGAGAACTTTAAATAAATGTTACTAAATAGATGATAGAAATATTTAATGTGAATATTCTTGAAATAAGGAATAATGCAGAATCATAGAAACCCACAGTTCCCTCGTTCCTAATAGCTGTGTCAATACACAGAGAAGTTAAGAGAAACAGACATAAAAACAAGGGATAAGCAGTGCCAACTATTAAGTAAGGTTTCAGGCTATGCTACCTATAGTATAAATGGAAAAATCTGGTATGCTGGAAGCACTGATCTAATTATTCTTTATCAATAACAATTCAGGAGTCAGATATTGGGGAAAGAACATGCGGGATCAGAGAAGCACCAATCATCCCCTACCTGCTCCATTCCTTCCTCCAAAAAGGGCCTTGATCCCTCTCTGCCATGTCACACTACTTTTTGTCCCTATCTGTCCAAAGCCCTCCAAAACCTTTGTGGTTAGTTTAGGGCGCCTAGTAGCTAGCGCCATCCTCTGACTCGAAGCAAGCTTTATTTGTTAGAACATAATCAAAATATCACACAACATATGTTCTTGGAAGAGATAGAGTAGTACAAAATGTAGAATAGTTTGATCCAGTTTTGGCTGCTGAGTTGATCATGAGAACCCAGACTCTACCAGAAGTAAATATTAACCACAAGCAACAAAACTGTCCCCTACCCTGCATGACGCTGTAACTACAGATGTTGCCTGCTTGGCACACTGATCTACCTGTAGGTATGCCCACTTAGGAAATTTGCTTTGGATCTACAAGTTTGCTTATGCTTCTAGCAGTAGAGGTATAGATCAAAAAGGTAATCACTAGAAGTCGGAGAGTTGGGTGATGTAAAGAAAAAGAAGCAAGGAACAAGCTGGTAATTATTGTACCCATTTTTAGAAACTTAGGATGTAAAACTGTTCATGCAAACCACTGAAACTGTATAGATAAAAATGACTCAGGCTATCCGGGGCCTCTTGTTTTGACAATAACAGGTGATCACAATCTCTTCTTGGTGCCAGCTTTACACTTCTGCCCCATCAATTCTGCCTGAAGCATGGTGTCCAGCAGATATTTTTAGTATTTAAACATCATAGGATATACTTAATTGTACATTTTTCAAAAAATTATTGCATACTTGTGAATTTATTTGCTCTAGTTCTAGACTGAAAAGAGTTTGTTCATGGTGTTTTAGAAGTTTGAGAAGTTATAATGTTTTTTAGGAGACTGCAGTTCTTGGACTTTCTACAAACAGCACCATGGGAGGTGTGGGTGGAGAAGTAACACTAAAACAAAAATTGCTTAACTGTCAATAGTTTATTCTCTTAGGAGTAGATAAGAAGTAATCTATGGACAATCACTATCCTTGGAATCTGGTATTTTCTTCTTAAGAGAGCTAGGTGATATCTACTACAACCCTTCACTCTGAATTTACCAGGACTGACAAGCCCGAATATTCACATTGAGTGCTAAAATAGACTTCTGGACTTCTTATTTGAGCAGTGATTACTTGATTGTAGGTGTTTAATTGTGTAGGTTTAAAACCTGGAGTTGGTACAAACTAGCCTGTAAAGAATACTTGCCTTTTGGATAAACAGATGTTCAAGACTCATCCTTAATATTAAGAATTATTGTATTTTTTCCTAACGTAGTGGTTACCAGCTGGATTGACTTTGTGTCAGGGAGATAGCTACAACTTCAGAAATGATATCTGTGACACTTGAGTGTGGTAATTGCTGATACCCAAAGGGTAGAAACCAGGGTATTATGAATTGCACAATGCAGAAGTCTCCATAGCATGACATGTCTATAAAATTACATTTAAACAAATATATCATGTAATGAGGTTGAAAATCTCTGCTTGAAAAACTAGATCTAAACAAATGTCATTTTCTTTCTTTTGGAAAAGATTGTTAAATTTGAATTTCTTGTTCACAGATAGAAAATCATTTTTCAACAGAAAAATGGAAATCAATGCTAGAAAAAAATGTTAAAACCTGGAAGGAAACATAGTCAGGGGACAGGTTCTTGACAAGGGAAGGAGCAAAGGTCGTGGGTAGGAGATGCAGAAAGGACACAGTGTCATCAAAGAAGGTGCCATGCAGATTATGACCCCAGAATGACACAAATGTTACGTTAAATGGAAGAATATGTTCTAATATCTTATATTAAATCTTTATATACTGTTAGTTCATAATTGAAACTTTAGAAACTTTTAAAACTATATAGTAGACAAGTTCAAGCCTTTTATTCCAGCACTGGTGAGGTAGAGACAGGCAATCTCTGTGAGTTCAAGGCCAGGCAGATCTTCAAAAGTTTGTGTCAGGGCAGCTAGGCTGTTATATAGAGAAATGAGAAACTGTCTCATATATGTCTGTCTGTGTATGTGTGTGTATAATTTTACACCATTTTCTGGTATTCTTCTCTACAAAAAATATCTTATACATAAAAAGGCATTGTGTATATATGTGACAATTTCTTTTATAATATTCTTTTAATATTGAAACTATCTCAGCTGTCACATCCAGAATTTAAATGAAAGAGATTTCATTAGGTGCATACACCATGACTTATTCAATTGTCTTATATATTGGACTTTCCTCTTATATGAAATAAAATTAAATGTGAATCCTTTGAGTACTTTTATGTCTAGAATGTAGTATTTATTATAATAGACAGAGCAATCATAAATATAAATACCTTAAAGACTCCATAGTTCATATTAAAATGGTCTAAGATACAGTGTGTTATTTTATAATACTTTCCCTGCTCCAAAAGTGGCTTTAACTTATTCTTAAACCATAGGTAGCTTGTAAAATAGGAACACTTTTTCTTCCCTTATTGTATTTGCTAATAGTTTTCAATCATGTGCTATTTATAACTGAAATAATTAAAAACTTAATTCTGAATCAATTTGCTCACATAGTACAATGTCACTAAAAGCCCAGCTTATAAAGAAATCATTTTAAACACCCCTGCTTGTTTTAAAAACAGACTTTGACTCCAGTTCTGAGATGCCAGTCTTCATTATGTCATGATTGTCCATTATCGGCTTGTCTGTTCTTATTTATATTCAGCCTACTTCCTAAACTTAAATGTTAAGTTCATCTATCCACTACTGCCTACACATAGAAACAGAAAATATGACCTATCTTTTGTCTTGAATTTTCATGATAATAGTTTCAAGAATGCTCATAATTGCCTTTATGCTTTGAATTTGTTTTGACTCAGATAAGTTATAGCAGTAACATACCTACAGTGAATGTTGAGGACTAAAATTAGCCTAGAAGACAGAGCTGGGTTTTTTTTTTTTACCTGTAATGAAGTTTTCCCTCATCTTTGTTTGTATCGATTCACAGGTAATCTTTACTGAGCACTCTGTCTGCTGCACCACACATTTCCAGCTTCCTATGTCCTCTCCTCATTCCCCACACCCTAAATATTACTATTTCATTCTCACAATTAAAGTTTTCACTCACTTCATAACATTAGCTTGGTTGCTTTTTTAAATATATTAAGCATAAATTAAAACTGACATATTTGGGTCAAAATTATCCTTGTTCAATATTTATTGGCATGCAATTATTTTAGATAAGTCACAGTCTTTAATATTTTCTATTCTCTTTATTATATTTCTTCACTCTCCTGTCTTTTATGACAATCTTATTTTAAATACTAATCCAAGTTTCCTCTTCCTCCTGGCTCTCAGTCTTCCAACCTTCTCCCCATCTTACCCCCACATCCATGCCCCATAGTGGGTGAGATCTCCACGGGGAGTCAAAAAGCCATTCATAAAACGCGAGGCAGGACCAAGGTCCTCCCCCTGTATATAGATCAAGCAAGATATCAACCCAATGCGAATATGCTCCAAAGACCCAGATTGTGCCCTCGGGGTTAATACTGGACCTACTGTTGGTGGTTCCACACACTGCTGAAAAGTTTTGTAAGTGGCACGTCATAGGATCAAATTAGTCCTTAATTAATTAATGGGCATTGCAAACATGATTAGATACTTAGAAATGTTTATTTATGAAGGGGAGTTGTAATATTTAGATTATTCATGTACTTTTATTATGCTTGACTATTGTTATTTTTCCAAATATTTGAATTTGTGGTAGTTATGCATGTGGGAGTATATGTTTGCATGTGTGGGGAAGTACATATGTAAGCATGCACTGTGCAGACTGGGTATCTTCCTTGATCACTCTCACTGTTATTCATAAAGACACAGTCTCTCAGTTGAGCCCAGTCCTCACTGAGGGGACTAATCTAGTTAGTCAGTCTCTTTCCAGGATCACCAGTGTTGCCTTATAAGTGCTGAAAATACAGTGGGCTACCATATCTACTCATTGTGTATATGGTGCCAGGGACGGGCACCCCGAGCTTTACCATCCTTCAGTAAGCACAGAACAACTGAACTTCGAAAAACATGTAAGGCTCAGTTCCAAACTTTGGTGTATAAACATGCATGCATGACAGTTCACTTCTTAGGACCACGGACATGATACTGAATGAGTCAACTGTGATATTCTATTAATATGGTGGTTATACAGTAACCAACATTTTAAACAATTACTTTTACCTCAAAGTAAATGTGAAAAATAACATGCATCTTTGATTATAGTCAAAGTTGATGAGGTATATTTGTGACCAACTCTAATTGGTTAATGCAATGCTAATTTAGTGTACAGACAACTTTTAATGGTAGAACTGATTTTCTAGCTTTTATCACCCTAGTACCCATTGGTCTAAAACAAGTGTTGGCAAACAATCACTCATGGCATAGAATTGAATATTTCCTGTTCACACTTTTGGGTTGTTGTTTTGGTAAGGAAATGTTTTCAGGACACATACCTTCCCAGTTATTGACTGTGGATATCTGTTTCCTCAAGTGACATAACAGAGCAATAGTGGTAGAAACCTTATGTCCACAAAGTCTCAAATGCTTGCTTTGTCCCCGTTACCAAAAAAGAAAATTGCTAAATTGTAGCATAAAGCAGTAATTTCTCCTTACCTTTCATCTTGTTAGCAACATGGGTCGCTGTCACCCATTATGATCTTTGCCTGAACTCGCACAAGTGGCCTTATTAGGCAGAAAAAATCCTGGAGATTGATAGATACTGGTTATTAGCTATCAGAGGGGTTGGGCACATGTTTTCTGTAAGTTTGTCTGGGCTGATGCCTTGAATTGCTTTGGTGAGATTCCTAGATATGCAAAAATAGATAAGCTCCGGGGAACAGAAGTTATCAAATGTCGATTGTAGCTTTTATTGTTCCATTAATCAGAGTTGGCCTCGGTAAGACCCGGCATCAGTATCCAGAGGATTGATAGAGAAGCATAGTTAACTCATAGAGGCATGAAACAACCCAAGGTGTACTGTTGCAAAATCTACAACTGCATCCTAATTTTAAGGATATGAGAAAAATCAGGCCTAGAAAAAATAAATACATCTTCATGCCTTACAGTTAGCACAGCACTGAAAGCCTGTGTATGATTGAGATTCTTCTAACTCTGAAAAACAATGAATCCATTTACTTTCTTCTTCTAATTGTACTTTATTTTCCATAAGTGAACACTGATACAGTTCAGTAGCAGACACTCTGAACTTGCATCTCTGAATTTAGTTTTCATCTTCACGAAGTTTGAAGTAATTTTAAACAAGTGACTATACCTTCTTAGCATGTGCCTTTCTTACACAGAAATGGCGAGACTATCTCTTACGTATGTCTTATGAATGATATGAAGTTTGTAACGTATTGCTGTGTATGGGCTCTCAGGAAAGCCAGATACACTCAGTTCTAGAGCCTCTTCCCCAATTTCTGTGTACCTTTCTTGTAACAAATGCATGATTACTATTTAAATCTTTCACTTTTTATGACAAGATTTAAAACATTTTGCTTTTTATTTTAAGTTTTATTGGTCATGATTCTCAAATAATTTTAGGCTTCATTATATTCTAACTTTCAGTTAAGTGCTTGAGTATTATATAAAAGGGCATTGTATATGTAATACACTGGTGCTATATTAAAACATTTGAACAGCTTCTCAACTTCATTGTGGGTATTTTCTCCAGAGAAGATATGACTTTTAGACTAAAGTTTCTGTCCCGCCTGATCCTAAAGCTGTTCAGTCCAAAAGAAACACACAGAGGTTTATACTGTTTGGTCGATGACTCAGGCTTATTATTAGTGTTTTATTAAACCTATACAAGTAACAAATTTTTACAGTGCACAAGAGCATTCCCACAGAGCAATTACTTGTTGGGTATATGACTTCTACAAAGTTGAATGCTTGTCTTTCAAATGTCAAGATCATTAGTGAATTCACTTGATTCTAGAAAGCTGTTACCTTTAGGCTCTGTGTACCCAAAAACTTACATGCAAAAGATTTCTCCTCTTTACTTTTTACATATTATATAAATGTACTAATATTTCATTTGATAGGGGTTAACAAATTTTAATAATATTTAGTAATACTTATCTCCAGGCAACATTCTCTGGATTTACTTAGTATGGTTATTCTGAGTATTTACATTATTTTATTTTTTGAAAGTGAAGTTATAATCTTTTCTGTCATATCTGTGTAATTATTTGATATCTATGCTAATTTTAATAGTGTATTACAGTACTCCAGTAGCACAGCTGCTGCTATTCCTGCACTTAGCAACAGCAGTCTTCTCAACAAGTGATGTCCTCTCTCAGAAGCTTTTTTCATTTTCTGCATAAAAGAAAATATATCATATGAACTTAGAGCTGCCTTTGAAAATTTCTCATTGTTTAAAAACCTTTAAATTTTCATTTTGTATTAGTTTAATCTCTTTGAACAATCATTTAATGGTACTTTTATTTTAATAACAGAGATTGTGGATTATTACGAAAATGACCACATGGATGCCCTAAGTAACATTCCCATAAATCCCTAAGAATTAAAAGGAGCATCAAGGAATGAGACTTAGAATTTTACTTTCTTTTCTAAACTGCTGCCAAGGGACCAAGTTTTGAGTATAAACTTATAAACATTCACAAGATAGTACCACACACACACACACAAAATCCATGCAAAGCATAAGCTGCCTATTTCTAATAATTTTAGCAGAGGCCCAAATGCTTTTTTTTTCCTGTAATATGAAAATCTGTAGACAGCAGAACGTAATCATGTTACCAGGTTAACTATTGCTTTGAGGTAACATTCACAGAAATAGCTCCAGTTTTGTTACAAGCTTGGTTAGTGTAATTCTACCCAGAACCTCCTCCATACTAGAAAAGCCCTCTTGTTCGTTTTCTTCTTTCTTTTCTTCCTTCCTTTTTTCCTTCCTTCCTTCCTTCCTTCCTTCCTTCCTTCCTTCCTTCCTTCCTTCCTTCCTTCCTCCCTTCATTCCTTCCTTCCTTCCTACTTTCCTTCCTTTTTTTCTTCTCTCTGTGTATCTCTCTTTCTCTCTGTTGCAACAGTGTCTCACTAGGTTATACAAGCAGGTCTTGAACATACATTCAGTCTTCATTCCTCAGCCTCCTGTGAAGCTGAGATGAGACATGTGTAGCACCAAGCACAGGGACAATTCAAATTCATTTAAGAAACAATTTATACAGTATGCTGCATTTATGTATGAGGGATTTTTGAATACATGTGGGTATAACATGTGTGTAAAGTATATATATATATGTGTATGTGATGCTAGAAATCAACCTTTGGTGTTGTTCCTCATGTGTTGTCCATTTTGTTATTTGTGTGAAGATTGCTCATGAGCTGGTATGTACCAATAGTTTTAACTCGCTGGGCATAGAACTTCAGAGACCCAGCCATCACTGTTTCTGCCTCTCTACTCTGGGATTGCAATCACAAAACACCATGTCTGTTTTTATTTTTCTTTACATGATTTCAAAGGGTTAAACTCAGGTCCTTATGCATACATAGCAAACACTTTACCAAGCAGTTTCCCTAAGCTCTAAACTATTTTGGATGGAATGAAAAGTAAAGTATATAGGACTTAACTTGCATAATAAGCCTGAATGCTAATAATGGAAACAGGACTTTGGCTCACGTAAGGCAGCAAGGCTACTATTTAAGGGGATGGCATGTCTCAGATGAAAAATATAGAACTTAAATTTGGAAGATGCTTTTGGAAGTACCTCATCACAGCTCTATAACTATTGATGAAAATAAAACAACCTGAGATCTGTGGGTAAACCTTATATAAACTTCAGTGCTACCTATTGACAAGAGAGTACAACCAGGACAAGAATCCAGAGTCTGGTAGAAGACTGAAATAGCTCATTGGTTGAAAAAAACTCTAATTTTCTCATGATAGTCTGTTCTTCTGTGCTGGCCCTCAGTCTGGATCTCAATTTCCTAGAAATAACCCAGTCTAATAAACGGATTATATTTATTATTACTTCATTAACACATGAAAGCACTGACACATAGTAAATTTGATAATAGGTCACTAGATTTTCACCATAATTTTAATGATACTTCTAATATCAAAAAGAGATGACTTTAATATCAGGACTATACCATCTCTACTAAAAAGAACTTCAAGAAAGTATGATTAGATACTGTGGATCATATGAAGTCTATAATGATACAATCATCTTCCGTGACCAAGGGAATAAGTTTGAGAACCACCTAATGTCCTCATGTATTTAGCGATGGGGATCACTGTGACAGAAAACAAGACAAGAGAGGGATATGTGTAATCACACCATAATTTATTTCTTGATATGTGATGTAATACAGCAAGCCATACCTGGATTTGTAGTATCACACTTTTATCATACCTGTATGTTAATCATACCTGGATATGGTGTTATATAGTAGGTCATATTTGGATGTGTGCTATCACAGATTAGGCATTATCTGGATTATGGTGTCTCATAGTGCAGGCTGGAATTTGGAATAACAAGAGCAAGTATCTGGAAAAGGGAGTAAATAGGAACCAGGTTGTTGATCAAACTAAACTATTTCTTATTTGTAATTAAATGAAGAAGTATATTTATTGAAAGATTAATATGGATACAAACTTTTATAAATTTAGTCAAAACAATCACATATTTAAAAGAACCATAGAGAAAGATTGTGAGTTGGTAGGCATCATCATCTGGTGGTCTTGGGTACTGTTAATTTCTTCATATTATATCAAGAACTGGGTTGAGATAATACTAAAGGCACATTTTGTTACCGTACCAAACATCAGACAAATTTACTATAGCAATAGGTAAGTACAAGTGGCTAAGTGAAAGCCATTACACTGACCCTTCATCTCTGCAGTAGTGAGTAAAATCTCTTCTTGCATTATTGCTGGCTTTACAAGAATCACTAATGAAAGTATATATGAAAGAGCACCTGGATTTCTTGCATAAATTACAGTCAGTTTCATGGTAATCTCAATACATTATTAATGACCAGAATTCTGCAATATTCAAGCAAAGCAACCTCCGGAAAGTCTTTGTAGACGGAGACTGCTTTTCATTTCCCCTCTGCCCAGATCTGAAACAATTACACAGAAACTATATTAATTACAACATTGCTTGGCCAATAGCTTAGCCTTCTTTTTTAAGTAACCTTTATATCTTAAATTAACTTGTTTCTATTAATCTGTGTATCGCCACGTCGCTGTGGCTTACCAGGAAAAGTTCAAGCGTCTTCCTCCTTCGGCAGCTATATGGCATCTCTCTCACTTCACCTTCTTTCTCCCAGTATTAGTTTAGGTTTTCCACATAGCACTATTCTTTCCTGCCACAGATCAAAGAAGCTTCTTTATTAACCAAATTCACAGCATACAGAAGGGAATCCCACATCATCCCTCTGCTCCTACAAGCAATAACAATCAACTGTCGTGTTTTCTCACATTTCTGAATGACAAGCACATGGTCACCTTTAAAAAACATGAACCCCAAAATTATGCATAGGGAACTAATCAAAACTATTATCTAAGCAGAGATTAATCACAGCCTGAATACTAAATCTCTCTCATCATATGACCAAGTTTATTCTTCTTGTCCTCTTAAACTAATTATTTGAATTAAGCTAGGAGTTATGTTGGGTTTTACATATCCTGTTCATGGAGAATGAAGACATAGGGCCAATTTAGCATGACTGGTTTTGGCAGATGGGAATCCTCATCTATCTAATAATCACTTGAATCACAGTCACATTCTTTCTTTCTCTCTTGCCCCTCCAATAACTGTTTGTTGTATTTTTTTTATTAGAAAAGTTTATAGATATCACATTTTCTTCCATCAGTTTTTCCTATGGACATGTCTGTCCAGCATTTCTATGATTGTTAATTGATAAATGAGTTTCGAGCCCATGATATATGGTGTCATTTTTGGGAAGGTGTAGACTGAATGGGTTGGGTTTGGAAATATGTATATATATATATATACATGCATGCATGTAATAATTATTGGAAAAGATCCATGACTTCGAAAAAGAGTATTGGAGAGGTATATGGGGGAGGTATATTATAATATAATATAATCTCAAAATCGAAAATTAGCGATTTTAAAAGTGAATGGTGGCTAAATATGAACTTATGAGAAAATAAGCAACATTCTTTCATGACCTCTGCAGTAAGCAGTGTTCCTCCATGATCTGAGCAGTTAGCTCTGTTCCTCCATGATCTCAGCAGTAAACCATGTTTCTTCCTGGTGTCAGCTGAAAGTAGTAGCCCTCCGTGGTCTCTGGAAACTGTGTTCCTGAACAGTCTCAACAGTAAGTAGTGTTCCTCCATTGTCTCTTACTCCCCTGTGTACTCCATGGTCTCTGCTTCAAGTTCTGCTTCTAGGTTCCAGTCTTGCTTAAATTTCTGCCTTATTTTCACTTGATTATTGACTATAGTATAGACAAATAGGCCAAATAAATCTTTTCCTTCTAAATTTGTTTTGGTCAATGACAATACAGAAGCAAATTAGGGCATACGCCGAGCACATATGACCAATAACATCTTAACATTTTAATTAATCTCTCCACTTAGATCTCACAGCTATTCTGATAAAGAGTAACAGAAGAAGGGGGTACTGTGTCATGACACTACGGAAGTGTTATTATTTAGGTAACAATTCAGATATTGTCCCAGCCATCTACCTGTTATTCACTGGCTAGGTCTCTTTTTTTCTTCTCTCTGTGGTTGTCTAAGAAATCAAATGTAACACATGCTATTTTCCTCCTGTGCGCTCTCCGTTGTCACTCCGTAGCTCTTTTGTCCTGATGTCTATACTTGGTATGCTCCTGGACCTTTATCTCCTTGGAAACCTCTCACTTGGATGATTACTATCTCACCACTTTAAGATGTAGTTTAAGTCAACAAAGTAACAGTTGTTTCGATACATATTATCCAACGGTAAGAGACAGAAAGTTTCTCCTTTTGTGAAGCTAAACCTGTTTAAACTAGTATATTTGTATATCTTTAGGCATAAATTTATCATATGATTTAATATTATCCATTGGTCATAATGCCAAAGATCCCACTAGATACAATAAATACTATGCTTTACCTGAGTTTCAATAAGTTGCTCTTAGTCTTGAGAAGACAAGTCCCATCAATATTCAGGCAAATCCTTGTCCTCAAATGTATTCAAAATATTGTTTCTACTATTTTATTTAACTCAAATGTAATTTCATCATTATTTCCTTTCTCTCCTCCCTCTGTCTTCTTCATATCATCCCCACAGCCCAGACTCATGACCTGCTCTTCTTTATCCATTGTTGTTGTGTATGTACATAAATGAATAAACATAAATACCATCTGCTGAGTCCTCTCACTGTCATCTGCATTATGTTTCTAGGGCTGAACATTAAATACTGGGTAAGGAATCATTGGCTCATTGCTGACAAAAATGAATTTTCCCTGTTTTAGCAGTTGTTAATTTCTTAAAACTCTTTATTTAGCAGTGGGGCAAAGTGTGGTTTTCCCAGTCTATATTGGGATGTTCACTACTGTCAAAATTGTCCACATCTTGTTCATGATGTGAGATTTCATGGTTATAGCCTCCCTGTCATATCTAGGAGGCACAATCTCACATCAGACATCCTACTCCAGAACCAAATTACAATTTTTCCCTCTCTCTTCTACACTGTTCCTTGAGCCTTAAGTGCAAGAGTTGTGTTGTTGCTGTAACATCTGGGCCTGGCTACCACATAAGCAAATGTCTTCTACACTTTGACTACTTGTGGCTTTCTGTAAATGTTTCCTCCTGATTCAAAAAGACGCTTCTGTGATAAGGGCCAAGAGCTACACTAATCTTTGGATATAAGGATAAGCTTCTTTTTTTCCTTTTTTTAAAGTTATTTTTAAAAACTATCTTTTCTCACTTTACACGCCAAATCTATTTCCCACTCCTTCTCCTCTTCCTGCTCCCTCCACCTTCCCCCATACTCACAATTCCATGCCCCATCTACTAATCAGATAAGGTAAGGCTTCCCATTGGGAATCAACAAAGTTTAGCACATTGCTTTGAGGCAGGACCAAGGCCCTTGACCTATATCTAGGCTGAGCAAGGTATCCCTTCCAAAAAGCCAGAATAAGCACTAGGGATAAATCCTGGTCTCACTGACAGTGACTCCATAGTCTGCCCTAGCCATCCAACTGTCACCCACATTTAGAGGACCTAGTTTGGTTCTATGTTGGCACCCTCACTATCAGGTCAGAGTTGAAAGGCTTCTATTAGCTCAGGAAGCTGTTTCAGTGGGTATCCCCATCATGGTCTTGACCTCTTTTCTTGTATTCTCAGTCCTCCCTCTGTTCTACTGGACTTTGGCTCCGCTGTGGTTCTCTACATCTGCTTTCATCAGTTGCTGCATGTAGGTTCAATGGTGACATTTAAGTTAGTCATCAATCTGACTACAGGGCAAGGGCATTTCAAGACCCTCTCCACTGTTGCTTAGGGTCTTAGCTGGGCTCATCCTTATGGATTACTGGAAATTTCTCTAATGCCAGACTTCTTGCTAGCTCCATAATGGCTCCCTTAATCTAGGTATCTCTTTCCCTGTTCTCTGTCTCTGTCCTTCCCCCATCTCAATCATCCTGCTCCCTCTAGTCCTCCTCCCTTCTCCCCTTCTGTCATCCTCCCCTTCTCTCCCAACCCCCTAACTTTTTGAGAGCAATTAGGAATTACATTGGGTTAGATGAAAGTAGGGTTTTGGTGGTAGTGTTATTAGCCCAAGTAATATGATTTTATTTTAAAAATACACTAGCATATAGGCATATATAGACTGTGCTTATGTGTAGTTTTTGCAATCTTAGGTAAATATAGAACGATATGATTTCCTATGTGTTTTTCAATATCTTTAATGCTCTGTATCCTTATTCTCTTCTGTCCATTCTTAACTGCTCTTCTACTCCAGTCCCAATTAAATTCTCTATTCCTGTTTCCCCCCCTCATTCTGTTCTTCCTGTTCTTCACATTTGTCTGTATCTGCTATTTTCCTTTCTAGACAGCCTGACATAATTTGTTTTTACTTTCCGGGTTTCTGCAGTTACTCTAAGGTACATAATCACACCTCAGAAATTAGACCTATGATCCAGCATGAGGGAACAAGAAACTTTTTTTCTGGGCCTGGGCTCCCTCACGCAATATAATCTTTTGTTTCCATCTATTTATGTGCAAATTTCACTACTTCATTTTCGCTATAGTCAAATAATATTCCATTATGTACCCCCCTACACACATTGTCATATATATCACATTGTTATTATCTATTCATTGATTGTAGGGCTTTCATGTTGTTCCTGTCTTTTAGCTATTAGAAATAAATTAACATGAACATTTCTGAGCAATTATCATTGGAGTAGGATGTCAAGTCCTTTGGGCACAAGCCAAGAAGGGTAGGTAGCTGGGTCATAGGGAACATTTACTTTTAGCATTTTAAGAATTCTTGAGTTACATAACAATTCTTAAGTTACTGATTTTCAGTAACTGCACCACTTTACAATTCCATGAGCAGTGAATGAGGGTTCCCTTTTCCACACATACTCAACAGTATTTATTGTTAGTTGTTTTGTTCATCTTAAGCATTGACTATGATTTATTTTTACATAAGAATGAATAATGACCTGAGACAGTTCTTACAATTGAATGCGCATTGGAAAAAATGGTGTCTGAGATGATAGTGCTGAATTGTTAGGATTTAGTTTCATTCAGCAAGTAGCACATTGTCAGGAAAGGGACAAGGCAGTCAAATTCCAGGGAAGTGGCATGGATAGCAATGTTATGCAAATGAAATCGGGTTAGTTACTAGATAACATCAAGTTTCTCTTAGGGCTAGCACAAAATGTGACGCAAGGGCTGAGTGAAGGGAATGATAAAGCTACTTGACATAGTTAACTAAAATCACCTTATTTAGAAGGGTGAAACCATGAAGTAAGAAAGTCTGTCTCCAAAGACTTTGTGTATCATTCTAATGCAAGGCTCTCAGCAATTGTTATTTCTCTTTCTAATTCTCTACATCATACCAAGCAGTGATTTTCCAAGCTATATCAGAGTTATATGGATTTGTGTCAGTGTAGAGCATCATGGGATATATAAAAAGTAAGGGAAATGTTAATGCTTATTTAGAGTTTCTGCTAAGTTATAACAGCCTTTGTCCTTTGGACTGCCAGAGACTGCAATAGTAAATTTTTACAAGGCATCTCCTAATAAAAAGACACCATTCATATCAAATACATGTCCTTGGCACCATTTTAGCAGGAGAAAAAAATGATCTCGTTTTCTCTTCAGAAAGATATTGCTCATCTTATTCTGTGCTTCCTACATCTGGCAGTCAAAAATAGCATTGTTGTTTGGAGAATCTTTTACTCTAATCATAATAAAAATACAGAAAACAGTCAAAAGTCTTCCATCATACTGATTGTTACAAGAATAGAGTTCCTTTAAACAGAAAACTAATGAACTAAATCATTTTTTAAGGTTTATTTTTTCAGTTGACATACAGTGAAGTTATTATAATAAAGGGAAATGGCCATTAGCCTGGCAAAAAAAAATAGATAATGTCTTGGCTATTTGATAAACTGAAACAGTCACCCCGAATAATAAAAGAGTTGGCTCAAAAATTAAACAAAGGAATTCCATTATGTAATTCATGTTGTTGATCACCAGGGGAAAGATTCAAAACACAACTGAGCACATTTTGACCCACAAAACCTTATAGGTTCTGCTATTGAAATTTAGATGAATTATTTTGTGCATTTAGTTACTTGTACTTAAGTACACAAATAAATAACTTGCCACCCTCCCACAAATCTTTTATATTCATCAATAAATGAGATGTGTGTATGATTGGAATTGGAATTTTTCTGTGGATGACACGAAGAGAAGAGAGAACATATGTTTTTCCATTTTTCTCAAATAGATGTTTTATTTGACTTCAAATGACAATAACAACATATTTGTATATAGCATGAATTTTAATTGTTATTAACAATAAAAACCTGAAGTTAGCTATTAGGGTGAAGGCTGAGATATCAAAGAAGCAGAGCAGCCAGCCACTTGAGAATTCTTGTCTTTAGCCAATGCTCAGACAGAAAGGATGATCCTGTCTCCACTAAACCACAGACTGACTCCTTCTCTATGAAACCTCAGACTGAATCCTCAGACTACATTTAAGCTCCTGACCCCTCCTGTCTTATATTACTCTCTCCACCAATCATATCACTCCTGTGACATCTCCCTAATGTGGGATTAAAGGTTTGTGACTCCTAAATACTGGGATTAACAGTGTGAGTCCCACAACCTGGCTCAGTTTCTCTTTTATTTTATTTTTATTTTTTTGAGTTACAAACTCATTTTACTTCTTTTCTTTTTGAGATTATATTATAATTACATCTTTTTTCTCCCTTTTATATTTTTTATTAATTTATAAAAATATCCACTTCTGCCCCTCCTCCCATTACCCTCCCACTCCCCACACTCCCTCTCCTCCTCCCACTCCAGTCCTAAGAGCAGTCAGGGTTTCCTGCTCTGTGGGAAATTCAAGTTCCTCCCCCGTCCCTCCAAGTCTAGGAAGCTGAGCATCCAAACGGACTAGGATCCCAAAAAGCCAGTACATACAGAGGAAACAAGTTCCAGTGCCATTATCAATGGCTTCTCAGACAGTCCCGCTGTCAGCCACATTCAGAGAATCCGGTTTGATTGCATGCTCGTTCAGTCCCAGGGGTTCCCAGGTACAAGTAGAGATCCCCAGATTGTTCCCTGGACAGCAGAGGAGAGGGACCATCAACTGGTCTTGGCCCATAACCATACTGATGAATATTTTGCATATCACCATAAAACCTTCATCTGGCTGTGGATGGAGACAGAGACAGAGAGCCACATTGGAACACTTTACTTAACTCCCTAGGTCCAAATGGGAAGCAGAAGAAGGGAGAACGTGAGCAAGGAAGACAGGATCAGAGGGAACCTTCATCCAACGATGGATGGGGATTCAGACAGAGACCCACATTGGAGCACTGGACTGAGCCCCCAAGGTCCAATTGAGGAGCAGAAGGAGGGAGAACATGAACAAGGAAGTCAGGACAGCGAGGGGTGCATTCACCCACTGATATAAGGGGACTGATCTAATGAGAGCTCACCAAGGTCAGCTAGACTGGGACTGAATGAGCATGCGATCAGTTTCTCTTTTATAATGGCTCAATCTAGTAAAAACCAGGGTGGCCTTGAACTCACAGAGATCTATCTTCTTCTGCCTTCTAAGTCCTAGGATCAAGTGTGTATCACCACTGCCTGGTCTCTATGGTTTAAATCTGCAATTTGTTCCTCAGTCATATTTTATTTGTTAAATTATAAACAAATTATCACTGCAATTATCTTCATAATAACTACAATTCTGTAACTGTGTAAGTAGGGCTGGTTTATTTTAAAATTCTATTTTTTTTCCTTTATAGTCTTCTAAAAAGTATAAACTTTATTGGAGGTCGGTGTTATGATTGAGAGACAGTTTTAAAAAGTTTCTTGCCTTTGAAAACGGTATGTCAGTAATGTTAAACCTTAACCAAAGTTGGTTGCTTCAATGCTGCAAACGTGACTTTGGGTATTTGCCCAGGTAGCCAGTTGTCTCTGTGATTTGTTACATGTTCTGGAAGTTGTTTGATTGCACTTCCTAATTACTCAGGTAACATTATTTCCCTTCTCAGATCTTCGATGGGATTGAAGATTATATAAATGTAGTTACTTTCCTCTCATGACTTGGCCAAGTCATTTATTATACAAGACTTAAGCTAGTTAGAATAGGATATTTGTACTTATTGTATATAATTTCGTAGGTTTGTACTTATTGTATATAATTTTGTAGTAGGCTTAGAACTCTCTTACTTAAACAAAAGGGGGAGATGCTGCAGGAGCTCCTTCTGCTCCTTCAGCCAATAGCCATTGAGATACCAGCCCATTGGGGCGTGATCTCTCTCTCTTTAAAAAAGCAGTGGCTCTCCTCCACTCTCTCTCTCTGGCTTCCGGCTCCGCTTCCGGCTCAACGACTCCTTTCCTGATCACACAGAGGGGCTGTTGTCTAGGACTGTAATCTGTAAGTTTTTTCCCCTTTGAATAAATATCCATTCTATTAATCATAATTCCAAACTGGTGTAGGATTGTTTGTGACTTACTCCTTCAACATATCATATTAATTACCAAACATTCACTGTCCAAAATAGAAAACCTGAATAATGACCTTTAAAAAATTGTAGTTCCCTTTTAAATTATTCGATGATGAAATATGTGAAATATTAAATCTTAGTAGTAGTTTGAAATTCCCTATTTAATCATATTAATTTGGATAACAAAATAAATTTTGCAGCAGAATTTGGGGATGATATGTTGTGGTGGAATAAAATCTTTTCAGGAAATATTTACAGTAAAGTACATATTTTGTTACTATAGGTATATGTTTTTGTTATATGACTAATCAATGCTAACGTTTAATAATACATTACAAACAAATTAATATATGCAAATACATATTTTAATTATGCAATATGCATCACTGTATATACGTGTATTGTTTAAAATATATAAACGGTGTGTGTCATAGCTCCCATTTACTGTATGCAGCAAAAATATAGAGAAATAAACATCGTATGACCAACATTTCTTTAGTATAATCTGAATGACTTAATGATAAAGAATGTTCTTTTTTTTAATTTAAAGTTATTTCTGTGTAATTAAAATGCTGTAAGTACAGGAAATGTTTGTTAGTTGATCAAAAGACTTACAATCTTAAATTAAGCTTAAAGGGGGATTAGGGCTTATGTCCTCTTCCTAATTATTCTTTGGAAGAAAGCTTGGAAGCAGACGAGGTTATCTCATTCTCCAAATTTACACAGATAAGAAGTCTCTAAACATTAGCAAAAAGTCTCTAACCCTTAGAAAGAAGTCTCTAAACCTTAGAAAGAGTCTGGGTCCATTTGATATTGTAAAGTTTGATTCCAGGGCATCCTTACCATGGCAGAAGTTCAAAACTGTAGGAATGTTCAGCTGCCTTATAAAATTACTGAAGTTAATTTAAATTTAGTTATATAAATGACAGAGGAGTCAGAAAACACACATGGCAAGTATTTTATTAGGCTAATCATAAACCTTGGAAAAAATGATTTCCTTTTCGTCACTTTTTAAATTTCCTTTTACTGAAATCATCCTTTTTCATTTCTTAAAAATAAATGTCTTAAAACAGTAAATATTCACAACATATGGAGGTGAAATTATTGTTAGCCTCAAATAGAAACAAATACTTCCACCTAAGTAGAGTGTGGCAATATTAGTATCTATAGAGAGTTGACTTTCACTCCCAAATATAATCTATTTTTAATTGCTGTAGTCCCCATGTTTATTTATTTTTTTCATTTAAAAATTTACACATCCCCTCCTCACAATCCCCTCTTGCTCCCCCACTCACCCTCCTCCCTCCCCATCCCTGCTTGAGAGAGGGCAGGGATCCCTGCCCTGTGGGAAGTCCAAGGCCCTCCCCCCTACATCCAGGCCTAGGAAGCTGTGCATCCATATAGACTAGGGTCCAAAAAAGCCAGAACATGTTGTAAAAACAAGTCCTGGTGCCTTTACCAAAGGCTTTTCAGTCAGCCCCCGTTGTCAGTCACATTCAAAGAGTCGGGTTTGATCACATGCTCCTTTAGACCAGGTCCAGCTGGATTTGGAAATCTCACGTTAGAACAGGCACACTGCCTCAGTTAGTAGACCAACCCCTCCGGGTTCAGATATCCTTTCTTGTTTTCTCTCTTCTTCTGCCCTTCAACTGGTGTAATGAGGAGCTTCGGGCAGGCCTGCTTTTCATCCCGCAATGGCTCCCGCATGGCTGGCTTAGCCCCGGAAATAGCAACACATAAATTTTATTCATTTAAATACTGCCTGGACCATTATCTCTAGAGAGTTAGTTACTGGCTAACTCACATCTTGATTAACCCATTTCTAATAATCTGTTTAGCACCACGAGGTGGTGGCTTACTGGGAAAGATTCAGCATGTCTGACCTGGTGGCTGGCTTCATGGCATCTGCCTCATTGCACTCTTCCCAGCATTCTGTTCTGTTTACTTTGCCTACCTAATTTTCTATCCTATCAAAGGGTCAAGGCAGTCTCTTTATTAACCAATGAAAATAACACATAGACAGAAGACCCACCTACATCAAACTGGACCTTGGGAGCTCAATCCATTGCTCTGATGAGGGTCTCTGTCTCTATCTCCATTCGTTGCCAGATAAAGATTCTATGGTGATATTCGAGATAATCATCAGTGTGATGGCAAGGACAGTTCAGGTACCCTTTCCTATGCTGACCAAGGACCTAGCTAGGGACATCCCCGTGGACACCTTGGATCTCCCCTAGAGCCAAGTCTCTTGCCAACCTTAAAATGGCTCTCTTAATGAAGATATCTTCTTCCGTGCTCCTATATCCGCCCTTCCTACATCCCCACCCTCCCACTCCCCCAAGGTCTCCCCAATCTTTCCCTTCTCCCTTCCCTCTCCCCATCTCCCCTTCCCCCAACCTCACCCCCAACACTAACCCCACCTCCATGCTCCCGACTTTTGCCTGACAATCTTGTTTGCTTCCAATTTCCAGGCGGATCTCTATATATTTTATTTTGGGTTCACCTTGTTATTTAGCTTCTCTAGGATCACGAATTATAGGCTCAATGTCCTTGGTTTACGGCTAGAGTCCACTAATGAGGGAGTACATACCATATTCATCTTTTTGGGTCTGGGTTATCTCACTCAGGATAGTGTTTTCTATTTTCATCCATTTGCATGAAAAATTCAAGATGTCATTTTTTTTTTAACCGCTGAGTAGTACTCTAATGCGTATATATTCCACACCTTCTTTATCTATTCTTCAGTTGAGGGACATCTAGGTTGTTTCCCATTTCTGGCTATTAAAAATAATGCTGCTATGAACATAGTTGAACAAATACTTTTGTAGTATGATTGGGCATCTCTTGGGTATATTCCCAAGAGTGGTATTGCTGGATCCTGAGGTAGGTTGATTCCCAATTTCCTGAGAAACTGCCACAGTGATTTCCAAAGTGGCTGCACAAGTTTGCATTCCCACCATCAATGAATGAGTGTTCCTGTTACTCCAAATCCTCTCCAGCATAGGCTATCATTGGTGTCTTTGATTTTAGACATTTTGACAGATGTAAGATGGTATCTCAAAGTTGTTTTGATTTGCATTTTTGATTTGCATATTATTTTGTGAATAATCTGTTAGATTTAAGGTGCCTATTTTCATTTCTATTTTATTATATTTTATTTATTCTTTTCTCATACAGTACATCCCAGCTACATCCTCCCTTCCCTGTTCTCCTTTCACTGCATCCCTTCACCCAAAGAGTCATGGCCCCTCTGTTTCCCTTAAGAAAAAAAGCAAGCCTCCTAGTGATATTAACAGAATTCTCCCTGGCAAAATGAAGTAAGACTATGCATATACATTCCTATCAATGCTGGAAAAAGAATTCAGTTTTTTACAGTATCACAAAATAATCAAGAGTAATAGTGTCATAGATTCTGTAATATATTCCTCTGTTTTGAGGAAAATATTCAATTCTTCTCACATGAAAAAAAAGTTTCTATTTCTTTTTGTGTGCAGTCTCTGTTAGCAATACTTTCTGATGCTGATCCTAAAAATATGCAAATTCTCTGGTAACTTGCATAATGTGTATTACCCATCTCCATATTGAAGAAAATTGCATTTGGATTTATATGTATGCACCAATGTGTGTATGTGTGTGATACTACTGAAAATAAAAACATGCCCCTATGATTAGCAATTGACTCATGACAGTTTATACTATTTTAGAATCCTTATACTTTTCTAATTCTTAGTTTTCTCTGACCGTCCCCATACTCACAATCCTCTTCCCATCTCTGTACCCTCACTCAACCTCCAACCCCATCCTCATTTATCATGCTTTCACAATATCCTCCTTCCACATTCATACTGGGTGAGTTTTTTTTCTCTCTTTCCTCCTCATCCTTTCAAACTCCATCTCCTTATTTCATAGGCCCCTTTCCACTTCCCAGGCCTTTAGTCATACTCTCATGTATGTATTGTACTTGACACATAATTTAAATAATTATATCAAACAATTTCTCATTACATGGAATAATGAGAAGTTTGAAGGTAGCATGCCCCAGAGTCTATGAAAGACAACACAGTCCCTGAAAAGGCCTTAATTGCTCAATAGAGAATTCTAGCTACTTAAAATACTTCTCAGTATTTCTTTTTAAAGAAATGTGGGTACCACTTAACCTGATATCACCAAAGTAACTTTGAAGAGCCTATTATTTGCTTTGTTTTATGGAAACACTTTTTGATATACATCTAGCTAGTGTTTTGTGATTTGTATGGCGAACTTGACATTTCCTTATCTGTTTATTAACTTAGTTCTATAATATAGTTCATTTCTCAAGCTTTTTTTAGTAACTGTGTTAATTTCTACACTTAGAAGCAGAGGCTGTAGCTGGGCAGTGGTTGCACATGCCTTTAATCGCAGCACTTGAGAGGCAGAGACTTGCGGATCTCTGTGAGTTCCTGGCCAGCCTGGCCTACAAGAGCTAGTTCTGGGACAGGCTCCAAAACTACAGAGAAACCCTGTCTCAGAAAAGAAGAAGAAGAAGAAGAAGAAGAAGAAGAAGAAGAAGAAGAAGAAGAAGAAGAAGAAGAAGAAGAAGAAGAAGAAGAAGAAGAAGAAGAAGAAGAGGCTGTCATATGCTAGTTAAGGTGTTAAAGTGTCTGGCATATACTTTGGGCATGCCGTCTTTAAACTTGGGGCATATTCTGATTACATTAATTGAGAAATTATTTGAGATAATCATTTAAATTTTTTGACAAGTAATGTGGGTACAATATACGGGGATACTATGTATGATGATAAGTATGAGATGTAGCCAGTTTAGAAATCACTTAAAATCGCCAAGGGCACACTGACTCAGACAATACATCTGTCACGTCTTGACTTGTATTCCTGGCCTATTGTAGGCATTAATTCCTAATACTTCTCTTTGTCTTTAGAATTTTTCTGCTGCAAGAGGTTAAGGTTCCTCTGTCTCCACTGGCTTCTAAGGAAGAAAACTAAACAGAATGCAAATATGTGAAAAACAATGAAGTATATGGTGTTTGCATTTCTAGAATCCCATAAACCAGAATTAATGCACAAATACCATCAGAGATTTAGAAGGAATTATCTACAGAAGTTACACGAATGTGACAGCATCTATAAAAAGAAATAATATCAGATCTGTAAAATGTGGGTCATAAAATGCTCAGAGTAAATGGCAACGAGTATATAAGTTATGAAAATAAAAATTCCAATAAAAAACCTATCAAATTACTTCAGAAAAATAGATTGTCTCAAACTTAATATTGTTTGGGATTAATTTTTGTGAAAAAGAATAGACCTTTAATGAGGACTTTATAGTTTTAGTTTGTATGAAAAGAAAATGTGCATAACTTTCCTGATAATTTTCTGAATGATAGAACTTCATTGATTTTTAAGATATTTTATATTTTCTTACTGTATTTATATCATTTTCTTCTTTCTTTTTCCTCATTCCAACCCTCTAGTTCCTCCATTCTGTCAATTAACAATCCCTTCTTTTTTATTCTTGTTGTATAAATATGTATATACATATCCACATAACCTCTTGATACCATTTAATTTTTTCTTTTTTTTGTGAAAGTAATTTTATTAAATTATAAAAGTTTCCATTTCCGCCCCTCCTCCCACCACCCTCCCACTCCCCCCACTCCCTCTCCTCCTCCCTCTCCATCCCTAAGAGCAGTCAGGGTTTCCTGCCCTGTGGGAAGTTCAAGTTCCTCCCCCCACCCTCCAGGTCCAGGAAGGTGAGTGTCCAGACAGACTGGATCCGCAAAATCCAGTATATGCAGAGGAAACAAGTCCCAGTGTCATTGTCAATGGCTTTTCAGAAAGACTCCGGGCCAGCCACATTCAGAGAATCCGGCTACATTCAGAGAATCTGGTTGGATAGCGTCCTCGTTCAGTCCCAGTCCAACTGGTTATTGATTTTTATTGAGCTCTACATTTTTCTCTGCTCCACTTCATGTCTCTTCCTTCCCACCTTCTCCCAAGGTCCCCATATTCCCAATTTACTCAGGAGATCTTGTCTTTTTCTACTTCCCATGTAGATTAGATCTGTGCATATCTCTCTTGGGGCCTCATTGTTGTCTAGGTTCTATGGGAGTGTGATTTTTGGGCTGGTTTTCTTTGCTTTATGCTTAAAAACCACACATGAGTGAGTACATATGATAATTGTCTTTCTGGATCTGGGTTATCTCACTCAATATGATGTTTTCTAGCTCTATCCATTTGCCTGCAAAATCAAAATGTGGTAATTTTTCTGCTGTGTAGTACTCCATTATATAAATATACCAGATTTTCCTTTCTCATTCTTTGGTCGAGGGGCATTTAGGTTGTTTCCAGGTTCTCTATAGAACAAACAATGTTGCTATGAGCATAGTTGAGCACATGTCCTTGTGGCATGACTGAGCATCCTTTGGATATATACCCAAAAGAGGTATTACTAGGTCTTGAAGAAAGTTGTTTCCTGATTTTCTGAGAAATCACCATTTTATTTTGATCATACATGTATGTGTTTAGAAATGAGTTCCTAAGATCAGGACAAATATCATATCCTACATAGAAAGAACAGATTCACTCTCGGTCAGCAACCATTCAGTGCCTGTACCTCTTCATCTCGGTGTAGGCTTAGAGATATTGTCCATGTCTATACAGACATGTTGACTGGTGCTGTCATTCATCTGATTTCAGTTTTATACATATAGCTTTAAACTTACGTCTAAGGACAGCATTTTCCAACAGATATCGAGGTCCTGTGGTTCTTACAATATTTCTGTTTCCTCGTCCATAGTGTTTGCTGAGCCTTAGCTATAGGGCTGCTCTGTAATTGGACAGATCTGTAATTGTTTTTGGCATACCGCAGCTATTTATTTTCTGAATTTTAGCATTTGATCCCTATCTTACTCTCGGTCTGACATAGTAAGAATATTCTTTCATGTTCAGTGTGAACTATGTTCATATATAACTGAAAGGATAAGGTTTTAGAATACAAATACAAATTAAATTGGTTGAGAAAATAATAGCAGCAGTGGGTTCTCCTCTGGTGTCTATGTTCTCTCCAGATACAGGAAGCTGACTAGATTTACAGGACCAGGCATGAACCTACTCTTACTTAGCTGTCCTTGATTTCCAGTTAGCAACTGTTGATTAATCACCAAGACAAAAATGTGACTGTTTCTCCATAGTTATCTTTTTTCATGCTTGCCAGACTTCTTCATAGTCTTCAAGATGGGTTAGGATTATGACTTTCTCCTTTCCTATGAAATTTTGCATAGCATTTTCAGATGCTATGAGAGCTAGTCCTTAGGGAGGAGGTTAGTCACTGATGGTGCACATGTTTTTATAAGGACGGACTTTAGGGATATGACTACAGATCTCTCCTTAGTAGAAATAATTAACAATAATGAATAATGAGACAGCTTTAATTTGTGAAATGCCTCTTCATTAACAATATTTAAAATGTTCAGTTTTCTAATAACATTGCTGTTATGCTTTAATCATGGAAATCTTATTTCCTTAGAATGTTAATGTCTCTCTACAGAGTACTCAGGTAGCTAATGAGGGATTGTTTTCTGCTCATAGTAAATTGACAGAGGTCTTTACTGTCATGGGAAATGTGTTTTTAAATGGCACTACCTTTTGTATTAACTTGTATAGACTGTAAATATACAGGTGCTTGAGAGAAGACAATGGTTTCCTGAAGATGATTATGATGATGATCCTTATTTTCGTGTGCTGTTGCTCATGTCTTTTCCACATAAGTCTTAAATAAACAATATAGGTCAACTATTGGTACTACATTGTAAAGAAAATACTGTGCTTAGAAGAATTAAGTAAATTTACAAACTTTGTATACCTAGCAAATTTCGTGTATACATTTCAAACTGAGGTCATTTGTTTAGCTGGTATTTGAGACTCCATGGTCACCAGCAGGATTAGATGTAAGCAACAGAGAGACGATTAATTAGAGAACAAGAAGAAACAATACAGGATGTTTGTATTTCTATTCTGACATGTACTTTTTAAAAGTTCTCAGTGTTTTTCTATATCAAATATTCTGCTATTGAGTTGTCCTATATTATGCATAAAAATCTAATTTTTCAAATGTCATACATCATGTCATTCTTGAAGGTTTCTTTTTACTCCCTGCCTCAATGTAGTTTTTTTTTCCAAAAAAAGCTTATTGAATTATGAACCTGATATATTCTTCTGGACTGCTTGCCTTCTCTTACTAGCCCCTCTGTATACATATGCACTCTCCCATGTGTGCCCAAATGCATGTTAAATTATTTTGATATAAAGACTACCTTCTTATAATATGCTTTGTACTTCCTTCAGTTCAATCAAAGATTCATTCAGACACTTAACAGATGTATGCTGAGTTCTATCTCAGTCTGTTCTGCTTAACAGAGAAACAGACAAGTGTGAAAAAATACACCATTCCCATGTGTATAAATTCTTTGTTGTGTATTATTTTCTAAATTCAATAAAAAATGAAGTCTGATAGAAGCAAGCCTCCTGACATCATTCATCAATTAAAGAAATGGCACACTGATTCCTTTCTTATTTAAAAACCAAGGCATTTTTTTTCTTTCCACTAGACTTTCTCATGTGGACCGAAATATTTTCAACAGAGATTTATGATTTCAACTAGTTTGGGCACCAATTTTCTCGTTTAGTAAGATAATTTCCTATTCATCTTTACGTTTGAAGTAGAATTTTCATCCCAATTCAATGTAATTACCAACTCATTTCTCCTCAGTGCCTACAGAAATGTCTTAAGTGTTTTGTCAGGCACATCACCGTATTTGTAACAGTGTCTCTGGCTCCTCCTGTCTAACAGCACCTATTAACCAGCTACTAAGGACAGTAATTGTTTCCAGTAAACAGATCAGTGTGTCTTCTCTCAGTGGGAGCATTTTCAAGTAAATACATGAAGACAGTTAGAGATGGTGAAAGTTCTTGCACAAATACTCCTCCAATGTACAGTAGAAATATAGTCTTTAAGTGGGTGGAAATAGTTACTCACAGGGAAGTTGCTCATCATTCAGAGCTTAGAATCTAAAGTGGACACAATATTACTAAATGTCAAAATAAGAAAAGTGGATTTGATGATGCCTGAAGGATCTTCTTATGCCAGACTTCTACTGAATACTTTCTATATATTACCACCTTAAAGCTCTGATCCTCTTAAGAAGTACACAGTGGGTAAATACATCATGGTCTTGACCTCTTTGCTCATAGTCTCATCCCTTCCACTCTTCAGTTGTACTTTGGAAGCTCAGTCCAGTGCTCTGAAGTGTTTGCCTGAGCTAATGGGAGCTCACCTACTTCAGAGGGACTTGGAAGGAACAAGCATAAGACCAGACTAGTTGTTCTGAATGTGGTTGACACTTGCATGGCTTGGGAAGACTGGGGTGTTAATGGTAGTGGCAACAGGATTTACCCCTACTGCATGTACTGGCTTCTGGGCATCCTATTCTCTTCAGATGTATACCTTGCTCAGCGTAGATATAGTAGGGAGGGCCTTGAACCTTCCACAAGGCAACGTGCCTTACTCTCTCTGAGGATTAGATAGGTGTGGAGTGGGAGGGTGTGTGGAGGGAATGGGAGGAGGTGAGGTAGTGGGAACTTAGATTGGGGATTTTTTTTTTAAATATCTAATAAATTTAAAAATTGTAAAAAAAAAAAAGTACACAAGCTGTGGGAAGTCAATTTCCGTGATGTCACATACTATAACTCACATAACTCACCTCAATGTTAATTGAAAATTTTGATGGAAAGACCTGATTCTAAGCAGAAAAAGCGAAAAATTAAGCAGACTTTCATGGAAGAATATGTGTTCAATGGGTGGAAGACTGGTCAATGTGGTAGTAAAATAGGATTATGGAATGTGAGTTAGGATCAAACTTGTAAAAATTTTTATAAATCAGTTACCAGTAGTTGTGGGATAACTATGAATTTAACCTTCTAAAAAGAGAGATTATGTATTATTTAAATAATCATATCTATTTGAGAGGCTATGATATTTCTTCAGACCATTGGTGGAATTGCAATAGGTGATCTTATGGTGATGATTATGGGAATCTGTAAAAAAAAGAACCTTTTTGGTCCACAAATGAAAATAAAAAGAGTAAGCAGCTATAGCCTTATTACTGAAAATAGGCTGTGGTTGACAAACTGTATCATGAGTAAGCATGTTTAACAAGAAGAAAATGTGTAATGTACACATTAAAGAAAGTTCTAACTGAAGAAATATTAGTATTTAATATGGAATGAATATTGATGCAGTCTCAGAAGGTTTAGCCATTTCATCTGTAGTCAATGCTTATACGAGACTATACATAAAAATATAACTCATGCCATTTTTCCTAATTAAAGAAACCTGTTAATCTCAGTACTGAAAAACCAAGGAGGAATTTCCTCCACAAGAGTCAGTTTTCTTGGTTTTTAACAAGAGTCAGATAAAAATGTATATTAAATGTAATGGGACGTGGAGACCAAGTTACCTCAAGCTGTAGGCAGATTTTTTTTTCTATCCCGTAGGTTAGCTATCATATACCACATGAAGACTTCATATTAATTATTTAATCTTGACTAATAGCTTTGGCTTCTTTCTAACAAGATTATATATCTTAAATTCATCCATATCTTTTAACCTACATTCTTTTATGTGTTTCAGTTACTTTTTTTTGTAATACCCATGTTTCTTCCTCTGCTTCTCACTGGCTACTCCCCACATCTTTGATTATCTTTTTCTCATCATTCTATCTGCCTCAAAGTTCCTGTCTAGCTATTGACCATTCAGGTTTTTTTATTAAACCAATCTGAATGACAAATATACAGAGTTTACAAAAAGATTATTACACAACATTATTCCCTTTTTGTCTAAATAAAGAAGAAAGGTTTTAACTCTAACAGAATAAAACTATAAAAAATAAGAACAATTATCAGGTAAGAATTACAATTGCAATGTTGAATCCATTTGTATTTGGCATATTTGGAGAAAATATTCCACTATTTATTCTATCTTGATGAGATGAAGCCTTCATACCTAATTTGTCTTCTATCATAACTAAGGGAAACTATGACTATCTAGTCTTCAATTCCATTAAAGACTCCAGAAAGATATAGTATTACTTTACTGAACAGGAAGTGCAAAGCAAGCAACTTCCAAAACTTAAAGAAATGACAGGTGCCTAAACAGTCACCCAAGCTTTTTCTGCAACTTTGGGACATCCAGCCTGAGTCTTCAGTCTACATTTTTTTCTATTTTGCAGGCATTATTGATGGACTGTCCTACCCTGTCTTGGCAAAGTTTGGAATTTGCTTTTCTTTGTACTGCTGGTTCAGTTTGGACAGCATATTGTCAACAGTTGAGGCAAAGACAGTTTCTTGCCGAAATGGGTATCTTTTTTGATAAAGAAAGTAAATTTCATAGGAAGTTTCTTAAATGCCCATCATCTTCTTTTGAAGTAGATTGGTGTCACAAGATGCAGCTATGTCTCATTGTCAAGAAAAGCCTTGTGTCATTAAAATATTTTAAATGACAAATTCTAGTGGTCTTTAAGTGTTTGACGATTATCTATCTGTGTAAAATATCTCTGTATGACCTTGAAAAATTGTCTAAGATGATTATAAGTTTGATAGTTATAGATGGCAATTAAACTGCATTTATTATCTTAAATATCTTTTGAAAACATTACATAACATTTTAAAATGAGCTACATAGGTACAATGCCTTAAGCAAGAATGGAAACACACATACACACGTGTGTGTGTGTGTGTATGTGTATACACAAAACTAATCTTAAATTTATATTAATATAAAAAGTCCATTGCAATGCAAACTATTGGAGATTAGTGGTTGTTGAAAGTAGATTCAACCATCCATTTTTTTGTCTCATCATTTCTATACCTTATCCAACTTTTTACTTTCAGAAAGAGATCCTTGAATCTAACTCCTTTGTTTATCTTTTTTCCTGACTATCAGTAATAATAACTTGTATCCCACCCCATAAATGATGACAAACACATATCGATAATCCATAAAAGGATCAAAGCTGACCTACCTCTCTCTTGAGAATGTGGGCATTGTGCAATCTAGACTGTTTCCTGGTGTCTAGGAGCAAAGCATCTTTAGGAAACTCTGGAAAATCTGGGATAATGGTAGAGTCCTGGGAGAGTTAGCCTTATTATTGGTTGTCCTGTCTCTGTGAAATGGAAAAGTACAAGATGAAAGACTTATCTAAAGTGCTTACTGGAGTAGGCTATAAGGCTGTACCATCTCACACAGCATTCTTGAAACTGTTCTGTGTGTAGAACTCTGAGGACACTGTAACAGAGGCACTCTAAAAAACCAGATTACCTGGGCCTTTTGAAGTTTTTTTGCATTTTTGTATTGTGTGTGTGTGTGTGTATGTGTGTGTGTGTATGTGTGTGTGTGTGTGTGTGTGTGTGTGTGTGTGTGTGTGTGTCTGATCTCCTTGCTCTGAAAACACATAAACTTTCAAAGGTAAGACCATATCTACATTAACACAAGGATGGAGTATGCAGCATGAGCCAGTCAGTTAAAGATGATTTTTCTGTTTTATATTGATCAGGTAAAAAGTGTCTGTCAATATTACAAGTCTGTTTGGATTGTATAATCAAATTATAATATAAATTTCTATCCATGTCATATGAAAGGATGGCATGTAATAATAAGTCATGAGGACTCTGTAGTCACCAAGATCTAAAATGTCTCCACTCAGAACTGTTTCCAAGTCAAATGACTAGCAGTTTTATCTCAGTCAAATCTGATCGCTATTAATCTGACAGAAATTCACAGTATTTTATTTCCTGTGGGACAAAAAGTGTAATTTCTCTCTTCAATGCAACATGTTGTCCAACTTCCATTTTGAAGTGAGGACATTCTTAAAATATATATGCTGGCTTAATTTAGGACTTTCCATATTTTACTGTATCTCAACAACTATTGTTTTTGGTACATTATCAGATAAAAAATTCAAAGTTAACTAGACATCATATAGGATTCAGAGTCCTTGTGTATTTTTCATCCTTACATTGTTTACTTTTTTATTACTTTTCTCTCCTTTAAAGACCTTACTTCATTATTTTTAAATTATTTATTTTTTCTTTTACTGTCTATACCCATTTTTGCTTAAAACATTGCACATTGTAAATGTACTGCAACCTATGTAGAAGTTATTTTTTCCACCTGCACCTGTTTCGCTGGATATCTATAACCTTTGATGTCAACATAAGCAAAACCTTCATCCCTCGATGTGGTTTAGCTCTATACACACTGGCAGCTCTAGCATGCAAGGAACTCTGGGAGATGTGCCGCTGTATCACAGCCAGCATGAGGGACGTGATACTAGAAAGCTGTGTTTGGATCCATTGTTCTGTGTTTGGAAACTTTTTAAAAGCTTTCATAGGTCTTCTGCGGATATACTTGGTTGGACATTGGGCAGCATTTGTAGGAGAATTTTTCTTTCCTGCCAGTTAGCTCCCAAATAACCAGATGTGGAATTCTCTTCTTAATTACTTGTTAATTATGAAAACCCATCCAATAGATTAGGCTTACTTTTAACTAGCTCTTACAACTTAAATTAGCCCGTATATGTCATCTACATTATTTTATGTATCTCAGTTATCTTTCCTTTGTAATGCCCATACTGCTTCCTCTGCATCTCTCTGGTGACTTCCTGTTTCTCCACCCTTCTTCTCAACATCCTCTATGCCCTGAAAATCCTGCGTAACTATTGGCCATTTAGCTTTTTATTAAACCAGTCTGATTGAAAAATCTTCACAGTATGCAAAAAGATTGTTCCACAACATCAAGCTGTAGACAAAGAATCCTAATCTAGAGGATAAATGTACCTTTAAACTTTCTTTTTTTGAAAAAAATCTCTTTCCTTTTTCTCCATTTCTCCCACTTTCCCTGTTTTTCTTTCTGCCTTTATCCCTTTTCCTTTATCCCTTGATTCTTGTTTTCTATGATTCTCACATAGAAATGGTGACATTTTGCAATTTTCATTTTATAATCTGTGTCACCTCTAATATTTATTTACCATTATGGTTGTGGTACGGAGGAAGGATGCATATATATCTGTTACTTGAGTAAGTGGATACTCTCTGTATCTTTTAATAGGTTCTGTCCTTATGACTGTGACATAAATTTAAAATATCCTAAATGAAAGTAATATACCTTAGGTACCAGTCATAGCAATACAATATACTGCAAAGTCTAGATCATTACCTTCCTGATCATCTTGTTGCCTGGCAGTTGTGGTTCATCTTTGCTAACAAGCATCCCGTGAAAAGGCTATATATCTTATTTTTAACATTATTTGGCAAAGTGGATATAATATCAAGTTGCCCTTATATTAATTTGTCTATACTCATGGTTGTATTTATCTTAGGTTTCTGAGAATATTTTGTGCCTGTTGAGCAGTAAAAGCAGCAATGAACTACTGATGAAATTTAAGGTATAATTTCTATGGAGTTACCAAACTCTCAAAATTTCCCCAGGAGTTTCTGCTTTAACTACACATAACAAATGGGATATAAATATATTAACCTCTCTCTAATGCTCAGCAACCATAACAAAAGAAGAAAGAAAAAGCTTGCTTGGGACAGACATCAGGGAGGACTAAAAGTGAGACAGTGTCTTCACACAAGATAAGCCAGTTAGCATTCCTCCATAGAGAAGGATTGGCTCATGAACCCATGGCCCTAACTAAGAAGTTATTGACTGTTGATGGTTTATGGGGAAAAGGAAGAATCAGTTTCTATGAAGAGTGTAGTCCCTGGCAGGTGTACCATACTCTAATGGATACCTCACACCCATGTACATGCATGCCACAAATTGTTTTTAATGTCTTTTAAGAAATATAAATTAAGGCCGGGATGTTGTGGCACATGCCTTTAATCCAAGCACTTGGGAGGCAGAGGAGAGGCAGTCGGATCTTTGTGAGTTCAAGGCCAGTCTGGTCTACAAGAGCGAGTTCCAGGACAGGCTCCAAAGCTACAGAGAAACCCTGTCTTGAAAAAACAAAAAAAGAAAAAACAAGGGAAGAAATATAAATTAGAAAGAGGAGAGGTCAGGAAGGGTTAGTTGGTAGGAGACTGGCAAGAATTAAGGAGATAAATGAGGTGAATATGAAGGTATAGTACATGCATTATTCAAATTATCATATAATTAATAAAACCTGAATTTTAAAAGAATGAAAGTGCATGTTCCACATTTACTTTTACTCAATGCATATTGTTTCATTTCATCACAATGTTGAAACTTTTAGAGACTAAGAAGGATGGGTCTCTATTGCTATAATGATTTAGATAAGATGAATTATATTACATTTCCAAATTTTTTGATTAGTCATTTGTAAAAGTATTTAAAAAATTATTACCATTTTAATTGTATCTATAGCTAAGACTGAAGCAGACAACATCAACATTCCAGCTTTCAATTTCAGCTATATTAAAGTTTCCATGAGGTTTTAAAATCATTTTTTTAAATAGCTGATTTTTGTTAAAATCTTAGTGAACTAATAAATAGGCTATCTCTTGCCCTAGTTTCACAGAAATTGCCAGAAGGTTTCTGGAAACAGGTGCAGATTGAAAGCTAGTGACAGAAATGATACCTGCCTTAGATTGACTGTGCATTTATATTATTTCTGGTTTAGATTTTCATTCTGACATATGCAACACACAGCCCTTGGCTTACTGCTTCCCTTTCATTAGTGTCTTCAAATTTTTGTTTCAGTGCAGCAAAGTAAAGTCTTAGTGTTTAAATAAATTTACAACCATGTGAGTTAATTCACAAATAAGAAATTTAACCTTGGTGTCACTCATTTTTGATTTTTTTAAATAGGTGACACATTATCACCTTATAATCATACATGATCAATTTTGTATTTTTACTGCAGTATATATAACAATGATTAATTAACTCTTTTTGTGTCTAAAATTAGTGAATTAACTTAAGAATTCAACACAAAGTCATTCCCTCTCTGCAGTAATAACAACACACATTAATCCCATACTTTTCATTGAATCTTGTAAGAACTTTCTTTTCAACCCTTTTTCGATTTTTTTGTTCAACAGAACAGAATAAATTGTATTTTCTGAAAGTTCAGTAAATGAAATTATGAGGTATATGCTCTACTTGCTTGAGTTCTTTTTTAGTTATTATTTTGACATCCCAGGTTGACTTTCTGTAGAACTGGTTTCTTTCTCATACACATAGTAGCTTACACTGTATGGCACACTATTCATTGGCATGTGAAAATTGTTCATCCACTGACTTTTTCAAGGATACTAAGGGTTTAGGTCTTGACTATTATCACCCATAGTTACTATCATACTCACTGAAGAGTCTTTTTATAGCTTCCTTTTTTGTTTCTCTTGGGAAACTATCCATCATCAGAATGCAAAGTGTTTCTGATAGATATGTTTATTACAGTTTAATGAAAGTACCAATAATTTGTAAATTATCTATGCCAGTTTATATTGACAGAAGCAACATGTTAGGTTCTAGGTCATGTTCTCTCTACATTTTTATGATCATTAGCCTAGAGTTACCAATTCAAACTCAGAGTCATGGTTTTAATTTGTATTTATTAATGGTTAATGATAGTAAGTGTTTTTTATCAGCTTATTTGTTATCTGTATGCTTTCTGTAGGACAGTGTCTTTTCAAATATTCTGTCTCCCCCCCCCTTTTTTTCTTTTGTATTTTTTGAAGGGTAATTGGTGTTCATATGTAAGCTCAGAGATCTGTGGTTGAAAGCTGGAGTCTCCTTTAGCTTCTTCTCCACTTTATTTTTGTTTAAGAAGTATTTAATTTTATTTTATACTATAAATGCTTTGGCCACATTTACCTGTGCACCACATTCATATAGTGTCCATGGATATCAGAACACATCAGATCCCCTGGAGCTGGAGCTACAGATTTTTATGAAGCTGCCATTGAGTACTGGAAACCAAACCTTGGTTTTCTTTAAGAGGACTAAGTTCTCTTAACTGAGCCATCTCTCCACTTCCTCCAACTTATTTTCATACAGATTTTCAGTGAAAGTATAGCTTATCTGTCAGCTAGATTGGCTGGCCAGGAACTCCAGTGATCCTCACGTATGAACTTCTTGAGTACTGTTACAGATGTATACAGAAGAGTCTGGCTTTGTAAATGCGTTCTGGAGATCCAAACTTAGATCATCTTGGCTGTATGAAAAGTTCTCTAGATTCTTAAATACTTCACATCCATACTTAAGTATTTTATCATTACTATATTTAAATTTAAGGCTTTTGCTGTACATCATCTACAAATATAGTTAATGGAGTTTTCTAAATTTGTTTTCTTTCAAAACCGAAATTGATATGTCTATATTTAGGAGTTCTGGGTAAATTCTAAAGGTGATTTATTAATTTTTATGTAAATATAGTAAAATTTTTGAGAGAAAACTGTAGCTGAATTAATATGAATTAGCATTTTTATCTTTTGAATATAATGTGGTTTATTTATAATTTTTACTGAAATTTAACTTTCATTTTACAGTATTCATTATTAAAGTCTTTTTTTGTTTTTTTGTTTTCCAGTTTGATATTATTTATTTTATTTTATTTTATTTTTTAAAGTAATTTTATTAAATTATAAAAGTTTCCATTTACGCCCCTCTTCCCAACACCCTCCCACTCCCCCCCCTCCCTCTCCTCCTCCCTCTGTGTCCCTAAGGGCAGTGAGGGTTTCCTGCCCTGTGGGAAGTTCAAGTTCCTCCCCCCTCCCTCCAGGTCTAGGAAGGTGAGTATCCAAACAGACTGGATCCCAAAAATCCAGTATATGCAGAGGAAACTAGTCCCAGTGTCATTGTCAATGGCTTCTCAGAAAGACTCCGGGCCAGCCACATTCAGAGAATCCGGCCACATTCAGAGAATCTGGTTGGATCACGTGCTTGTTCAGTCGCAGTCCAACTGCCCTTGGTAAACTCTCATTAGATCCAACCCCTTGTATCAGTGGGTGATAGCATTCCTCGCAGTCCTTCGTCATTTTCTTCGTCCTTCTGCTCCTCATTTGGACCTTGGGGGGCTCAGTCCGGTGCTCCAATGTGGGTCTCCGTCTGTATCGCCATCCATTGCCAGATGAAGGATCTGGGACTCTTGACTATGAGTATTTGATTTGTTTTTAAAAAAATGATTCACAGTTCATTTCAGTTCATTTTTTCCATAGAAATAAAAGTGATTTTTTTCTATATTGATGATGTACCCTGTAGTCTTTCTGAAATCACTTAGTTTTAATACACTTTTAGGTTTTCTTATTATATAATCTATCTTTTACTTTTCAACTCTTACATCTTTAACAATTTTCTCTTGCCTTATCATGGTATCTAGAATCTTTAAATTTTGAAAAACTCAAATTACTTAATTATTTCTACTTACAAAGAACTTTCTATGAATTGTCTATGAGTTTTAAATGTGGTTTTATATGTGTATTTTAGCTCCATGAATTTAAGAAGATGTGGGTAACATTTTCTAAATACAAAGTACCATACTTCCTAATGTTAGAGAAAATAGGAGCTAATATTTAAACATCTTTATGTCATGTAAAAGAAAATATATTTGATTAATTGTCTAGTGTTTTATGTGATAATTAGAGAGAATAGCAAATGTAATATAACTGGCATAAATATTCATTTAGAGGAGTGGGTGAGAGAGAATATAAATGTGTGCAGAGTTCGGGTGAGACAAGGTTTCATTAGACAGTGGACTGAAACTCACTATCTCTATCAGTCTGGCTGGGAGCTCACAGACATTCCTGCCTGTACCTCTCAAGTTTAGGCATTAATATCTTTGCCAACACACTTGGAAAAATCAAAGTTTCTTATAAAAATATTGTAATGCATCATAAACTCTTTTAACATATCCTTTTTAAAATAAGAATTTATTTTTCTTTAATCTTCTAGCCGTGTTGGTCAGAGTTTCTTCTAATCATATATCTGAATCAGACCTGGAAGGGTACAGCTCATTCATCTGTAGCTGGATTCCTCTACTCTCTGGGAATGCTTTTCTGTTTCATTTGTTTCTTATCAAGGGCACAAATACAATACTGGAGCAGACTGTGGCCTTAGAAGAAGAGGAGGGATAAAGAAAGGTGTTTTCTTGTTTATTTGTTTTCTTGGTTGTTTGTTTGTTTTGGCTGTTGTATTACTACTACATTATTTTTTGTTTAGGTTTGTTTTTGTTCTTGTTTTCTCTTTATTTTCTAAAGAGAGAGAAAAAGAATAAAACAGAGTTTGAAGGCTGTGGAGATTGGGAGGATCTATGAAGAGATAGGGAAGGAGAAAAATGATCAGAATATATTACATGAAGTAATTATTCTAAATTAGAAAGAGAGATAAAAGTAGCCTGTAATGTGTGCTTTATCACTTCAAGTAGTTAAAGAAGTGTTTCTGTTCTTGTCTGTTTCCTGTAGTGAGTGTAGTGATTATGAGGGCCGTTTAAATTTCTAACAAAAAAGCATAGTTGCTAAATAATTTGCTCTAAGTCATCTCTTTCCTGTTCTTATTCCCTGAGATATTTTAGTCACATTTTATGATAGGATCTCTAGGACAAATGAACTTTGACTATGCAAAAAACACATTATAATATTAAAAACAAAGGCAGTAATTCAACACAATACCTTAGAACACTCATCCCTAAAAGACCACCTATCTTTAGTTATTTTTCTATTGTTGTAAAGAGACACCATGAAAAAGCAACTTATAAAAGGAATAATTTGATTTGGGGAACCACAGTTCCAGAGTGTTAGAAGCAGAAAGGCATGACACTAGAATGGTAGCAGAGATGTTACTTTGATAGACACAGGAATCAAAGAGGAGTGAAGGAGTGGGTGAGTTACAGGACTCTGGGAGTGGCATGGAATTTTGAGAGCCCCAAGTCTGTAACAACCTCCTGATCTTTTCCAAACCGATTAACTAGCTGGGAATTAAGCATTCAAATAAATGAGCCTCGGAGGCCATTTTGATTCACACAAACACTTCTACCCTCCCAAAATGATTCTGGAATGTTTTCTGAAGAGAAGAAGAAACGTTTCAAGAGCCAGACATGGTGGATGATTCGAAGAAAATGACATCTTCCAGACACAATAGGACTGATATGCATGAAGTTGCAGAGACTTTGACAGTATTCAAAGACCTGCATAAATTCAAGCCTGACAAAAATCCCAGAATGGAGAAGAGAAGGGGAAGTGGACAAAAGTACCACCACTATCCAAGAAGCTACTTGCAATTGATACCTGCTAAGAGAGATACATTTGTTTTATTCTATTGCAGAGACATTAGGTATATCAGCCACACTTCAGTTAGGCCTCATACTCAGAAGTTTTGTTGTTGTGTATTTTTTTTCTTTTTGTAGAGAAAGAACAAGTTTGGTGGTTAGGAAAGTTCTAAAAGTCACGAGGGAAGAAAAAATATGATCAAAATACATGATGTGAAATTTTAAATATTAAAAATTAAAAGTAAGTAAATAAAAAATTCAAATAGCAGCCTCAAATAATGATTCTGATTTTAGATATTTTTCAAGACTACTTTCACAGCAAATTTGCCTGAATGGTAAAGAGATCCTTGCACACACATATATTTTTCCTCCATTATTAACTTCCCAACATCAGAGCATTCTATTTGCTCTTTATTGATGATGAGTCTGCCCAGAGTCACCTGATCCTGCAGGAATCATAGTTTATGCTATAATGTGCTCTACAGTTTTGAAAAGCATAGACTTGTGTGCATCACGACAGTGCTATGCAGCGCATGCACCAGTTTCCATGCTGCATCTTATGACCCCTGTTCCCTGCAGCCTGTAACATTTGCACATGGAATGATCTAAGTGCACTTAGAAGAAAATTACTCTGGCAAAAACACTAACATTATAAATTGAGATGTTGTGCCGGTTACCACTTTACAAGAATCTTAGAACGTTTATTATCAAGTCTTTCTAAATGATTCACAAAGGTGTATTAGTAACTAGAATCGTTGAATATATTAAATAAGATTAATGTTACATTTGAGTTCATCATGCAGTAACTGATTTCCAGTGTATATTCAGTGTCAAAACTGCCAAGAACTAGATTTTTCAGAGAAGTCTAGTGCATAGAAAATGTAATTATTTATATGTTATGTATATTTTTCAGAGTGAAATTGTGAGGGTGGTCTAATAGATTGTCAGTATGATTGGCTATGTTTGTGGAAAAATGCAATTAAGGAATCTAGTAGTCAAGTATACAAATTACATCCACACGTTGTGAAACCCTTAGGATAACATGGAATTGATGGAAGGAAGCAAATGATTATTTTCTAAGCTTTCCTGCTGTCTTTTTGAAGCCTAACCATGAAGACAGGAACTCTTTAAAAGCATTCTTAGTAAGACAAATTCTTTCCCTGTTCTATATGAGTTAAAAAGACTAAAGAACAGTCAAAGAACTTCTATGAAGTCAGATTCATTTGTTCATTAAATGTGCATCAAACTTGAGCCAATTCAATCTCTTCCATATACTTGGCAATGACTTTCTTTCCTGAAATTCTTTGTACAGTTCAGGCATATCTATTTGCCAGATATGCAGTGATCAGAACATGAATTTGGCTGTGGGGATGGGATGGGGTCCTCTGCTTTCTTTAAAATTTCATTTTTTAAGGAACGTTTTAGGCAGTTATTCAGGGTTTCTTTTGGAACTTGGTGAGGTGTTATAACTCTTATTCTTATTGGGCTAGTTACTGGACTTACATATATTTGAGAACAAATACAGATAGACCTTGAGAACTGGAAATGTACCTGGCTATTTCAAACATCAAAGGGCTGTGCCTCACACTAAACAAGATACACATGTCTGTCTACTAATTCAAGGATATTTCCACTTATCTTTTAAGTGACTTCCTTATGGGTCTTTTTCACATTAAAAATAGCAATCAATAGCTCATTAAGTACTTAAACATGTGTATACTCTTAAGATGCCTTTAATCTCATGTAATCTGTAAAGTAAAATAGCTAGTTGATAGGAGAGTTTAATGACAATTGATTTTCTCCCATGAAAGACAAGTTATGAAACGCTGGATTTCAAGGGGTGAGAATCACACAAGATGTTTTACAGTTTTCTATTCCCACCATTATCTTTCCTATAGCAGACCAGAAAGAAGCACATATGATATTCAAAAATGTCTTTTAACTTCAGACTTCATCATAAAATATGATGGTTAATGGTAAAATAAACCTTAATCTTCCAGGTTCTTCCTTCCTAATTATATATGAGCAGCAGGCTGTACTCCTTAAGGTACCAATGCATTCCAGTGTACAGTTCTGGGTTTCCTATTAGAAAATGAAAGACAGTGATGATTGTAAGTAGATCCAGAGAATTTTGCCTCATCTTTGTGACTTCACACTAAATCTAACATTCCCTTTATGTTGTTCATTAAACTAAGGTTATAGTAATTCAGAGACTTTAGGACAAAAATGTCAAAGCACTAAGTTGGAATGTTTGACTAATAATCTGCTATTCATTAAATTAGTCTTAGAAATTCTTGACCCCTTAACATAAAATAATGCATTCTTATTGGTAAAGCAAATTAGGCAAATCAAAACTGTCAAGTAATATTCAAATCACTGTAATTCTCAAAACTTTAAACTTAAAAATTTTAATACAATTTAATGATATGTTTATATGAGTTTTACTATGTATGTGTATAATAATAAATTAAAGATCATTACAATAAGATTTTCAGATATTTGAAATCAAAAGGTAGACTTAAAATTCTGTTGTGATTACTTAAATGTTGGAACTGAGCAATTCTTACCCAATAAAGTCTCATTGAAAATTATACTATGGTATGACATTTCTGTTTGTTTTTTATTGCTGTTGTTGAATACTAGCTTTTTTTACCCCAAATTTGATGTAGCTAATAGGTAGAGGGACATCATAAAATAATATGCTGTGTGGGACCTTCTGGCAAACTGCCCTTTAGATGTGTTTTTTTTCTCTACTGTGTTCAGTCAGTTTCGACAAAATCAGCACACACATACTGAAGTATAAAGCTGTGATCTTTATAACTGTAATATATCACATATTTCTTAGCACACAACAATGTTGTTAGGAGTGAAGAATATGAATCAGTACCACTGCCATCAAGTGTGATCATATTAAAATGCAAATGCACACCACAACCCTAAACCTACTGACAACTGATTCTTAGTTATGCATAAGTGTGTTCTACACTGACTATACCGATATACTATAAAGTGGGCATGTCATAGCCATTAGTGCCGTCAAATGCTTGCACATTGAAACACATAGGCGTCACTTTCAAATATGAACAAAAATTTGATGATTTACAGTATGTGAATTCAAAAGAGGAGGAAACTGGTGTTCACCAATGGAGGACAATGTTATTTCAACTAACGCACTTGCCCTAATAAGTGAAGAACATTCTGAAATATAATGGTAAGACTGAGTGTTCCAGAACAGGAAAAGACATAAACAGGACAATTAAGGAAGGCAGTTTCTCTTTTAGGTTTAGAGAATATCAAATAAATGGAAAAAGAAATATATCGCTAAAATATGTGACCATAAATTTTAGGTTTTCCCTGTGGAGTCAACATGTTATTTAGGTAAATCATGGTTCCCTTTTTAGGGATTTAGTCTTAAGAAAATAATTTAAGGTCAAAAAAGAAACTCATGGGCAATTTTAGAGTTTAAATGGGAAAGTCTAGAAGAGGAGAGCTCTAAATCCCAGCAGTTCATCAGAGGAGAGATAGAGATATTGTGCAAGAAAAGAAACAAGCATCTATATGTAAACAAACTCAGAGTAGAAAGAAAGGCTTCACAAAAGGGCGAAAGTCAGCAAGTAACAGAGTAAACAACTTTAGACACTGGAGAGAAAGAAAAAGAAGAGAAGGAAAAAGACAAGTCAAGCCTTTCTGAGTCAAGCAAGTTGATCCAACAGAAATATTTGAAGGCTCTGTATGGACTGGACAGAGAGCAAAGCTTCTGGAAAGGAACTTGGTTAGCTTATTGAAGGGCTACAAAAGTATTTTTTCTATCTCCTTAGCATGGATTAGGGCAGATATGACACCACACTTAGCCAGGAATCTGACCTGTCCTAGAGATCTGTTCTGACAAGAGGATTGATTCCCCTGAATGAGCCTCTGCTGCTACTACAAAACTTCTAGATAGACTCTTAGTAATTAATGTCTAACCTTACAGAACAACTGCCTACTATGAGTCCACCTTTATGTAGAAGACTATTTACTAAGATAGTAAGATAAGAAAGCCACACTAGATTCTGTTCTCACCTTGTTTATACCCTCAGGTTTGCTAAGTATGTAATAGACAGAGACATGGTCCAGGAGAAGGTATAGTATTTTATTGAAATGTATTGATATTTTTAAATTGATGCTATTTTTGAATTTTAAAAATTTAAAATTACAAAAGGTATTGTTTTGATGCATAAATTCTGATATTATATATGACATCATTTGAAAATGATTTTTCATTATATCAGTGTCCTTCTTATTTGTTAGAGGATGAAGATATCTGTCTGTTGATTAGATGGGTCACATAATTATAATTGGTAAGTAAAAACACAATGAGAAAATATTTCTGTTCATTTCACACTAAATTATTTTACATAACTTGGCTCTCTTGAACAAAAAAGTTCAATTATTCAATTTGATTTAAAAAGAAAGAAAAATGCAGTGAAACCGAAAAAGAAAAGAGACAGAGATTTCAAGCTGTTAGGTTTGAAATTTTGGCAAAGAATTGATTTATACAAAACTGAAAATGAAATGTTGGATGAGGATTTAAAACATCTACCCCTTTAGAGTTATTCGGGCTTCTGTAATACTGCCTTGGAGGACACAAAATAATGAGAGACCTGGCTGAGCCAATTGAAGAAAATAATTTAAAATAATGGCATGCACACTGAAGGAATTTAGATGAGTCGTGAACATACCCAAACCCATCATTCTCTTTCTTAGACATCTATCACTCACTTATAAGAAATTAACAGAATCCTTAGAATAGATAGGCAAATGAGAACATAGAACACTAGCCACACTGTTCATTTTCCATGTACTTTGCCATCTAGAATTTAGTAAAGTTTCCAGGAACTTAACACATAACAATGTCAATGAATTTGACTAGTTATAGTCTGCTTCTTAGACACTGGAGTAGTTTCTAAAGACTTTAACACATTTCTGATGACTGATTTGTTTGCTAGTTGGTCAGATGTCAGTGATATTAATATATATTATAATTCAGTGGGTTAAATATTTGTGAGGCAGAATGGGATGATTAAAATGTTTTTGATTTGTGGTCTTTATGTTTTCATTTATGGTCTTTTGAATCATGTAACATAAGGCATAGTTAACAATTACAACTGGAAGAACAAACAGAAGAACCTGATCCTGTTTTGTGAGTTGAATTTTATTCTTAGCAGAAAAATGAATGGTTTCTCCAATACCAACCGCTCTCCTTGGCCAGCTATCTGTGCTCTTCTGAGAGCAGTGATAATTGAAATGAGAGACAGAAAAGGATAAGGGACCTTAAAAAAATGGGAAGCAGAAGATTTTGCAACTCTTTCATTGATCTTTTTTTTCCTTTGACAATTCTCAAGGTGGGTACAAGATTCTGGAGACGGAAACATCTTTGTTATCTATGCAAAACACCATCTCTTGAGAGTAAGTTTATTTTCCAAACCTGTAGGACCTTAAAAAGAGAAGAATAATTTGGAAGTGATATTTTTCTTCCCTGTCCTTCCCTCAAATGCCAGAATTGCTCTGGGTAAATTCAGAGGTCTGTTTCTAAAACAGAATCTTGAGGAAAGAGTTTGAAAGAAAGTTTACCTCATCCAGTCTTAGTATCATGTATTGATTTACAAATAATGCTTTAGGACAGAATGTTATGTTTGATTGGTAGCAGTTTCTTGTATCTCTTTTAAAATATTTCTTCTAATGATTAATACAAATATAGTTACTGTAAATTGACAACCACAGACCGTCATTCAAGAAGCTCTGATGGAAATAGAGTGCAGAGGAAAGCCATCATGCATTTTGGCTTTGGCTGCAGAGAAAACAAACAAACAAATAAGACAAAATAACTTTCTACCTTTATTTTGCTATGATTTAATTCTTTTCTAAAATTAACTTCAAATTCTCTTCAGAATGAAGGAAAATATCACTATTTATTAAATGATTACTTCTTGAAACTTTAGCAATTTTCTTAAGTGTTGAAGGCATGGAGATGAACACAGAGGGTCTTACATGATTGTGAATGTGGCATTGTTCTCAAAGCTCCAAACATCCTGCTTTTCCCAAACAAAGTAGCTGAAATCAGCAGACAACATAAAATAATCTCTAAAAAATAATCAGGGTGACTGTATGCATCCTCTTCTAATTAAACAAATAAAACAAAAACCAAACCACCCAAAATAAAACTCACTGTACATTTCATTTTGTGTGAAAACAAGCAAACACACATACAAAAAAAGATTCACAGAAACTCCTTTAAATTACATCTTCCTCTGAATGTTCTTTTCTTTTCTCACTTGTATTTTCTGTCATGAGCTCTTAATCCCACTTGCTGTTAGTTGGATTTGTTTCCTTCCTCCTCTTCATTTCTTTTTTTAGTGTTTTTATTTATTCTTTTTTATTTATTTATTTATTTATTTTATTAAAAATTTCCACCTCCTCCCCTTCTCCCACTTCCCTCCCCTCCCCCACTCTTCCTCCCCCTAATTCTCCAGGCCAAAGAACAGTCATGGTTCCCTACCCTATGGGAAGTCCAAGGTTCTCCCTGTTTCCCCCAGGTCCAGGAAGGTGAGCATCTGAGCAGACAAGGCTCCCATAAAACCCGTCCATGCAGTAGAATCAAAGACCAGTCCATTGTCCTTGGTTTCTCAGTCAGCCTCCACCATAAGCCACAATCAGAGAGTACGGCTGGATCACATGCTTCATCAGTCCCATTCCAGGATAGCCCGAACAATCCTATTCAATAAAAGTACTTCCGGAGGCATTACCATCCCTGACTTCAAACTCTATTACAGAGCTACAGTAATGAAAACAGCTTAGTATTGGCACAAAAACAGGGATGTTGACCAATGGAATCGAATCGAAGACCCAGATATTAATCCACAAACCTCTTCATTTCTTTTTCTTTTTCTTTATTTTATTTTATTTTATTAATTTATAAAAGTTTCCACTTCCGCCCCTCCTCCCAATACCCTCCCATTCCCCCCACTCCCTCTCCACCTCCCTCTCCAGCCTTAAGAGAAGTCAGTGTTTACTGCCCTGTGGGAAGTTCAAGTTCCTCTCCTCTCCCTCCAGGTCTAGGAAGGTGAGCATCCAAACTGACTAGGATTCCAAAAATCTAGAACATGCAGAGGAAACAAGTCCCAGTGCCATTATTATTGGCTTCTCAGACAGTTTCCGTGCAAGCCACATTCAGAGAATCCCGTTTGAACACGTGCTCGTTCAGTCCCAGTCCAGCTGGCTTTGGTGAACTTTCATTAGATCAGTCCCCTTGTATCAGTAGGTGAACGCACTCCTCACAGTCCTGCCTTTCTTGTTCATGTTCTCCCTCCTCTGCTCCTCATTTGGACCTTGGGGTTTCAGTTCAGTGCTCCAATGTGTTCCCTGGACAGCAGAGGAGACGGTGCCTGAACTGGCGTTGGCCCATAACCATACTGATGAATGTTTTGCATATCACCATAGAACCTTCATCTGGCGATGGATGGAGATAGAGACAGAGACCCACATTGGAACACTGAACTTAATTCCCTAGGTCCAAATGAGAAGCAGAAGGAGGGAGAACGTGAGCAAGGAAGGCAGGATCAGAGGGAACCTTCACCCGATGATGAATGTAGATTGAGACAGAGACCTCTTCATTTCTTCCTAACTTAGTCTTGCATTCTTTCTTCTTCAGGGCACATACACTATTTCTAAGTCACAGCAGTCTCCAAAAACCTAAAGTTAGAAAAAAGTCAACAGTTCCTATTGATGCATTACTGATCCTAATATGAATCTATGATCAAAACATACTGCACCCTTCAAATGTCTTCGATGCATCTTAACCCTCAGAAAGCTTTTAAAGTGAAAGCCAATAACTCTCTTCCAACTTTAGGCAGAGACTCAGAGAAATTTCAACCACATAACATCTGAAGTGCACCACAAACCTTCCCTGATGCATGAAATAGTTAGCATGAGTCTGTATAATAACTGCAGTTATCAAATACCCATGCTAGACAGTGCTGGATGGATGCTACTGTGTGTTTTGGTGTTCATAGTGAAAATGATTTCATATCCTCTCTCTTAACTGAAAACTAAGATTAAAAACAAACAAAAAAGTTGAATGAATGTTTGACACAGAACTCATACACTTAAGTATCCTGGCCAAGAAGAATAAAATTTAGGATGTACTTAGAATTACTCTTTGTATTACTTTGGAAGGCCGCCAAAAGAAAAACAATGAAAACTTTAACTTGAATGACAAAGAGAAAATTGTCTCAGTTAGATTAAAATACCATTAGCAAATGTTGATAAAGCTGGATCATAATGGGCACAAGTAAATTTAGAGCACACCTAGGTTTCTCTTTGTCCAGTCAAGCATTGAGTCTCTTAATCTTAATTGTCCCTTAGTAGACAACTCTGATATTGTAGTTGAACCCATGAACAGTCTTACCAATAGACTATTTGATGTAGTGATATTAAAAACAAACTTGAATGTTTAAATGAAACGTGAACATAAAATTTTTGCTTGTCCGTAGGCAAATCCAAAACGATGATATTCAGTTAAATTAATTAAGCAGTGTAAAAATTTGAGGGGTGCAATCAAAAGCATTTTGGTCCTTTTTCTGATGCCAAAGTCATCATTCAAAGCAGGTGGATGTCTATCATTCTTCTTAAAGGCCAATCTATGAGAATATGATTCTTTGCCTCTGTTAGCAGAATCACTCCCCGGCATCATGCACATTAGTCTCAGTTCTAGAGAAGTGGAATAGAGGTGAAATATACTTATTGTTCTTGAAGAGGGTCTGGGTTCAATTCCCATCATGTGCACTGTGTTGCACAACCATCTGTAATTCTATTCCAGAGGCACTGAAATCCTCTTCTGACCTCTGCAAGTGCTAAGCACACATGCTGCATATATATTTAGGCAAGGACTCATACATACAAAATGGAAAACAAATCCAATTACTATTTCAAAATATTGACAAACATAGCATTATTTTACAATTTTACTATTTAAAAATCTCTATTTGAAGATAAAGTTTTGTTTATGTATAATAGTATAAGAAACATATCATATACTGTTTTGTATTTTTATATAAAACCAAATGGCTTACAGAATATTTATAATTTATATGTTTGGTACAATTCCCTTTATAGTTTAATCTGCTTATTCTTTGAAAAATAACTACCCCATATATTAGTTACCTTTCTGATAATGTGGTAAAATGTCATGACCTATGCAGTTTACAGAACACAGAGTTTATTTCTGTCTATAGATCTACAGTGATAAAGTTCCAGCATGGGGTGCAGAATCACACCAGGTGAATGGCATGGCAGCAGAGGCAGAATCTGGAACATCACGTTTTAATGGCACATATGACACGGGGAAGACAAACTGAATATAGGGCATGGCTATGAACTCTCAAGCCTGCCCCAACAGACATACTTGTTCTCCCATTGCTACATATCCAGAAGCTCCCCAAAGGGACTGAGTATTCAAATGCCTCAATCTGTGGGGGATAATTATAATCAGGTCGCCAAGCACCTTTTGTGTTCAAAATGAAACATAGAAATGAAATGAGGGAAGGTAAGTGTTCCTTAGCATACTGTCAGAGAATAAGTGGCCAATACATATACCCACTGCACTCTTTAGGTTACTCCAATGATCGTTCTGTCTCAGAGATGCTTCATAGATAAGTTCCATGATAATCACTAGACTAACCCAGATAGCAGTCAATGCATGCTCAATGGTGCTATTGAACTTCTGCACCATCTCTGTCTTTAATGTGCCTTCTCTAATGGACTGAATACAAAGTTTTGAAACACTATTCCAGCATTACCTTGTTTGATTCAAATGAACAGTAATTTCTACCATACACAGATCCCTTTTCTGACTACAAATAAGTCATGTTTAAGATTACAGAGGAAAATAAGTTTCTAGACCTGGGAATACTTTTCTGAATTTTTTCTTAAGTTTTAAGTAGTTAAGTTTAAAGGCACCAAAATTAAATCTACTCTAATAACTTGAAAAATAGAGCAAGTGACAGATAATATTATCATTAGGACTTTTACTTTATTTTCTAGCTCATTTTATCAAAATAAATAATTTCTAAAAATAATCTGAATGACTGGTTGTCTTCATTATGGATCACCAAGTTCTGAAAATGTGTCCAGAAAATATGTCCTCATCTAGGAAGGAGGATCTACTACTCTCATTGTGCACAAAACAATAATTGATTCTGACCTCAGGCAAAAATAAAACCCACCCTTTCTTTCTTAATTTGATGTTCAAGGAGAGTTTAGCTGTTAACAGGCATAAATGATAACCACAGAAGCAATGGAAATAAACCAAAAGCAACTATGAAAGAGCAAATATCCATAACTTTCTCTGAAGGTCTCTTTCTGAAGACGGAGATACAAGATTGTGATCAGTTCAGCACTAAGATGGATGATGGAATTTCAAAGTTATACTAAAGAGTGTTATTACTTCTACTCTGTAAGCCAAGAAATGTATTTAGCTGTTTTTTTCAACTGAGTTCTGAGCCAGGAAGTAAATAACTTAACCATGAGAGGTTAAAAAGAAAAGAATCTATGCTATTCAGCTCCTCTAACATATGACATAGCTCCTTTGGCTTTATTAATGTACTTAAAATTTATAACAATGGCAACGGTGAACATTTTGTTACTTGGTACTATATAGATTACATTTCATTTAAAAACTACTAACTTAGTAAAAAAACTAGGTTTCTAGATGATAAATTATCAAACAGTTCTCAATTTTTATATGTCAGAAACAGAATAACTGGAAGAATTGTACTTATTCAATAAATGTAGAATTAACCACTATCATATGACAACTTGAAAAAATCTGTATCATAGATATTAACATTGATGCTTTCTCCTTTTTACAAATAAAAATCAGCTCTGCTGTTCATATTGCATGAGCTTTCTGTCATCGAATTTTAATATAATATGTGAAATGTTGCACAAACTGGATTTGAATGTAACATATATCTGTAATATCAACAGATTAACTACCAAGTACCATTTATATTATTATGTACTGTGTAGAATGAGGTAAGCACTCAGCAGTCGAATGACTTTCATGGTTTTATTTCCTTCTCATTGTTTTGTTCTGTTGATGTTATTATATTTTATAAGAATTTTTGTCTTAAATTGTCATTTTGTTACATAAAATATAGTATAAACCAAATTATTCAAATTATCCTCCCTGCTTAACATATGCTAATGGGCTTTATGGTAGTTCTTGGCAGGCAAGGTTGCAGGATGTCTAAATCAGTGTATATTTATAAGGGGTAATCATTAAATGATAAGTGTATGTGTATTAATTTCCTAATATTCTTGCTTCTATATGAAAGTGTATTTATTAATATGAAAATATTGCAACTTACTTTTTACATCAGTCATAGTTTTATTGTTACTTGTTTTTATGAAACCAATTAATCTAATAAATTCTACTTAGGTTAACAAAACTAGGTAGTTATTTTTCTAGTATTAGGATGGTGCCATAATATGGGCATGTAGGGGGAAAATTACATGGGATATATTTAAAAAAGCAAAATTACAAATGGAAAAAAATGCAAATAATATACAAAATGTATGAACTAAGTTTAAACCTATGAATATTGAACTTTTACTGACTAAGGAAAATTACCCTCATGTTCCTCTTAAATTTCTGAATCTTTCCCCAGTTCACTTTCTTTTTCTAATTCCATCACCTTTTAGGCAACTGTTCCATACTCTGCCATTGTGTGGCACATAAAATACACACAAAGTGATCCACTTCCTCTATGCTCTATGTTTCGATAAATGAGCATCTCGTCATAATAAAATAGCTGTGCTGACTATGTTTTTCTACTAATCTGCTTAATTTCAGAATATAAAACATTACTTGTTTTCCTACTGTACAACAATGCCCATTAAAGCCAGGGATGTCAATTATTGTTTTTATCTGATATTTGAATATTTGATATTTATATGCTCTGTGTCACGAGTTACTAGAGAGTAAGGGAGATGTTGGTAGAACTTCAAAGGATGATAACAGAGACATGCATCTACTGTGTATGGTATTTCCAGGATCTCTTGACAATACTTTACACCACTTAAGTATTGTTGGACTTGTGGCTACAGACTAATAACTAATATGGCATCTGCTATTATATGTGCTGAGACAACTGAGACAAAATTGACCAAAAATATTGCTCTGTTTGTTTTATTTACAGACAGTATCAAAGGAGATGACACAATCAGTATTTAGGAGTAGTAAGACAATAAACAGTCTTAAATATTCATTAATTTTCCTTATCACACAGAATCAGGACACAACATTTTCATGATAATGAATGCAAAAAACAAATGTAACAAGTAGCTTTGTATAAGAAGATTCTTGGAATCTGTAAAGATGTTTCAGCAGATAAGGGAAGGGTCCTTCTTCTTGCAGAAGCCCTGTGTTAGATTCCCAGCACCCACATGGTAGTTCACAATCATCTGTCAATTCAGTTACAAGGGATTTGATGCTTTCTTCTGACTTCTAAGAGCACCATACATGGTAGACATATAAATATGCAGGTAAATATTATATATATATATGTATATATACATATACATATATACACAAAATGTTAAATAGATAAATCAAACTTTTTTCTATCTATCTATTTATCTATCTATCTATCTATCTACCTATATATCTATGTAACTATCTATCTAGTTGGTTTTATGAGACAAGGTTTTTCTGTTTAATACCCTTAACTGTCTTGAAACTAGCTCTTGTAGACCAGGCTATCCTGAAACTCATAGAGATCCACCAGCCTCTGCCTCCTGAGTGATGGGATTAAAGGCCTGCACCACTACTGTCTGAATTAATCAAATCTTTTCTTAAAAGAATATATTTGTATGTAGTGTAGATTATTTATTTATTTATTATATATTTTTTAAAATATATCAATCCAAATTCCCACTCCCTCCCCTCCTCCCATTCCCTCCACACACCCTCCCACCTCACCCCCTCTAATCCTAAGAGAGGTTAAGAACTTTGCTTTGTAGAAGTTCCAAGGCCCTCCCTACTACATCTAGGCTGAGCAAGGTATACATTCAAAGAGAAAAGGATCACAAAAAGTCAGTATATGCAGTAGAGACAAATCCCAGTGCCACTGCCAGTGGTCCCTGTTGGTGGAGGCTGCTTGTTGTCCTGGCTGCCCAGAACCAAAATAACCACACAGAAACTACAATAATTAAAATACTGCTTGGCCCATTAGCTTTAGCTTCTTATTGGATGACTCTTAATTTAACCCATTTCTATTAATCTGTATATTGCCATGTGGCAGTGACTTACTAGCAAAGATTTGGCATGTCCAGATCTAGTAGCTCCATGGCGTCTCTCTGACTCCACTCTTCTTTCTCCCAGCATTCAGTCCAGCTTTCCCTGCCTGCCTAAGTTCTGTCTTGCTATAAATCCAATGCAGTGTCTTTATTCATTGATGGTAATCTCATTACAGAGAGGGAACTCCCACATCACCTCCCCTTTTCTGATTAAATAAAAATGAAGGCTTTAAATTTAATATAGTAAAATTACATATAACAAAACAGGTATCAAGCAACAATTACAGTTACAATATTTTTATCTACTTTATCTTTTATCATAACTAAGGAAAACAAAACTATCTATTCTTGAACTTCATCAAAGAAGGTTATAATATTACCTAAGTAAACAGGAAGTACATTGTAAGCAACTTTCAAGCTCTAGAATTGACAGAGACATCTCACTGACCAGACAGTTACCCAAAATTTTTCTGTACCATTGGAGCTTCCATCTTCATCCTACAGACCCACAGTTATCAGCCACTTTCTTATGTATCCTGCAGAATGTCTTCAGACACTTTCATGAAGCTGGAACCCCAAATGATCATCTCAACTTTAGGCAAGTTTATCAGTCATCTCTTTGCAGGTCTAGCATGTTCAGTTAAGCAGTCCAGGAAAGAGCAGTTTCTTGAACAAATGGCTAGCAAACTCCATAAAGAGACTATTCAATGGAGTAGATTGGTGCTGCCAGCAGAAGATGTGTCTCATTGTCATGAAAAGTTCTAAGTTCATAAAACATTTTAAATTCCATTTTCTGAATGTCTCTGAAAGATTTGAAGAAAACCTATCAAACTGAAATAAATCTCTATACATCTAGAAAATCTAACATGACTACAAGCTTAACTATTGTAGATGAGTACCTATTAACTTATATTTCCTAATTATACATTCCTTTTTTAAATGAGCTACACAAACACAATACCTTAATCAAGATCAGAAATACATATACATATAACAAAATTGACTTTAAATTTGTATCAATAAGCTAATATCCATACCAAGACAAGTTATTTATATCTAGAGCATATCCCTCTTTAAATGTAAACAATTATAAACAATATTTGAGAATATGGGTGTAGTTCTGTCAATAATGCTTTCTGTTATTTGTAGTCACTGTAAATTAGGTTTTTCATGGTGCATCCTGTGTGCAAGGTTCATCTCAGTCAGCAATTGGGCAATATATTTTCTTTGTGGGGATGTTCACAGCCACCTTTCAGGAGGTCTTGTTCCGTAAAACCATATTGGTCTGGAAACAAGCCGCAGGTTTTTATCTTCTGTGGAAACAAGAGAACATCTTTTCCAAAGCAACATATCCTTGGACTCAAATTTAGAAGTTGTGATACCTTTATAATATGCATGCTGGTTTAGCTTAGCAGCCCATACCATGAAATTTCTCTCTGTACTTAGCTCCTTCACAGCCAAAAATTTCAAAGATAAAATAATAATAAACATAATCCAGACTCTCTGTGAATTTTCTGTCTTTACATGACTTGTTTTTCTTTCTGTACTCTGTGTCTTTAAAGAGTTTACCATTTTAAATACAATCTTCTTGTTTTTATAACTGTCTATACTTTTTTTCTCTCTCCCAAGCCTATGCACATGACCCTTTAATAGGTCTTCTTTTTTTCTGGATTTGTCTTTATTGCACATCTGTAATTGTTTATCATCCAAGAGGCTTTTTAAAATGCTTAAGCTGCACCATTATTATGATATATACAATACTTTCTGCTTGCCTGCCCAGTCTAAAACTTTTATGGATCTATTACTATGACTAACTAAGCACAGTCCAGCATGGCAGAGCTGCTCACCACCTCTGAGAGACTTGCACAGTGCCCCATCTCTAGGCACACTGCCAGTACATGCCACCATTAAGCAAGCTGCAGCAGTATGCTCAAAAACACCATCCAAATACTCTGCCTCCTGAAATAGTCACAGGTTTCATTGGCATCACAGCCCAGAAAGCCTCAATTTCAAAACCACTGCTTTTTCTCTACTACAGCTGAATCAGGAAAATCTCTTTTAAAGGGGCTGTGATAAGCCACCAGCAAACAGCAAAAAGGTGTTTTAAACTCTGGGTTTTTTTGCTTTTTTTGTCTAGAAATCTTGTTCAAGCCCTCTCAGGTGTCTTGTGGATTTAGTTGGCCATGTGGATTCCAGGATTATCAGTCCACCCCAGCCATGCAACTACAAACCACTTTAAGAGGGACTAGTTAGGTCCTATCCTTATTCCTTCTCATTTCCGCTGGTGTTGGTGAGCTCCCATTAGATCAGTTATATTGTTTCAGTGGATGAACCCTTCATGGTCTTAACCACTTTTCTCATATTCTCAGTACTTCTTCTCTTCAACTGGACTTTGGAGCACAGCCCAGTTCTTTGATGTGGGTCTCTGTCTCTGTTTCCATCTGTTGTTGGAAGAAGGTTGTATGGTGATATTTAGAATAATATGAACCTGAAAATGAGAAGCTTCTGTAAGCAAAAAAAAAAAAAAAAACAGTCAATAAGACAAAAGGGCAGCCTACTGAATGGGAAAACATCTTTATCAATCCCACATCAGACAGAAGACTTATCTACACAATATGCAAAGAACTTAAAAAATTAGGCATTAAAATTCTAAATAACCTAATTTTAAAAAGGGGGCACTGAACTAAACAGAGAATTCCCAAAAGAACAATTTCAAATGGCCAAAAGATACTTAAGGAAATGTTCAACTTCCTTAGCTATCAAGAAAATGCAAATCCAAACAACTCTGAGATACCATCTTACATCTGTCAGAATGGATAAGATCATAAACACTAATGATAGCCTATACTGGTGAGGCTGTGGAGTAAGGGGAACACTCATCCATTGATGGTGGGGATGCAAACTTGGGCAACCACTTTGGAAATCAGTATGACAGTTTCTCAGATAATTCAATCAACCTACCTCAGGATCCAGCAATACCACTTTTGGAAATATACCCAAAAGACACTAAATCATACTACAAAAGCATTTGCTCAGCTATGTTCATAGCAGCATTATTTGTAATAGCCAGAACCTTGAATCTACCTAGATGCCCCTCAAATGAATAATGGATAAAGAAAGTGTGACACATTTATACATTAGAGTACTACTCAGTGGGAACAACAACAACAACAACAACAAAAGTGACATGTTGAATTTTGCATGCAAATGGATGGAATTAGAAAACACTATCCTGAGTGAGGTAATCCAAACCCCAAACAATATATGGTAAGTACTCACTCATAAGTGAATACTAGCTATAAAGAAAGAACATTGAGCCTATAGTTCATGACCCTAGAGAAGTTAAGTGATAAAGTGAATCCAACGAAAAACATATATAGACCTACCTTAAAATTGGAAACAAACAAGATCACTTGACAAAATTGGGAGCATGGGGGCCAGGAATAGAAGAAGGGGAAGAAGAAGTGAGAAGGGGTGGGTTGAGGAGAACATGTGGGTTTTTTGTAATAGAGTAAATTGTCACAAATGAGAGGGAATTGTTCATATTAAAAACAGTAGGCACTGGGTATTGATTCTACTGAATGGACTGGCTTTGTGGGAGCCGAGTCTGTTTGGATGCATACCTCCCTAGACCTGGATGGAGGGGGGAGGACCTTGGACTTCCCACAGGCAGGGAACCCTGACTGTTCTTAGGACTAGAGAGGGAGGGAGAGCAGGAGTGGGGGGAGTGGGAGGGAAATGGGAGGAGGAGAGGAGGTGGAAAATTTTAAAAAAATAAAAAAATAAAAAAAAATAAAAGAAACAAAAACAGTTTATAAAGATGCAAGAACATCTATTTAATTCTTAAAACATTTACTTCTATACTTAAATGAATTCCATAGACATCTATAACCTGGTTTTATGCATTGCCAAAATTGCCAATGGTCATTTCTGTAATTTTGCTATTAATGAAAAGATTGTACTGATAAAAAAACAATGTTTGGCTCTTTAATTGTGTTTTTATTCGATTTTTTTCTAAGTTTAATTATTATTTAAAATGTATTTAAATCAAGGTAGCATATAGCATTATGGTCTTACTGTTTAATACCTGGTTTTGAAATAACAAGAATTGTACTTACATAGCAGATGGCCAGTGGGTGGGGTGAGATAAATCATCTCAGTTTGAGAACTGGGAAAGTAACCTGCATACTGTGTTTTCTTTTGTAAAAGAAAAACAATGAGCTAAAAACTATGGCAGCTGAATATAAAGCACCTCTCAAAATTGTGTATAACCACTGCTACATGTGCTTCTAAATTTTCTCCCTTATTTATATTCCCCACTGCCTGAATATCAGACTTTCCATGTATAAACATCAAAATTCTGTCTTACAGATTTCAATATTGAACAAAGGGAAAATAGATTACTAGAAAACTTTAGAATGTTCATAAGCATATAGATATTATACATTATAGTACATAGCATATACTATATATTTTATAATTAAATTTCTATCAAAAAGATTCATATATTCATAAATTTTTCTTTGAATTACTAAAATACTTCATGTCTCATGAACATACACAAGATATATATATATATTTGCATATAAATATCATTAATATTCCTCATCTGAAATGAGAAATGTGCTCTTGTACACATTTGGTTTTGAAGTGATCTCAAAGTCTTCCCTCCCAAGATGTGGTCCAGAGGGTGGGAGTTGAAGCTCATCTCGTCCTAGTTCACATTCTCAGTTCCAGCACTGCTCCATGATCCAGGAGGAAAGCCTTAGGGCAGCTTGCTCTATCTGAGGCCTGTGACAATTCACATCCCTTCAACAGATAGCCTCTTGTTTACAGGGTAGTCGTATATTCTTAACACATAAAGATAACAGTTATACCCTGTGTGTATACATGTTCATCCAGAAATAAATGTTAATATTTAAATGGAAGACTTTATGACAATAAGTAAAAGAAACAGTGCTTCCATCTAAATAAAAATCAGTATTGATCAAATTATTATGAAATGCTCTGCAGTTTATACCTTGCACATTGATAATACATTTAAAACCATTTGGAGTCTGTTGTTGTGTGTTTTCAAAATTATGAAGAATATTTACATTACTTTAAAAATCACTGAAGACTTTTCCTATAAATATATACAATTATGTTCTTAATTTTACAATAATTGTGCCTTTTCTTTAATTTTCAGAATGGTTTCCTTAGTACTTATTCAATATTTTAATCAAGAAGAGACAAAGACATGAAGCATAATTAATAAAAGTTGAAAGACAGAAATTGGGGTTCAACCTGAAGACCCAAAAAGCAAAGCAACCAGCCACTGGCAATTACCTCAACCTCAGTTCAAAATGGTGACCTTGCCTCCAGGAATCTCAGAATGAGACTGCCTGGGAGCTGTCTCCTCCTGTTTTATAATCCTTTCTAGGACTGGCATGAAAGGTGCGCACCACGGAGATTAAAATCAAGCAATGTCTAGTTTCTATGACAACTAGTGTGTCTACTGGGATTAAAGGTGTGTGTTTATCTGAAGTAAATTAGTATCCACTGATAAAATGAGTGTATCCATTTGATAAAATGGGGAAATGGCTATATTTAGACTAATGAAAACATTACCTTAGCATATATAGTCTTCTTCTGTAGACCAATCCTGTGTAAAGTAGTTGGCCCAAGTCAACTGCTGTCATCCTATTGATAAGAGATAGGCTTTCAGCAGTCATATACATCATGGTTTCTGTCCCTATGTAATCTGGTGCCCTGAAACCTAAAATCAATCAACTTTGCAATTATTAAAGTTGTTACGTATTTTAATACATTTACTCATAGTCAATTACTCTAGAGATACAAATCCCATGCCGACCATTCATCTTCTTTTATTCTAAAATGATAAATTCTTGGGTGATGAACATAGACCCTTTCTTCAAGAGTTCAGAGTCAAGTACAAAGCCAATATAATAAATCCATTGCAAGTATAATATTTTCATCCAAGGCATGTAACAGCGCAGCATAATCAATAACAGAGTTTGGTGGTTTTACAATATTATCATAGTCATAGAGGGGAATTATAATGTGCTCGCTTCAGGGGTTTAGTGAGTTTTGACTCTTTAGAAAGCTACTAGATGCATAGCAGGGTAGAAAACCAATGTTTTTTAATACTGGAGTCTCTATAATGATGTATGCTTAGATCATTTTCTGTTTAGATAAATAAAATCAATTGTGAAATAAATAACATTGGCTCATTCATCATGAATGCTTAAGCATTATTGTCTAGAAATTCTTGGTACCTCACGGATCATACTCCATCTAGAATGGGCATCAAGATGTTGATATTTGGCCACATTCAAAGTCTCATGCTCCATTCTGGTCTTGCTACCGTTGTGCTCCTAGTAATTAGTAGTCATGAAATATTAAGAAATGGAAACTGACATAATATTTCCAAGTCAATGATACAGTAGTTCTCTTTATAATATAGTAAACCCCTACAAAACAGAGATTAGGGGTAGTTTGTAAATTTTTCATATAAAATAATGAGATTAATATTTTTAAACTAAGGAATAACTTAGAAATATCAATGATTATGAGAATCCAGAAAAAAATTGGGAAAATCTCTTGATAACTATTGATATAATCTATAGAAACGTCCTTCTTTTTCCCTGAATAAGGTAATTCCAGTCCAACAGGTCTCTTTTCCTGCAATAATTAAATTGCTGAACAGTAGATAGCAAGCTTAAAATAATTAATATTAGTGATTTCAGGATATGTAAAATCAGCTCCCACATCTTTCCCTGAGAAGACATGCAAAAAGGCTAGGCCAAGCAAAGGACTCCAAGAACAGATAAGCCTGAAGACCCCCACCAGGTTAGATCAGGTTAGCGGCCCTGCTTGGAATGTTCACATAGAATTAAGCATGGGCTATTTTAAATATTCACATCTTATGTTCCCTAAACATGACTGTACACACATCCTTGAAGAGGTTATTTAGATAAAAATTCATTTAGACAGTATACACCAATGCTTTTCTGCTGCTGAAGTTTCTTCTGTGACAAACAGAGAGGAATTAAAAAAATATATAGTATAGTATATAGTTTCGGGCTTTAAATTTTTCTTTGTTTTGTTTTTTGTTGTTGTTTTCTCACATGTTTTGATATATGGTTGTTTGAAGACATTTTTGATTTAAAAGTTCTAGTTACAACAGTGTTTTGATTTGTTCTTTAATCATTCATGTGATGCTTCAGTTTGTGACTAGCACAAGATGTAGGTAAATAATTAGCAATGACTTATTTTAACTTTTAATTTTCTCCATGGCTACAAGTAACAGTGTCAAATGTAGTACTCTAAATGTATTGTTTTACTAAAAACCTGGCCTTAAAACATATACTTTGCTCCATGATAATGGTAAATTTTATATGAAAAGGTGCTAGTTAAATGCTATTGTTAGAAAAGATTATAGGATGTAAGTCAGTAAGAATTCAGAAATAGTAAGTTTAGCAAGCAAGATTCCAGTGTTTTTTTGTTTTTGTTTTTTGTAAAAGACAGATTTCCAGTCACGGTATGAAGAGATCCCTAATGCGTATCTGGTGTGCTTACTAGCAATTTGCCTTATTTCACGGTGTACATTATATGGGAGGGTAAAAAGGAAGTGTATGACCTTGATTATGAAGATCTTTAACATGACATTTATATTTAATTTGGTTTATTATTTCATCACTGAGTAAATAAAAGTTACAAATTTAAACAGAACTACTAATCCATTTAATGAGAAACATAAAGGATTTAACATAAATTGTTATTTAACTCCAATTTGTTTATTTATTTATTTTGATTTCATATATGTGATCTGTGTTTACATCATTTATGCTAGCTATCTGTTCCACAACACCTCCAGTGGTCCTCTCTCTGTTCTCCTCAAATTCATGGCTTGTTTCTCTTCATTATTACAGCACACACACAAAAATATAAGTGCAACCTATGAATCCATTTGATGTTACACATATATACACGCTTTTAAGGATGATCACTTGATATTATAGACAACCAATTAGGAGACTCTTCCCCATGGAAGACTGATTTTCTCACTTTCAGTAGTCATTAATTTCCTGTAGCTATTTATCTTGGGCAGGGGCTATGTAAGTGTACCCCATCCATGTTGCCATATCAACATGTTGCTGTTCCCCAGGTCTTGTTTATACTGCTGAGCTTTTATGGGTGTATCTGTACTATTATATACAGAAGCCACAATCTCAGAGAAGATGACCTGGTCCTCTGAGTTTTTCTTTTTCTGTCTCAACTCCTAGACATATTCTGAGCCTTATGTATAGGGGTTGCATTGTACACATACCAATGGCAGCAGAATCAACTTCAGTTCCTTCTTAAATTAACATTTTCTTCAATCCCCAAAGGTTTTGAAGACTAAAAACAATATAAATACGGTAAGACAAAAATCAGACTTTTCAGTTTAGGCTTTGCACTTGTGGAGTTGCTGGATAAAGTAGTATTATCACAAGTTTGAGTCTAACCTCTTCTACCTTGTCAGTTCTGTGCTAGTCTAAGTTAAAAGGTGAGACCTAGTCTTAAAAATCAAAAAGGTCAGTCAGAATCCACCAAATTTGTATGTGCATAGGACCAGTCTATTAGAATGTTAATTCTCCATCCACTTGTCTGCAACAGAGCTGATTTTGTGAGATAATGTTCAAAGATTCACTATCTTACGAACTTGAAAAACTTCTTAATATCATATCCGTTCTTTCCATTAAGTGTTTTTTTCTACTTCCTCAATGGAAATCTATGCTGTAATTGACATAAACATACAATGGACAGTAGGATATAGTTGAATTGCTAACATTATGAACATTGGGTAGAGTTGACTTTTTATGAGGAAGTTTGATTATTCTAAATTGAATGAGCCCTGATTTCCTTTTTGGTCAGAAGACACAATCAGGTTTGTGTAAACACCCAAACAGGTATGGGTTGTGACATCTTGTAATAATTGTTTTGAGAATAATTTTAATGCTATTTTAAAGGACACAGGACAGGTGCTGTGATCCATCTTCAATGTTTGTATACCAAGGAAGGGAAAGACTTGCCTTCAGTGTTTGCCTTTTCAGCTTCACAAGCTCAAAATGAATGATAATTTACCTGCCTTGATGATGTTTGGAAATGATATTCCTTTAGTCAGAAGACACTCTTCATAATTGTGTGTGTGTATTTGTGCATAAATGTCTTTAGGCCTAAAAAAGACAATAAAATACATTGCCAGAAACATTTTAAGTAAAAAAATCAAGTACAACTTCAATCTAAAACATTTTAAAAATTTCAGAAGCAATTACAACTTATATTAACACTTGGCATAACACAAATAAAATTGTTGTGTAAAGCAAATTTCAGTAATAGGAACTCTTTCCGTATCACAGGTGCCTTTTGTAAAATTGAAGACCAAGAAAGGTTAATAAGAGAAAAAGAAAGGGGTCTACAACAAGTTGCAGTAGCAAGTTTTCAAATTAGAAGGGTTAAACCACATGATGTTAGTGATAATGAAGAAATAAGATAAAGTGAATTTGCCCCAGATTTTCAATTTTTCACTTGGTGGAAAAGAGAACACCCAGTTATGGCTAGATGAGCATCCTCCTTGAAGGCCTGAGTTCACAGGGTGAAAGACTTCTAAGCTTCCAATGAAAGAGATGGCTGAAGAATTTTGATAATAAAATAGAAAGGAGTGCCATTGCTTTTTGGGACTCGTCTACTAGTATGTCCATGCTGGAATAAATTTCCATCATATATTTCTATCTGCATAAGGAGAATTCTGTTGGAAGCAGAATAAATTCTGTAAATATTTTAAACTTAAAAAGTTTAAGGAAAACCAAATCCTCTGTCTTCGTGGTGGCATCCTCTAAATTGGACATTATCCAGTCACTTATAAATGGGTGTGTATGGTTATCCAGGATTTGAACAACTAGTTTTATTGCCAATAAATGTTATAAAAAGACACACAAGCACACACATACACACACACACACACATATGCACAGAGAGAGAAGTCTGAAAAAGCATTTAGGAAGGAGTTACATAAGGGTAAACTGGGATGACAAGTGTACAGGTGATAACATCATCATTACAAAATTATGCAAATAAATTCATTTAATAAATTCATTTCCTTTTTTTCCATTTTCATAACATTTCTTAAACAGGTCTCTTACAGCAACTATTATTTGTAGTAAAAGGAGTGGCAGGCTGCTTTCTGCTGCCTGGCTCCTGGCTGCCTGGCTTGCTTGTACCCAGAATTAACAACACACAAATTGTATTCATTTAAACACTGCCTGACCCATTATCTCTAGCCTCTTATTGGCTAACTCTCACATCTTGATTCAATCCATTTCTAATAATCTGTATGTCACCACGAGCTCGTGGCTTACAAGGAAAGATTCAGCATGTCTGACCTGGCAGCTTTATGGTGAGTGGCTCTCTGACTCTGCCTCGTTTCTCCCAGCATCCTGTTCTGTCTACTCTGCCTGTCTAAGCTGCAGTCCTATTAAAAGGCCAAGGCAGTCTCTTTATTAATCAGTGAAAGCAACACATAGAAAGAAGAGCCTCCTATATCAATTATTCAAATATATATGCATACATAGATACAGATAACGAAACACTCAAAATGTGTTAAAATTAAAATAATATAATATGAATGCTAATATTAATGTTTCTAATATTTTATTTGCACAAACTTATAGGTTCTGTTTTTCATATAACTAATGAAGATTATGATTTTTCTGTTTCCATTGTTAAATATCAAATAGAATGTTTAAATAAAAGTGAAAAGGTTGAACTTTTTCATTCATGGGTTTTGTTTGAAAATCTTGTTCATGTAAGTTCCATGTACCTACAAATTCTTTGGAACAGAAACACATTTGGATCATGGGGAAGAAAACACAGCCGGTGTTTGAAAGCAAAAAAGCATTATAGATAAGTGACACTATCTGCTGTAATGCTAGAATTTGTAGTTTGCTTCTACTCATAATATGAAGTAGGGTATCCCTCACTCTTGTTTAAAAGATCTCATTCAATAATTACCTGCTTTCCAAGTGGTCCAAATTACAAACTCCAGTGGATGCTTCAAAATAAACGGCAGGATGAGAATATACTTAGTGCAGCCCCTGAGCTAAGACCTTCATAAACTGTGCAGAAGCTTTTGCACTAATCTTGCCTAAGGAGAACAGGACCAAATCTCTTGTCTTTCCTACATATAAGCAAAGAGACCAAATGGACAATTACACTAAGGAAAATCATAATGCACAAAGCTGCCTTCGGAAACTCCACCAAATTTTAATTTGTCATGAAAATCTGCACTTATAAAGCAGATCTCAGGGTTTGATGTTAGTGGGATGTGTTTGGTGATCAATGTGACTACAACTCTATATGACTACAACTAGTTTTGGTAAACTGACACACTTTTACCAATAAATACAAAGAGTAAATCAAGAGGACTAAAAGATATTATTACTCTGCAGATGGAATTATCTACATTCCTTTATCCTTTGATGATATAAGTTATACATCTCAATAATATCATTGCATTAGTTGGAAATCGAATAATATATTCAGGTTAAATTTCATTAAAGTAGTAATAGGATATAGTTGCAATTTGTTCCCCTTTAGCACTTATATGAGACTTTCAAAATAATTTGATGAAGATAAGCATTAATACTTGGTAATATTCGTAAGCTAAATGACTAAAGTAAGAAAATGTGTGTTCACAAGCAAGACAGAATCACCCCACTGACAACATTCAGAACATAAGCACAAGAAAGAAATGCAAACCAGTTTATCTAACTTCAATAATTATTTTAAAATAGGAATTACTTGGTTAAACAATACAGCATCTATATAAGAGGAAAATAAACATGCTGTTCCCTATAAAGAATATAAGCATTAAGCAATTACACTAGTGAGAAGCAAGCTGATTCAGCAAATAAGTTTAAGAATTTGCACAGCATAATAAAATGAATTAATATCTTACTCATGCCATATTGGTGCCATAGGTGACTTTCCTCTGTGTGACAACCATACTTCCCCACTCTTGAGTTTTTCCATTTTTAGGACCTCAGATCCAGTACATCCAGCTGTCAAATACGGGAATGATAAGAAGAGTAGGCCTTCTTGTAAGCTCTGGTTTGGAAGGAGCACACAAGACTCTCCAAAATACAACTCAGGCTCTCTCTAAAGCATTTCATGATTGCTATCCCCTGCTGTTATGCCATCCTCAGTTTCCGGTTGTACTCTGCATCTAGCTCTATTTTATCATGTTGCTCAAAAAGATTTATTTATTCTCTCCTCAAGTTTAGTATTTCTAGGTTCATTGCCCATAAAATCCACTTTGATCCCTTCCTTTGTCTAAAAACAAAAACAAACAAACAAAAACTGCAATGAAAATAATGGTAGGGGTTAAATAAAAACCTAAATTCAGGTTCCCAACATGCAAGTAAAATGTTGCATTGGCAGTGTGGGCCTGTAAACCTAGAACTTGGGCCACTAGACAGAGAATTCTGCTTATCTATGAGCCAAAGCACTCTAAGTGAGAAATTCAAGGCCCAATGAGTAACTACGTCTTAAAAGAGAGAGAGAGAGAGAGTGAGAGAGAGAGAGAGAGAGAAAACTCCAATATCTGGCACTGCGTGGCTCACATGGGTAAACATTCAAACTTGTACATAACACACACACACACACACACACACACACACACACAAACATATATGTGCATATAATTTGAATTAAATTATAGTTGATTTTAGTATGTATAAACAATAATATATACACTAAATTACACACACTCACACACACACACATAAATATATATAAAATCTGCTCATTCTAAAAGCATTTTAATGAGAATGAAGTTTGGAACTCAAGTAGTGTTTGATTTTTACAAGACATGTGGACCAAACTTGAGGTACACTAAAACTACACTCTGTAATAAAAATTAGATAGAAAATAATTAAATAGACATTAAATAGAAAACAATTGAGCAAGACCTCAATGTATTCCCAACATTTTCAGAAGGGTTTTCTGTTTGTTTGCTGTTTGTCACCTCTGATTCCCTAATTGTCTCTCCTTTCACTCACCATGCACAGTGCTACCTTACCCCATTAGGAAATAAAATGCCTTGTCAGCTAGGCTATTTTAAGCCTATTGACTCTGGAGGTGTTGCTAATTGGATAAGATGATACATACACATAGCATTGCCCATAACAGTTTATTTAAAATTCCTTAAAAGGAGATCTTCAATGCTACGAGAAAAAAAGTGGCCAAACAAAAAATGCCATACTCAGCTCCTGGATTTTCTGTCCTGGAAGCTAACTTGGTACATCTTTGTTACTTCAGTGACATTAGAAAGGTCTATGCTCAAGGGATAAATTGGGCACAATGCATTTTGAAGTACACTGAAATTTAATATTATTTTAAAATTCCACAAGGTATCTTAGAGAAGTCAGGGACTTCAACGTACCTACATGGTGTCATTTAGTGAATATAATAGTGAAATCTCTTTGCTTAAACAATGGGGATGTGAGGACACTTTTCATGCTATACTGGATTTACACTTCTATGGTGGCAAAGCTGTAGTTTCACTTACTTGTGTCTCTGTTATGCATTTAAAGGCTTCTTAAAAGACAGAAAATGCTTTTACATGGTGACTTTTTATACAACATCCTAGGAAGAGCCCTTTCTAAGATAAATAGCTCTGTCATGCACATCTGCTGGCATTCCCTAATAACCACAGACATACGATCACTCAATCCATGGGGGAAAGGAAAGTGGGTTACAAAAGCAGTCTTTGAAGGAGTTTCTGGATAGTTCTGCTGTGTAATGACTATTTGCCTCTTGACAGAAACAGAATGGTAAAGTATTCTGGAAGTAAGATATCAGAGGTATGTAGATTAGAATGAAATCACAGCAGCACAAACCTACAAGATAAGTCAAGGTCAAAAATACTCATTTTCATGCCATGAATAGTAATTTTGTGTCAAATTATTTTTAATACATATCTGGAGTGTTTAAATTACTCATTTTTATTAGGAACACCAGGACAACATCCCTGGTTCAACCAATAGTTCCTTTCAAGATAAAACAGAGTATTTATCTTTAATCTGTAACATTATCTTCGTTGTTGCTCAGTTATGTAGTACTTATTTCATAGTTATAATGGGATTTTAGAACCTAACCTACTTCTTTTTCATATATTTGCATTCATTTCAATTATGCATATATTTTTGGGGGTGCTGTCACATAAATGACCTGCCCACAGCAGTCAGAAGAGGACATGAGCACCTTTGGAAGTGAAGTCACAGATGGTTGTGAACCCCTGAGATCTAAATGCAGGGTTTCTGGAATACCAGTAAGCCTCCTTTCCTCAGAGCCATCTCCTTTCCTTAACACCTACAGTTTATTTCTTGATGAAGATTTTGCCTGAGCATGTTCATTCACTATCTGCTAACTAATAAGCCCTGATGTCAGTCTCCAGTTTTTCATTCCTTTAGGACTTCATTTCTCCAGTTTTCTGTTGTTTTTTTTTCCTGTACAAGCAAGCTGTTCATATGCTCCTTTGAGAAGTTGCTTTGAACTATGATTGTATTAAGTGAGCATCAAGATACGGAAATTTCTTGAAGTCATGACTGGGAGTATTGCATCAGGTGTAAACTATGTTCTAACTTAGAATATGAAAGGCTAGAATAGAAATGGTCACTCTATGACTTGATGTTCTCTGAGTCACAATTAGTCTTACAAAAACTTCATCTCCTCTTAAAATTATTCCCACTACCAACACCTTCCTATAGATGCCGCAAAATCTTTGAGAAGGTGCTCTGGTGTGCCCTGCATTGTCTGTAGCAGCAAGAGAAAAGCACTATGAAACACATGACCCTTAGGTGTATTACTTTCAGTGTATTTTTCGAGTGTCATGGGATTGTATGAGCATGGGATGGTTTGCTGTTTCTTCCCAGCTCCCTACCCAAGAGCTGCAACTCTATGGCTTCTTCTCTGAATTTCAGAAAATTATCTTGACTGGTTTAGCCTTAAATCATGCTTGAAATTTTTCACTATTATAGACTTGTCCTTAAATGCATTTGCCCTTGAAAATTGGTGATTTTTCTTTGTTTTAGAATTTTACCGCATACTTTTGAAACACTCTTCAGATACTTAAATCAAAGTGTCATTTCTGTTACTGTGAACTACGGTTACTTCACAGATGACAACATGAAAAAAATAAAGAAAATACCTTACTCCAAAGCATCAGCTGTTTTCATTTCCAACATTTACTCTTCTTGTATTTATTCTGAGTGCATTAAGTATAGAGACAATTATAGTCTTATGATTAAAAATTGTACAAGATATCTTTCAAGTAAAATTCATTTTATTTGGACACATGTACAACCTTCTGCCATTTTTAATCTGCTACTGAATATAGATTGGTTTTACTAGCAATGTAGTCTCAGCTCTGAACTTACCAACTTGAAAAAATCCAACAATTCAAACCCTGGGTTTACTTAGAGAAGTAGCGTAGTTTCATGGCATATACAAAGAGGGAGCACGTATTGAAAACAAGGGTTTCTTAATACCACCTTTGTTACCCCTGAAATTCTTAGTGACTCATAGCTGCTCCAAAATAGAGGAAATTGATGAAGAATACATAATGATCACTCTACAGTGGGCGTTCCCACTTGCCAAGGCCTGAGCGGTGGCCAATTCTGTTTTCTGCATGGTTAATCTGTGTGTACCAAGTATATTGCTCATTACTAATCATTGAATATGCGTTTTTTATAATTTTTTCATTGAGTTTCTGCATTTTTGTGTCACTATGTTCAAAAAGAAATGTTCTTAATTAAATATGCTTTGAAATAAGTACAGTATTAGAAATAGATGAGGTCAATGCCTTTGTTTACAAATTCAGCGTTAAACCTAAAAACAATCAAGTGGCACAAAATGTAAAGGGATTGAGAACATCATATATTTAAAACAAAACTTGAGACACAAAGGGTCAGCTGTCAACCAATGTTATTTGAATCTAGTTTTATTTGGAGAGGGGGAGTTCACAGTGAGAAAGAAAAATGTTTGGATTGATTGGGCTTTCCCAAAGACCCATTAGCAAATTGTCATAGTGAAGACATTTTCTCTAATCTGAGCACAAGCAGAAACAGAACAGAATGAACTGTACAAGAAATCTTTTAAATTTTGTATTTCATTTGCAAATGTTAATGTTACATTGATTTGGTATAAGTTAAGAGTGTTGCTATTTTGTCTTTGTGGGTTCTCCTGTATCTAGATCTATTTCTACACCAAATACCTGCAATTGTCAAGTACTCATAAATGCAGGATCCAGGCTTAAAGCAGTGCTGTCTATCTTTTTGGCATAGTGTATCCAACAGAACTTCATAAACAATATTTTAGTCAAAAAGTTTCTAACGAAGAGAAAACTGTCAAGGGCTGTAGCATGCATAGGAAAGCTAGACATGAAATTGAGATCATTCCATGAAATATGAAATAGGTAAGACCAAGCTGGTCGAAGTTTGGGAAACTGAAGCCTCTACTCTTCTTATTTCTTGTGTATTGAAAACCTTTCTAGGCCAGCAAAACTCTGTGACACAGTCAGCAATAGTGTGGGAAAAGAGATGCTTCCCTTCCAGAGTGAGCCAATCCATTAAATCACACCTGCTGAAGCTTGGTTAGTCATGCTAATGACTTTACTTTGCAATTTTAATTTTTTATTTATTTATAATATTTCCGGAATATTATTTTTCCAAGCATAACTACGTGGAATGATAGTTATAAAGAAAAAGCAAAAGGAAGAAAAGAAGGAGAGTGGTGGGGAGGGAGGGAGGAAAGGAGGGAGCGAGAAAGAGATGAAGGGAGGAAGGAAGGAAGGGAGGGAGAGACAGAGGGAGGAGATATTTCCAAAGAAACTGGGCATTCTAAAAATTAAAAATAACACTGCAAGCAATTGTAATTACAATGAATACAGCACCTTTTTCTCCTTCTAATATCTGCTCTTGTTCAAGTCATTTTAGTTTTACTACTCTACCAGATGGGAGGAATCAGAAAGCTAGAGTTTGTGATAAATTACAAGATCATACAGTCGCTTCCTAGAAAAAGTTTAATAGGAAAGGCTCCATTAACCAGACTTCTTTGTTGTCAGTCCTGGGAACTGTGGGGTTGACAGCCTTAAGCTATATTTAAGTTTATGATTGACAAGTCCTGATGCGCTCTTTATGATGTGCATATTCAAGCTGGCAGAAACAATGGTTATCATGCCATGTCCCTCCAAGGACCCAATTCAAACACTGGAACTGGGGAGTGGTTCATGGCTGCAACACAGGCAAACCCATTTCTGCCTTTCTGTAAACCAGATTCATGTTACTTCTGTATAATAAAACAGACATATTTATACATATTTTACTCTGAAAAATTTCTTTCCTCTCTTCTATCCTTTTACACTGAACTCAAAGATCTATTGGTCAATAACTATGTGTTATTGTTTTGACTGAATAAAAGAGAACCTGGTATAAATATGTTGGTTGTTCTCTAAAAAAAAAAAAAAAAAAAAAAAAACTACTTTGTGAAAAGAAAGTTAAAGACTCCTACAGATAGGAGCTGGAGAGAGATGGCTCAATGCTTAAGGCTATTTGATCATCTTCAAGAGAACCCGACTTAGTTCACAGTACCTAAAATAAGGCAGCTCATATCCACCGGCAGCAACTCCATATCCAGGGAATCTGAGCCTCTCTTATGGCATGTATACATACATACATACATACATACACATATATATATATGTATACATGTATATATACATATATGTGCATATACAGACATACATGTGTATTCAGAAATAAACAAAAGAAACCTTTCAAATATTACAGAAGATTTTTAATTTTTTATTGTTTTATTGAGCTACATTTTTTTCTGTTATCCTCCTTTCCTTCCCCCCTCCCCTTCTGCCACCCCATCGTCTCCATGTTCTCAATTTATTCAGGAGATCTTACCTTTTTCTACTTTTTACATAGATCAAATCAATGTATGTATCTCTTAGGGTCATCATTGTTGTCTAGGTTCTCTGGGATTGTGAATTGCAGACTTGTTTTTCCTTGCTTTATGTTGAAAAGTCACTTATGAGTAAGTTCATATGATATTTGCCTTTCTGGGTTTGGATTACCTCACTCAATATGATGTTTTCTAGATCCGTCCATTTGCCATTCATCCAAATTTCAAGATGTCATTATTTTCTCTGCTGTGTAGTACCTGATTGTATAAATGTACCACATTTTCCTAATCCATTATTCAGTGGAGAGACATTTAGGTTGTTTACAGGTTCTGGTTATGACAAACAATCCTGCTGTGAACATAGTTGAGCACATGTCCTTGTGGTATGATGAAGCATCCTTTGGGTATATACCCAAAAGTGGTATTGCTGGGTCTTGAGGTGTGCTGTTTCCTGGTTTTCTGAGAAATCACCATACTGATATCCAAAGCGGCTGTACCAGTTTGTAACCCTCCAGTAATGGAGGAGGGTTCCCTTTACCTCACATCCTCTCCAGCATAAGTTGTCATCAGTGTTTTTGTTCTTGGCCATTCTTATAGGTATAAGACGGTATCTCAGAGTTGTTTTCATTTGTATTTCTCTGATGGGTAGCAATGTTTTGAATTCCCTTAAGTGTCTTTCAGCCATTCATCTGCTGAGACTTCTCTCTTTAGGTCTGTACCTCTATTGTTTTTGAATCAATCAGTAATTTGTCTACAATTTTGTTAGAATACAATACACATTGTGCTATAAAAAATTTACAATATTGGTTTTTAACTGAGAAATCCAAAAGTTACACTTGTATTTTTTTATTCTTAAAATATAGAGTGCTTGTAGATGTTTTTGTGGGTGTTTCTTGAGTCTTATCCTCATCAAACATAGTTTTCAAAATGTGTGCTAATTGGTTATGTTTCCCGTTTCAGTATAAAGCAAAAATGTGACTACAAAAAGGAATATTTTATGACTATAATATAAACTCTCTTGCTCTTGTAAGTTTTCATAGTTTCTTTATTAAAATTATAATTCTGCAATATAATTTTAGAAAAAATAATAACCTAAAAGGACAATTCTATGACATTGATAGCCAAAATTCACTATTAAAATCTTCAAATTTAACTGGGCGGTGGTGGCACAAATTTTTAATCCCAGAACTTTGGAGACAGGTGGATCTCTGTGAGTTTGAGGGCAGCCTGGTCTACAAAGTGAGTTCCAGGACAGGCTCTAAAGCTATAGAGAAAACATGTCTTGAAAAACAAAAGCAAACAAACAAACAAACAAAAACTTCAAACTGGATGAACTTGTAGTTTGATGCACATAGAATTTCTAACTCTGTAGACTTACACAGTGACTGCGTAATTTATGTGACCATGGGATTCATGCTCTAAGTACAAAGCCTCTCCAGAGCTATGCAAAGAAAGGTGAAGCTTGTCAGAAGAAAGTAAAACTGTACTCACCACCCTTTTATATCTTCTGAAAAGCCCAGCATAAAAACAGCATTCTATAATGAAATTACACGTGAGTTGGTATTTCACATACTAAGGTTTAAAAACAAATAATTTGAACACAAATGTTGTACATGTGGAATAGCTGTAGCTACTTGCCTCTTTATGACCTAAAATGTTTTATTTGACATCTTGAGATATGCTTATAATTTGAATATATGTTTTATGATATAAATAAATGCATTGGTTATTAGCTGTGATTCGTGTTTATTTAATTCTAGTTAGGCTGTTGCAGACCTTCCTGTTGTGAGAAAGTCCTCAGCTGCCCTAGCTTCCAGGTCATTATGTCCCTGTACTGTGTGCTTGCATGATATTACTAAGCAAGGGGAAGTTGTAACCTAAATAGGAGAATCAGTAAAAATGATCAATTCTTTCTATATATTATACCAAAAAATATAATTTTCCTGTGACCACTCCAAAAATGTTTAATGCTGGATGTCTTGACCTCAAAATCTAGCTGAAGGAACTATAAAGCAGCAGAGAACCTGGTTCTTGTTTTCAGAAGCAGATGAAGCAGTGTACTTTCATACCATCTATCCTGCTTTCACGATTTTACCAGAAGTTCCGAATTCCTCCATTTCTTTGCCCGGTATTGAAACTGGCAAGGCGAAGTACTGAGACTCTGAAAGTAAATTTACCAGGGTTGAACTGATTATGCAGGACTGTATTACAGGACAATGATCAAATACAAAGACATTTCCATTTGGAGGGGAGAGTTCCCAGCTTCTGAGAATTCTGAAAGATTGGAGGGGAAGGGCAACAGTAAGGAAGTACTTCCAACCTCATGCAGAGCTTCTACAAAACAGAGCTTTGAGAAAGCTGTTTTAAGCAGCAACACAGCTGGCCAGTGGTGCTGTGTCCTCCCCCCAACTAGAAAAGTTTAATTTTTCTTCTCCAGTTTTTTAATAGTTGAGAAAAATGGCAAGATTGCTAGCATTGCTTTTATCATCATCTGAACAATTGAGGTAGAGACTGAGTGACAGATTTACCCCCCTTGGTTTTCCAATTTTCTTTTGAATCTTTATGATTATTTCATGAACAGAATTTTATTGTGTTCAGATAACTAAAATTGAGCACCTATGTTTTAATTGTATGGTATTCCCAGGCTAAATTTATGTTATTACCAAGATAAAACAGTACTTTAACAGTAGACTGTTTCTATATTTGCTGCTGGCTAACATTTGTGTTTCTCTGTAAGGTGTCAGTATGACAGGCAATATATGTCACAACAGTGCTGTACATCACTTGAAATAGTAGCACCTGGACCCCGAGAACCATTCCAGCTCATTTTCTAGCAAATATCTGTCAAGAAAAGTACTTCCCAGACTGTAGTGTTATCATTGTTGCAATACATCACATGAAAATATAGATGCTTTAAGGTCCACATAAGAATTTTTGCTTTAGAATGATGGTGTTACATTTCATTGTTGGTGGTCTATCCTCTACTAAGGAAGAGTAACAAGCAGCTATGATATAAAACACCCTACAGTTGCTTTAGGAAAAAGGTTTTCTCCCTTGTAAACTCCAGGAAAGCCAGTTAACTTTAAGCTTTGTTCTATTTCTTCATTAATGGTTTATTGAGTGTTTTCTGTGAGTTGGACAACCATCCGTCAGGCAAACATTAGCAATATATTGGCACTCCAGTCCAGAAACACAGCCTCCACCTAGAGGAAAGGGAAACTGATAAATGGTAAAATGAACCCCAGAAACTCGCATTAATAATGTCCTCTCCACTGGTGTGTGAAGCTGATTAAAAGTATACCTGCATCTATATATCTGAATTTGGGCTATTGTAAAGGAATATGATATAATATGTATTGAATATGATAGAATATTGTAATGGAATGTACAACTTAAAACTGAGATGTGGGTTTCCCATAGATTTGGAAGCTCACAAGTTCAAGATCAAGGTTCTATTAGATTTATTGTCTATTCCCACACTTCTCATAAGAACAGTCAGTTAATTAATTTAGATTCTACATTTGTGATTTAATGTGTCTGTGTGTGTGTCTCTTCGTCCTTCACTCTCTCACACACAGATCATATATAACCTAATTACACTTAATATATTACCTCTAAGTTTCTACAGCTATATTTAATTATATATATATATATATATATATGGGGGGGTATGTATGTACACATGTGTATGTATATATGTGTGTTTGTATATATTTATGTGTGTGTTTCCTATATAGAGGTGCAAAATACTTCATCCACTTTTGTATTAATATTGATGTATTCATAATTCATCATGTAGTAGCAAGTAATGTATGTGGTTAACACACTAATATTTTTTATTTATCTAGACTTTTAAGGTTTTTAATAATCTCAATTTTAAAATTTTTTATTTGTATTTTATGTGTATGATGTTTTATTTAATGGCCAGAAGAGGGTAATGGATTACTAAAACTGGAATTACAGGTATTTTAACACACCATGTGGATGCTAGGAAGCAAACACAGGTGTTAAGAACAGCAAATACGCTTAAGAGCCATTTCTTAGCAACAAAAACAATGGATTTTTCCTACATTCGTAGCTAGAAACTTTGAAATTTGACTTACTTCATAAAGTATCCCGTTTAGGCCGTCAAATGACACATAACTACGATCATGAATGACAGATTAGCTTGACAAGACATACTTTTTAGTTGTAGTATGGAAATGATCAAAGAAACTCAGTGAAATTGACAGCAACTTCCCTAGTTTGTCCGGGTGCATTGGGAGCGAGGCCTTGAAGTTTTGGATTCAATACTCACCAAAAGGTCAAGTCTGCTCAGTCTGCTAGCCAGCCTATGGTCAACAGTATCTGCTGGAGAAACTCATGGTAGGAATCTTCTTTAACAAGAAAGCCCAGAATGGGGTGGCTATATAATGGGAACTGTCTCTCCATTGAAAGTCAAACTCCATTGACTTTCAGCGACCATGCTTCCCTGATGCTCTGTACATGTGACTACTGCAGAAATTAGGAGGTTACTCCTTCTCCAAGCATTTGGAAACTGGTTAGGTTTCCTCATTGTTCTGCTTGTTTCACCTACAAACTCGATTGGCCCAAAATACCCAAAACGATGACAATAATACTTCAATTGCGGTATGGCAATGCAGAAAGCCCCAATAGAGGAGATGGAAGCTAGAGCTGATAGAGATTCTAGAAAATTCACTGAATAGTCAGATTATAAATTGAGCAACAGGTATGTTTCTTTCTATTTCCTTCTTTCTCTAAATGTTGTTTATAGTTATAAAATGGTTTTATACACTTATGGGTACCATATATATTATGATTTTATACACATTTTTATTATAGGATTACTAGACAAAGTTAATGAACATATCTACTAATCTTCATTATTAATAATGGCCAAAATGCTCAACCACCCACAGTATGGACTGTGTTGTATTTAGTCTTTAGAAAGGATATTCTAAATTTCTCTGTACTTCTACAGAGAGTTTGTTTCTTTATATTTCAAAATACAATACTTCATGTTTTATCCCAAATCACTTTATTTTTCAAATATTTATTTCAACTAGGTTTATATATGTGATATTAGTTTTATTTATATTTGCTATCATTGAATATATTATAAGAAAACTGTTCTATTTTTGACACCCTCCCAACAATTTTACTTTTAAAAATAAAGCTATGATTAACATCTTTATATTCATATTTAACAACAATTTGTGTTTATAACCTTTACTACCATGTTCTCTCCAGGTTTCCCACTAGGAAAGACATTTTCCTCCATGGGAGTGTGATTTCATACCTTGTTTTCTTTAACCATTCCTTTAATTCCCCAAACAAGGGTCATATCTGCCCTTTTCTTTGCTCATGTTTGTAACTTCAAGCACTTCAATTCCAAGCCTGTGTGATTATCTGATACTTACCTTTTAATTCTCAGTAATTATAAGGTATTCCATCAATAAATGCCACCTGAATTTAGCTTCTCAAAATTAGTTCTATGTTTTTCACGTGTTTCAGGTACAGTTCTAAAATGCTAATTGTAATTGGCTTTGTGCTCCACCTCAGGCTTATGAAATCTTTGCTAACTACCTAATGGGCCCTTAACATAGCATATGCCTTCGTCTTGAAGTTGGGTTGTAAAAGGCTAGATGCAGTGTTGTGTTTATTTACATGTCTTGGAGAGATGCTTTAGGCATCACAATACTTTTGCTGTCTCTGGCTTTTGGAGGCCAGAGAATAGGGAGGAGTCAGTCTTTCTGCTTCAAGATAACTTTTGAGAAATAAGCCCATTACAATTCCACTGTGAGCCCCATCCTTAACCTGTTTGTGCTGAGCTCTATACCCTGGGACCTCACACCTCAACATGCACACAGTGAACACCAAGTGTCTGACAAGAACAACTACTTTGAAGTGCACCAGGATATAACTATTCCTTATCATTTACAACTCTCATCATCACCTTCCCAGATCGCTGTTTGAGGGCTTTTGATCTTTCTGTTCTAGATGCCAATCATTGACAGTAAGCCAAACATCTTAGTATTTATTCATTCAAGGCAAATATAAACTCAAAGGGAACCTGACTGAGTCTGGTGACTGGTGATCTCTTGGTTCTTCTAAGAGATTTGCAGCCAGCCCCTCTACAAATTTCCTAAATGCATGTGGTTTTAATCAAATTATAGTTTCTTTCCTTTCATGCCAAATACTATTAAAAAGTGAAAACTAAGTAGTAGTATCTTGACATATTCAGCAAAGTTTTTCTCACTTCTTTCCCTTGGGTGTATCTGTTGCCTCTCAGTCACTCTGCAGCAAAGTCCCCTTAGAATTCAGTCTTGTGCTTCTGCAAACTGGCCTTTCTTTTAGCTCGTGTTAATATTTTTTTTTCAATTGCTATGATCTACAGATATATATTAAGAAGATATCTGTCTTATTTATCTTAAATATTGCCACTACTAGGGTTTCTTTTTTTTTCACAACAACACTGTTGTTAATACAGGAAATTCATCATGTCTCTTTTACACTAATGAAGCCTTTCTCATTTCCCATGCAAGATTTTAACTCAGGAGTTGGGGTGCCAGACCCGCCACTGCCCAAAATATCAATAGAATCAGTGGCCTTCATGTCTCCATTTCACAAGTTCAGAAAATGAAATCCACAAACCACAGAGGTTGACATATATTTTGTTATGAAAAGCTTAAGAGCAAAACAAAAGCAAACAAACAAACAAACAAAAAACCACACAGAACTGATGATCATCATGGAACTCACCTCCTGTAAGGAGCCTGGGGGCAGGGGTGGCTTGGTCTTGTTTCTTCACACAAGTATGGAGGTACCCCTCTATTTCAGTCACGTGCAGGAAAGGTATACTCCATTAACTTAGTATAAGCCAAGGTCATTTCCAACCTTAAACCATAGAGAAACTTCAAACATTGAATTCTTTTGCCCTAAAATGTCTGTGAAATAATATTTCCTATTCTCATCACTGTGACCAAGCCTGATGATTTGGACTATTCTACCACATATGAGGAGTTTGTCATCAGCACTACTGACCTCTAGAACCCTCAATAGCATCCTCTCCCTCAGCAGCATGTGCCAGGAAAGAAAAATATCTCCACACAAATCAAGTGATGCTTGGGGAAAAAAAGGAAGAAGACGAAGAAGTTCCCAACTGAGAATCAGTGATCTTGAGAGGCCTGTTTGGGCATCATTCTATAGAAATTTCTTTACAAGGTTAATTGATAGATAACAGAAAAGATAAAAGACTATAGAAAGACTAAAGATAGACTGAGGATAAATTTCTTTCCATTTTTACACGGCGCAATGTCACAGTATAAATAACCAACAAACCAAAAAACAGAACAAAAAATATTTAGGAAGTAAGTATAAAGGCTTAGAAGTATACGTTGGATTCTATAAAAGTGGGTTATGACTTTTCAGAATTCTGCATATAAGAAATCTTAACATGGCAATTTGCAAAATCTGTTTTTTAATTAATTTATTTATCAAAAATTTCCACCTCCTCCCCTCCTCACATTTCCCTCCCACTCCCCCAACATCCCCTTCCCCTCCCTCTCCAGTCCTAAGAGAAATCAGGGTGTCCTGCCCTGTGGGAAGTCCAAGGCCCTCCCCCATCCATCCAGGTCTAGGAAGTTGTGCACCCAAACAGACTAGGTTTCCAAAAAGCCATACATGTAGTAGAATCAAAACCCAGTGCCATTATCATTGGCTTCTCAGTCAGCCCTCATTGTCAGCCACAGAGAGTCTGGTCTGATCACAGGCTCCACCTGATCCAGTTCAGCTGGCCTTGGTGAGCTCCCGTTAGATCAGTCACATTGTCTCAGTGGGTGGATGCACCCCTTGTGGTCCCTACTTCCTTGCTCATGTTCTCCCTTCTTCTGCTTTTCATCTGGACATTGGGAGCTCATTCCAGTGCTCCAATGTGGGTCTCTGTCTCTATCTCCATCCATCACCGGATGAAGGTTCTATGGTGATATGCAAGATATTCATCAGTGTGTCTATGGGAGAAGGCCAGTTTAGGCACCCTCTCCTCTGCCACCCAAGGACCTAGCCGGGGACATCTCCTTGGACACTTAGAATTTCCTCTAGAGCCAAGACGCTTGCCAACCCAAAAATGGCTTCCTTAATTAAGAAATTATTTCTCCCCTGCTCCCATATTCACCATTCCTCCATCTCAAACATCTCATTCCCTCAAACTCTCCCTAATCCTCTCCTTCTCCTGTCTCTCCCCATCGCCCCTTCTCCCCATGCTATCCCTATGCCCCCCAAATTTTGCCCAGCGATCTGGTCTAATTCCAATATCCAGCACAAAAAATATATGTTTTTCTTTGGGTTCACCTTCTTACTTAGCTTCTCTAGAATCACGAATTATAACATCAATGTCCTATGTTTATGGCTAGAATCCACTTATGAGTGGGTACATACCATATTCATTTTTTGGCTTCTGGGTTATCTCACTCAGTAAAATTTTTCTATTTCCATCCTTTTGCATGCAAAATGTCATTGCTTTTACCACTGAGTAGAAATCTAATGTGTATATGTGTCACACCTTCTTTATCCATTCTTCCATTGAGGGGCATCTATGTTGTTTCCAGGATCTGGCTATTACAAATAGAGCTGCTATGAACATAGTTGAACAAATGCCTTTGTAGTATGATTGGGCATCTCTTTGATATATTCCCAAGAGTGGTATTGCTGGATTCTGAGGTAGGTTGACACCCAGTTTTCTGAGAAACTGCTACACTGATTTCCAAAGTACCTGCACAAGTTTCCATTCCCACCAGCAATGGATGAGTGTTCCCCTTACGCCACATCCTCTCCAGCATAGGCTATCATTGGTGTTTTTGATTTTAGCCATTCTGACAGGTGTAAGATGGTATCTCAAAGTTGTTTAGATTTGCATTTCCCTGATCACTAAGGAGGTGCAACATGACCTTAAGTGTCTTTTGGCCATTTGAACTTCTTCTGTTGAGAATTCTCTGTACAATTCACTACCCCATTTTTAACTGGGTTAATTAGAGTTTAAAAGTCTAGTTTCTTGAGTTCTTTATATATTTTGGAGATCAGACATTTGTCTGATGAGGGGTTGGTGAAGATCTTCTCCCATTCAGTAGGTTGCCTTTTTGTCTTACTGACAGTGTCCTTTGCTTTACAGAAGCTTCTCAGTTTTAGGAGATCCCATTTATTCATTGTTGCTCTTAATGTCTGTGCTACTGGGGTTATACATAGGAAGTATTCTCCTGTGCCCATGTGTTGCAGACTACTTCCCACTTTCTCTTCTATCAGGTTCAGTGTGATCAGATTTGTATTGAGGTCTTTAAACCATTTGGACTTGAGTTTTGTACATGGTGATAGATATGGATCTATTTTTATTCTCCTACAGGTTGACATCCAGTTATGCCAGCACCATTCATTAACGGTGTTTTCTTTCTTCCATTGTATGATTTTAGCTCCTTTGTCGGAAATCAGGTGTTCATATGTTTGTAGATTAATATCTGGGTCTTTGATTTGATACCATTGGTCAACATCTCTGTTTTTATGCCAATGCCAAGCTGTTTTCATTACTATAGCTGTGTAATAGAGTTTGAAGTCAGGGATGGCAATGCCTCCAGAAGTACATTTATTGTATAGGATTGTTTAGGCTATCCTGGAATTTTTGTTTTTCCATATAAAGTTGATTATTGTTCTCTCAAGATCTGTAAAGAATTTTATTGGGATTTTGGTGGGGATTGGATTGAATCTATAGATTGCTTTGGGTAGAATTGCCATTTTTACTATGTTGATCCTCCCAATCCACAAGCAAGGAAAATCTTCCCTTTTCTGGTATCCTCTTCAATTTCTTTCTTCAAAGACTTAAAGTTCTTGTCAAATAGATCTTTCACTTCCTTGGTTAGAGTTACCCGAAGATACTTTATGCTATTTGTGGCTATCAGGAAAGGTGATGTTTCTCTGATTTCCCTCTCTGCTTATTTATTCTTTGTGTATAGGTGGGATACTGATTTTTTTGAGTTGATCTTGTATCCTGTCGTGTTACAAAGGTTTTTATCAGCTGTAGTAGTTCTTTGGTAGAGTTTTTGGAGTCGCTTATGTACACTATCTTATCATCTGCAAACAACGAATTTTTGACTTTTTCCTTTCCAATTCGAATCCCCTTGATCTCCTTATGTTGTCTTATTGCTATTGCTAGAACTTCGAGCACTATATTGAAGAGGTATAGAGAGAGTGGACAGCCTTGGCTTGTTCCTGATTTTAGTGACTTTAAGTTTCTATCCATTTAATTTGATGTTAGCTGTTGGCTTGCTATATATTGCTTTTATTATATTTAGGTATGATCCTTGTATCCCTAACCTCTCCAAGACCTTTATCATAAAGGGGTGTTGAATTTTGTCAAATGCTTTTTCAGAATCTAATGAAATGATCATATGTTATTTTTTTCTGTCAGTATATTTATATGATGGATTACATTGATAAATTTTTGTATGTTGAAGCAGCCCTGCATCTCTGGGATGAAGCCTACTTGATCACAATGGATATTTTTTTGATATGTTCTTGTGTTCGGTTTGCCAGCATTTTATTGAGAATTTTTGTGTCAATGTTCATGAGTAAGATTGGTCTGTAATTCTCTCTTGGTTGAGTCTTTGTTTGGTTTTGGTATCAGGGTAACTCTAGCTTCATAAAAAGAATTTGGCAATGACTCTTCTGTTTCTATTTTGTGAAACCCATTAAAGAGTATAGGTATTAGCTTTTCTTGAAAGTTCTGGTAGAATTCTACATTGAAAGCATCTGGTCCTGGGCTTTTTTGGTAAAGAGGTTTTTGATGACAGCTTCTAATTCCTCGTGACTTACAGGTCTATTTAAATTGTTCAACTGTTGTTGATTTCATTTTGGGAAATGGTACTTATCTAAAATAAATGTTCATTTTTTTTCACATTTTCCAATTTTGTGGCATACAGGCTTTTGTAGTAATATCGAATAATTCTACAGATTTCCTCTGTGCCTGTGGTTATGTCCCTCTTTTCATTTCTGATCTTACTAATTTGCATGTTCTCTCTCTGCCGTTTGATTAGTTTGGATAGGGGTTTGTCGATCTTGTTGATTTTCTCTAAGAACCAGCTTTTTGTTTCATTGATTCTTTGGATTGTTTTCTGTGTTTCTATTTTGTTGATTTCAGCCCTCAGATTGATTATTTCCAGTCTTCTACTATTCCTGGGTGAGTGTGCTTCCTTTTTTTTCTAGAGCTTTCAGGTGTGCTGTTAAGTTTCTAATGTGAGCTTTCTCTGTTTTCTTTATGTGGGCACTTAGTGTTATGATCTTTCCTCTTAGCACTGCTTTCATAGTGTCCCATAGGTTTGGTTATGTTGTGTCTTTATTTTCGTTGAATTCAAGGAAGATTTTAATATCTTTCTTTATTTCTTCCTTGACCTGTGTGTAGTTCAGTAGTTGACTGTTTAGTTTCTATGAGTTTGTAGGATTTCTGGGGATAGAATTGTTGTTGAATTTCAACTTTATTCCATGGTAACCCGAATTTTATCATTATTCCATGGTAATCCAATAGTACACAGATGGTTGCTACATTTTTTTTGTACCTGTGGATGTTTGCTTTGTTATCAATTATGTGATCATTTTCTGAGGTTTCAAGAGATGCTGAGAAGAAGGTATATTCTTTTCTGTTTGTGTAGAATGTTTTTAGATGTCTGTTAAGTCCATTTGGTTCATTACATCTGTTAGTTCTCTTATTTCTCTGTTAAGTTTCTGTCTGGCTGACTTGTCCATTGGTAAGACAGGAGTGTTGAATTCTCCTACTATTAGAGTGTGAGGTTTGATGTATGTTTTGAGTTCTAGTAATGTTTCTTTTACATATGTGGGTGCTTTTATATTAGGGGCATAGATATTCAGGATTGAGACTTCTTTCTGATGAATTGTTCCTGTTATGAATTTAAAGTGTCCTTCTCCATCTCTTCTGATTGATTTTAGTTTGAAATCAAATTTGTTAGATATTGGTATAGCACACCCACTTATTTCTTTGGTCCATTTGATTGGAAAACCTTTTCCCAACACTTTACTCTGAGGTAGTGTCTGTCTTTGAGGTTGAGGTGTGTTTTTTGTAAACAGCAGAATGTTGGATCCTGTTTTCATATTCATTCTCTTAAATTGTGTCTTTTTATGGGTGAATTGAGTCCATTGATATTAAGTGATATTAATGACCAGTGGTTGTTAACTCCAGTTAGTTTTTGGGTGGTAGTGTTTGTGTGTTTCCCTTCTTTGAGTTGTGCAGGTGAAGGGTTGTCAGATGCCTGTGTTATTATGGGTGTTGTTGTTTTGTGGTTTTCCTTTTAGTATTTTCTGTAAGGCTTGGTTTGCAGTTAAGTATTGTTTAAACCAGTTTTTGTTCTGGAATATGTTGTTTTCTCCATTGATGGTGAATGCAAGCTTTGCTGGGTATAGTAGTCTGGGCTTGCATCCATGATCTCTTAGTGTTTGCAGCACATATATCCAAGACCTTCTGGCTTTTATTGTTTCCATTGAGAAATCAGGTGTAACTCTGATAGGTTTACCTTTATATTTTATTTGACCTTTTTCCGTTGCAGCTCTTAATATTCTTTCTTTATTCTGTATGTTTTGTGCTTTGATTATTATATGGTGAGACGATGTTTTTTTTTTTTGATCCAATCTATTTGGTGTTCTGTATGCTTCTTGTACCTTCATAGGAATATCTTTCTTTAGGTTGGGAAAGTTTTCTTCTATAATTTGTTGAATATATTTTCTGGGCCTTTGAGCTGTAATTCTTATCCTTCTTCTACCCCTATTATTCTTAGGTTTGGTCTTTTATTGTGTCCCAGACTTCCTGGATGATTTGTGTTAAGAATTTGTTGGATTTGTTTTGTTCTTTAATCAATGAGTTTATTTCCTCTATAGTATCTTCAGTATCTGAGATTCTTTCTTCTATCTCTTGAATTCTGTTGGTTATACTTGTCTCTGTAGTTCTTGTTCGTCTACCCAAATTTTCCATATCCAACCTTCCCTCAGTTTGTGTTTTCTTCATTACCTCCATTTCATTTTTCAAGTCTTGAACTGTTTCCATAGCCTGTTTGATTGCTTTTTCTTGGTTTTCTTGAGTATCTTTGAGAGATTTATTCATTTTCTACCATTTTGTTTGTCTTCTCCATTTATTTAAAGTAGTTTTTTACATCCTGTTTAAGGTCCTCTATTATTTTCATAATGTTATCTTTAGAGTCGATTTCTTCTACTTCTTCTGGAATAGGACTTTCAAGCCTTCTTGTTGCATGATCCCTGGATTCTGGTGTTCTCATGTTGCCTTTCAGGTTGTTGGAGGAATTCTTGCATTGGCACCTGTCCATCTCTTCCTTTAGATGCAGCCAGGAGACTCTTGGCATCTTAGTCCAGTCTTTGCTGTGATTGACTCTCTGGGTGTATAGTCTCAGCGAAGGAGCAGGAACTGTTCCTGGGCCAAGAATTTTACAGACAATAGGGCAGGATTGTGGGAGGCAAGGCCTTGTGGGACAAAGAAGCCCCTGATGCAGGAGTTGGAGGGGCCCTGTTCCCTGATCCTGGACTGTCTGTCCCGGGATAGCACACACTCACCAGTCTGGATGGATCTCCTCAGCCAAAATCTATTTTTTAAAAAAATTGAACATGTCATGTTTACCATTAATTTTTAATTAGTTTGCCAAGAAATGTGTAGAAGTGTCTTTCAGGTTGTAATAATGGGATGTTGCCTTTGATGATTTTCTGTTTTATTTGCAATGGTGGTATTTATTTTGGAAACTATTTAAATATATACAAAGCATATAACTTTCCCCAGGAATACATTGTATTAAATTATTTTTGATAATATTAAAACATTAAAACCAGGCTACAAGTACTAATTCTTAATTGCCTACCTGCTATTGTTTCCCACTCTTGCTAGTACTTCCCAGTTGTATCTGGTGGGCCACAGGCAGCTTTTCCATGATGAAGCAACCATAATATTTCAGATTTATAATTACAAACCCTGAAGCTAGTGTCAAAAGCTTTATGGATAGCTAAGGGAGTGATGTTAGAATTAAATACCTAAATAATTCAGGACAGAAAGGGCAAATGGATGGAAAGAGGAAAGGAAATCTGGGGGGTGGGGAGACTGGAGAAGAGGGGAGCAAGCTATTCGTACAGCTGAGAAGCTAGCTGAGCAAGTGCTCTTGCATATCTCAGCCTTGAATTTAAAAAGATATTAAGGATTGAAACTACAGGCTCACTCCTCACAGGCTCATGTTGTAGTCTTATTTCTTTTCTCTCCTTTATTTTTGACACAAAACAGGGATGTCTCCTTATATAGTCTTCACTGTCCTGAATATTGCTATGTAGACAAATTTGGCACTAAGCTCACAGAGGTCCACCTGCCTCAGCCTATCCCTCCCCCAGTGATGGGATTCAAGATATGTGTTACCATGTCTGACTGTGCTAAAGGATACTAATCCCACCCAGAAAATGAGGACAATAGAGCATTTAAATTTCTAGATGGTCAGAGAAGACAAGAGATGCCTGGGAAGAACCTTACCCAATGGAATTTTGCTGTGCAGTCTGTTTCTATTCCCCGTTCTCTGTCTAACTAGACCATGAAGCAATAGGGATTGATGCTAACATTTCCTGTAAGACAAGCAAGAGATGTGAAGAAACATTTCAGCACCATCTGTCTGAAGGCTTGACCCTAACAAGACTCACTGCCATGACATGAGGTAAAAAAGCTAATCTCATGGTGATAATTAGCACATGTGAGAAAAATTAATTATACATTAAGTCAATGTAGTAAAAAAAATATCCAATGCCTAATTCCATGCAGTGACTTTAACAAATGCATAGGGTATGGCTCTTGGGGCTACTTAACAATCAGTTCAGTTACAGGATGTTGAAAACAGCACCTCAAAGAGCTGCTATGGATGAGGGGCTATCCAAGTGCTGACAGAGAAAAGTAGATGGGGAAAAGAATCTCAGAGTGAAGGCCTATGTAGGTATTTTACTTTAAGGTAATGGGTTGTCTTCTCTTAATTCTAAATATTATCAAGCATAAGCTTTCTAAGCCGGATTAGGAAATTGTCACTAGAGAATCTTTATCACATATCTCTGGGTTTTCAACTTATGTAAAATATTCAAATAAACATAAATAATTGCCTGAGTGTTTATTTTGCTCTGATTTTGTTTTACTGTTTAGATTAGGATGACTTGGAATTCACTGTTGTTACCCAGGTTGACCCAAAAATCATGTTGATCCTTCTGCCCCAGCCTCCCATGAATTGATGTTTCAGGCATGAGACTGCAAACCAGACAATTTCAGCTTTTATGCATTTGTAACAAAGATATTCAAGCCAACTTTGTTAAAAGAAAGAAACATTGTCATGGTACATAAAGCTGTCAGATAATTTACTTTCACTATTTCAGCATCCATATTTCTCCCTGGTATCAAGTTGTTTATGTGGTTTGAATTCAAGAGCACTCTCACTGTGCCCTTTAGATGGTGTCTTTGTCCTTCCCTTTGCTGCAGTGAATCCCGAAACCCATTTTTCCCAATTATGCCGATGATGTTAATGCCCTTAGGCACCAAGTGTCCTGTAAATCTTTTCCTGACTCACATCTTTAGGCAATCATTACATCTTTCAGCTTCTATTACAGTTCTCCATTTGTTACTGTTGCTCACGCATGCTGTGGTAGTGGGAGCCATTTAGCTCTTCCTTCATTACAGACATTATAGTTCACACCTGACCACTCTGCCTTCCGCTCCCTCAAATAACCAATCAATACCACAATGCTTTGTCTTCTCTTACTGAACCAATTGTTTTTCTTCTTGTGTAGTCAAAAACGTCTTAGAGATACTTTTCTTGTTGTCCTGAGTTTTAATTTTTACAGGGTTAATTTTCATCTGTTTTTGTTTAATAAAACAATGTATATTAACATGAAAATGATAAAATATACTTTAAGAGAAAGATAAGTTCCATCTGATTGAGTGTTTGTTTCAAGTGCATATCAGAAACATAAAGCTGTTATCTACATATGAGAAATGAATCATGCCACTCTGCAATTGATTCTTGAGATTCATATGCACCAGTGCAATTGTGTTTTTTTTCTTTGTATTATTTTCTCTCTTTTTTCATTTTCAGGCATGACTACTGCCTTTTCATTATTTCTACACCTTCCTACCCACACAGATTTTACCTGTGCCCCTCACTCCCTTTCAAATTGATTTTCTTTCCTTACGTAGCAGTGTTTTACAAACACACACACACACACACACACACACACACACACACACACCCATGTGTGCACATGAAAATTCAAACCTGATGAGTATATTTAGTGATGTTTGCATGTGTGTGTGTATGTGTATAGTGTTGATCGCTAAAGGCAGAACGAGTCAGGGGACTCATACATGAAGAAGATTGATTTTCCTTTTCAGCAACCATTAGTTGCCTGTAATTCTCCATCAAGATATGGGACAATGTGAGATTTCCCCAATCTATGTGACATGTTCACTTGTTCTGTCATAATACATGACTTCATGGGTGCAGCTTTGCTATTACATCTAGAAGACTCAATCTCATAGCTGATATTCTGTTCTTCTGACTCTGGGGAAATTGGAATTAATAGGTTCTAATCTAGAATCCATTAGACAGCTAGGTATATAGTACCAGGCATGTATCCGCTCTTATTGATAGAACCTTAAGTCCAAATAGTCAGCTGTTGCGTACTTCAGAGGAATGTGTCATTGTTATACTACTGGGAATAACTCGCTGTCCTGGTCACTGTTATGATTCATAGACTTTCCAGCTTGGTATGATGAAGGATTGCTTTATTCCTATGACAGCTTATCTACTACCTTCAGATGATATGGTCGGCAATGGAAGATGGAGAGATAAATAACACTATTGATATGTGAAAAGGGAGGAGAGAGAGATGATTCAAAGACCACTTTGGATGATAATTTTTCACTCCATAGTCACAGACATTCTAACAGTACCCAAGTACCAATCATAGGAAATTTCCCTTTGATTGCTTATTAGGAAAATCCAAAGACACCCAAAACAATGTAGTATATTCCTGATGCCCGTGGTTGCCACCAAGAACCTGAAGGAAAATCCCTGATGCTCGTGACAGCATGAAATCAGATATAGGGTTTGGAGAAATCAAACTGGAATATACCTGGAGAAAATTTGTACTTTATAGAATCTTTCAAGCTCTATTCTCATGACTTTCTCCCATTATGCCAGTTCTACCAAGTGTTATATGAAGTTTTTGCTCAATGGCACGCTTATTTGTTTATTTGCTTGTTTTCATTTTGATTACATATCATTTTTTTCTTCTTTATTGGTCTTGCAGACTTGTTCATTTCTAACTTAGCCTACTAGGTCTGCCATACAGAGTTCTGTTCACAGAGTTTGTTGTAGCTGAGGTTACTACTCAATGCACCCTGTAATGCTTTAGGCCTCTACTTTCCATGAAGTTTCTCCTGAAGCTAAGATTACAAAATGGGAAATTGTAGTCTTGATTCTTTGTCTCTTTTTGGGTCTAATTGACTCCTGCTAGAAACTCATTGACTGTTTACTGGGATTATTTGTTCAGCATTAATGTAGGCATGAGGTAATTAGGAAAAAGGATGAGTGCAGAAGTAAGGAGAAAATGGCAATGGGAAGAAGATGATCAAAATGCCTTGTAACCATGTCTGGAAAGAGTAACAAAATCCATTGTTTAGTTCAATTAACATCAGCTAATGAAATAGCTTCCTTATTTAGTTCGGATAACTTACAAGAAATGGTGAATGTGTTTCTGAAAAAAAAGGAACTAATGAAACTTCAAGGAGAATTATTGTCTCCTGTATAACTGCTCAAGCCAAGTTTTGAAGTCCTAGAGGAGAAGGGGATTTCATTTTACTAGAGTAATCTCCCAAGATTAAGAATGTATCTTAAACAAATTTTTCCCTCTAAAGTTATTCCTTCTGAGAGAAGGTAATATTTCTACTCTCTTTGGCATCTCTTTATCAAATGTTAAGGCATTTTTTGTAAGATATTCAGATACTGTAGAAAGAGGTATTAGACAAAATTGTGTGCTTTAATAAATATTTTTGTCACCAAAGAGGATTTAGGAGTGAAAGTAGAGGAGAATATCCTTCTCTGTCTTTTGAGCATGTTATAAACAATGCATACATATACATTAGACTATTATGAAGGATAAAACTCTTACTAGCTCTAGCTATATTTAGACTTAAAGGAATCAGGGCATGTAATGGTCTGCTAAGAGGCATGTGGCATCTTAGGGAACCATCATAAGTGAATTAATCTTTTTAAATTGTTCTACTAAAGGTTAGTGAGACCTGAACATTAAGTAATATAATTCTAAGATGAGGATCATTCTGATTGTCTAAAATGTTGCTGGTAAATATCAGAAGCAAATTTTCTACAGATGGCCAGAAAAAGGTCTGATTCTTCATAAATATGTTTGAATATGTTTATGTATATATTTATAATTCATATAAATACATATATTTATGTATATCCATTTCAAAATTTAGTATTTGACAAAATTCACATAGATAAATTCTAGATGTCAATAAAATTCTAAAGAGATTAGGCAAGGATAGCTCAACTATATTTTCTTGAGAAATCAAGCCAAAAAAATAATGCAACTTTCTATAGTTTGAGGTACATTTAAATATATCATTTCCATTCAGTTTGAGTTGACTTTTCAAGATCAATCTATTTCTACATGAATATAATTACAAAAATTACAATAATCACATTATTTTCTAGAGTACATAGGTAAACCTTATTTACACATGACACATTAATAATTAATACATTTTTAAATAAAGCATTTTATTTCTATATCACTTCATCATTGTCATAGTTTTCTACACTTCTTAAAAACAGTAGATATTTTGCAGATAATAATACATTAACTACTACCTACAGTCTTTAGACTAAGGGGAAGAAGTGTGAGCTCCAATTACCTAATGATGCAAGATATCAGATATGATCTATATTAAGTCAGGCTACTATAGCTTAATTAGACATATTAAAACATTATTCCACTCCTACAAAGCAATTATTTTGACAAATAAAGAAATTACAGCGCTACCACAATTATTTCTCACATTTAAATTCTCAAGTTATACCTCTATAGTTTACTACTATTGGTAACTTATCAATGAGCTCTTACCAAAAGATTAAATAAAGCATTGATTACTTTCTTTTGGCATATTTTTAAGTTCCATCTATACCCCACATACCTCAATATGTGTTATTCTTTTGTTGGTGAATATAATCTTATGTTTGTAATCTAGTTTCATTTTATTAACTGAATCTTTTCTTGATTCTTAGTTTTCCCTTTTTACTCAGTGTTTCTTTCACTGTCTTGCCTTTTATAGACTATCTAACTTTGCAAATGGCCTTTGTGTAAGATAGCAGATAGGTCAATTAGACCATGTAATAAAATGTACCGGGTAAGAAATTAATAAAAAGGGATTACCAAATGGCTCCTAGAATTCTGTTTAAATCCCTGTGCCTCATGTTCCTAGTCTGAAGAAGAGGTGAAGGCTCACTTTTATTGATTTACAGATTGCATTATTTTTTTCTCGGTGCCATGGCCCAGTAGTTTTGAACACTCCTTAAGTCAGTCATTTCAACAGACTCCTAAGACTGTACTTCCCAAGCTTTTCTATGCTGCTAGATTTGTCCAAGAATCTATTATCTGGATAATGGACTTTGAAAAGTATCAGGAGTTATGTAGTGAGGAGCTGCAGATAGGCCTGCTTTTTGTCCCGCCAGACTCCCCCATGTCTAGCTTAGCCCTGGAAATAACAACACACAAATTGTATTCATTTAAACACTACCTGGCCCATTATCTCTAGAGAGTTAGTTACTGGCTAATTCTCACATCTTGATTAACCCATTTCTAATAATCTGTGTAGCACCACAAGGTGGTGGCTTACCGGGAAAGATTCAGCATGTCTGACCTGGTGGCTGGCTCCATGGCATCTGCCTCATTGCCCTCTTCCCAGCATTCTGTTCTGCTTACTCCGCCTACCTAATTTTCTGTCCTTTCAAAGGGCCAAGGCAGTCTCTTTATTAACCAATGAAAATAACACATAGAAAGAAGGCCCACCTACATCAGAGTTAATTCCCAGGCATCTCAGTTTTTACATTACACAAGTCTCAGAACACTGCTCAGAAATTTGCATAATGAGTAATAAATCAAGATACATGAGTAAAAAATATCTGGCATATTGTTTCTTCAGTTACTTATAGCTGACTTTAGTCTAATACTTTCTAGACTTGTCGTACTTTATTTCCTTTTTTTATTTTTTGTAATTGATTTTTATTGATCTCTATACTTTTCTCTGCTCCGATTCCTGCCTCTCCTTTCCTCTTCTACTCTCTCCCCAGGTCTCCATGCTCCCAATTTACTCAGGAGATCTTTAGATTTGTCACTCTAAGGGAAGAAGAATTATGATGCATGCAAGAGAGTTTGAACAGGACTTACATCTTTTGTAAATGTTGGCTGTTATTCATGATGAAACTAGAAATGTTTTGAAATGAGCATTTTAACTTATGTAAAGGGGATGGATAATTTTTAAACTTAAATTAAAATTGTATAAAATGATTTAGAATGCTTCTTTCACCATAATTCTGTGAGTGAAGTGAATGTGAGCTGGGTTTATGGATGGCATTGTGGACTAGAGAGATTTAGTATATTATTGCAAAAAATGAACAGGTTTAAGCCTCAGTTTTCTCATCAGTAAACAAAACAGCAGCTTCTGTTAGAAGCTAAGGTACACTGAAAATAAATATACATGTATCAATACTATGAGCAAGTGGTAGTTGATCTTGCTGAAACGTAATAATATTTTGCAAAATTATAGAAAAATGAGCTAAATTTTATATGGCATGGCCCAGAATATCAAAGGGGATTGGGAAGTTATAGAAGACACAGCATTAAAAGGTCATGTGTGCAGAGAAGAGACACTGCTGATCATGGCATTCCTTCCCACTTTGATAACCTCTTGCTTTGTATATTGAGCATTTGTATGATGTCTTTTGCTTCAGGAAAAAATTTATAGAAATAAACACAGTTAAATATGAGAAAACAAGAAATGTTCCAAAGGCTTCCTTACTTTCATTGAGTTTTGAGTATTGTATATATTCTAGAAAAAGGGATTCATCATGTTCAGGAACAATTTTTGCTTTGCCTTAGATAATTTAATTTGAGAATCCAGGTGCCAGAATCTCATCATCACAGAAAGCATCCTTGGAATCAGACACTCCTGATTCTTGTCTCACAAATTAGAAAAGTGAACTTCTTGTACCACAGACAGTGAGTTTCTATACCTAAATTTATGATGAGGAATTTAGGACAAAACAGAAAGCAGAGATTGTATATAGCATAAGAATTCTTGGAAATGGGGTACCCTTGAATCTTGTGTCTGGAGAAATACGTAGAACTTATGACAGAAACCAGGGTGAGGCTGAAAATGGTGCTCAGTCCATTCACCCCATCTGTAGTTGTGAGATACAGAAACTTGGGCGAGGCTGAGATTTGGGGTCAGTCCTTTCTGTCTGTGGTGTTCGGGTGTCTTCTCTCACTTTAGCCATATCCTCATGTATAGTTTCCAGGTGCTGGTATATTTTCATTTTGTGGTGTAAATGAAGATAACAATAATAAGATTCCAGAAGAGTAGGATGAAGAGCAGCTTTCTGAAACCGTTAGCCTTCTTTCAGGGCAGAACCTAGAACTAGAACCTTCAGATGTCCAGTGTAGTCCCTGAGTTTCTATCCCTTGTTCTTCTCATTACTTGCTGATGGCTTGAACAATAATAATCTCTCATTACTGAATTAAACAAATAAATTTATCTCTTCTGATTTCCCCATGACACTTACAATACTCTCAAGCTACTGATCATTTTAAATCACTGGGTAAATTATATTCTTGAAATATTCAAGAAATTATTTCCTTAAAGTTTCTTCAATTTATTATGCATGTTACTCCAAAGAAGATACTCTCTGCTGAATGAATAGTAATAAAATGTTAAGAATAAATTGTTCATTGGCATCCTAAAAGGACTCTTTTCAAATGTGTTCATAAATACTACTTCTTGACATTTGAAATTTAGGAACATCCTCCAGTCCTATATCAGTTCACAAAATGTTGCCAAAATGCACATATGCAATTTTTCCTCTGGTTTTACATTAGTTGCTTTAAGACAATTGCCTCATTGCCATGATAATTCTCTGTTTAATTATTTTGCTCTCCCAGACAATCTGAAAGTCTGAATGTGTTAAACAGACTCCTCTCCTCATTATTCCTAGCCAGATACATACAGATAGTCAAGATGTTAAATTTGGCCAGAAGGGTATCTAGGCAGAAATTTTTACCCCTTGACCAAAAATTTAAGTCAAACAATAAATAAACATATTATAGAAAATTATACATGTGAATTAATCCAATTTTCCAAAAGTAAATGTTAAAGCAAGTATACTGGTTCCCTGCTAGAAATCTGTTCTCATAAGAGTGAGGGAAAACTCTATGTTTGAGCAGAGCTTGGCCTCTGTACTGAATACTAGGCAGGCCTGAAGGTGAACTTCTAATATATATAAATAGTCTGTGGCATTTTGTTGAGAAAAATATCTTTTTCACTTTTCAAGAGGTTTTCAATGGTGAAGAGCTTCTTGATAGGAGAAGGATCTTGTACATCTTGTGGATGGTTCCCTTTCTCCAGCCTGGGGTTATGTCTGGTTAGGTCTTACTGTCACACTTTCTGAATGTATATGTATATCAGTGCCATTATCCAAAGAGCTCTTATTTCTTGGAGTCATATACCACACTTAGTTAGTTCTGAAATCCTTTCTGACCTCCCTTCTACTTTGATCCCTAAGCCTTGATGAAAGGGTTTGGTAAAGACAACTCTTTTAGAACCAGTGTTCCTAAGTTGTTCATTTTGCCCGTTGTCTAGTTATTTGTCTCTAGGGTATGCACCATGTAGTGGAAAAGAGAAGTTTCTCTTATACAGCACGGATGTATGTGTCTAGAAATGTGGCATTAGGAGTCACTTTACTGCTATGTTCGTTAGCATAAAAATAGCAGATTTATTTGTAGGGTGCATAACCTATCTATTCTCTAGTTTTGGCCACTTTATCAGTATCAGGTATGGGTTCCATCTTTTTTTTTTATGGGTTCCATCTTATAGAGTGGGCCTTTATTATAATTTTTATAAATGGTTGTTTCCTCCCATAATGATTTTACTACTATTGCACTAGTATATCTTGCAGAAATGCCAGTATTGTAGGTCGTAGGGTTTATAGCTTGGTGTTGTCAATGATTAATTCTTTCCTCCCTCTGGTAGTATCTTTCATGAATGCTAGTCATTAAGGATGAAGCTTCTAGTTAGGCACCCACTCAGTTTCCCCATGTTGATGGCATAAATAAGTGGTGTCATCAGCAATAGAACCTTACAATGAGGTTACAGAAAGTAGCCAATAGCCTCGAAAATTGCCTTTGAGTCCTGGTATATGGGAGGGGTTTTCTATGGTACCCCTGAGGAAACAGCTAAGCAAAATATATCAAACTACTGACATTTATGGTTTCCTTGGTGGCATAAGGTGTCAAACTGTAGCATTTTCTAATCTATCTTATGGTGTCTTTGCTTAAATTCCTTTCATGTATGTATATATTTTAAAAAGCTACTCCAGAAATCTTACAGTAAGTGCTCATGGATTTTCAAAAAGCATTTTGTATTAGTTGTCCCTCTCTATATTTCTCCATTACCCTGCGCTCCCTTGGCCCTTCCCATTCAGTCTTCATAGTCTATCCTCTGCTTTATCTCTGCATTGCATTATACCCTTTTTCACCTTCCTTGGAAGACCCACTCCTCCATGCTGGGCCCTCAATAGCTACTTTACTTCTGTGGTTATGATGACTGAATCACATTTCTAAAACCTAAAGGCTGTCGTGCACGTATATGAGAAAGCTTGCAATGTTGTCTTTTTGGCTTAGCTTGCTCAAGATAATTTAATGTATTTCAAATTTTTTTTAATGTAAGTTTTCTAAATCCATAACATAATTTCTCCCTTCCATTTAGCTTAGTGTAACTCATGAAAAATGACCACATAGACTTTTTTTTGTTACCGATATTCTGAGTCCTACTTTTGTTTGCAGTTTCCTGAATGAGGAAACCTGGAGAGTGTACTTATAACAATTTCCTTGGACGTTTCCTCCAGCACTGGTCATTCTTCACCTTTTCTTTTGTAGACTAAACAAAATGATCTCATGCCCTGTAATTTTCTATTCTTATAACAACAGTGAACTGTTTCCTAAATTAAAGCTTATGTTAGACAGTTGGGCTACTGGCCACATGTGAACCTCACACCCTCTGTACAATTTTATTCTTCCACTTGTGAAGAGCAGTCCTAACTCTATCCTAAGCCTTCATGAATTTTTCTAAGTTGCAATTTGAACATCACCTTGGTTTTAAAAAATCTGATTCTTTGGTACTCAGAGTCTCAGAATTAAATTCTATAACATGGCATCAGATGTTCTTTGGATTCTGACATCTTTTTAAAAACCTCTTGTCTCTACCTTAGCGTGCCCTTCAGAAGTCACATGTCTTCATTTCTCTCCCATTCTGTCTAATGTTCGCTGACCAAATGTCATGTGTCCTCTGTTATCAGGCTCATTTCACTGCTCAGTTAGCAGAGAAACGATCCTCTCCCATTTCCTCCGTGTTTGCTCTATTGGTTACTTTTCTCCTTGAAGTGATCACATACCCGACAAGAAGCAACCTCTAAGAGAAGCATTTATTTTAGCTTAGCCTTGAAGAAGATCAAATCTATCATGGAAAGGGAATCACGCTGGCAGGAAGGAGAGTCAAATCGTCATGTTGCATTCAGAGGGTGGAATTAGAGACAGATAGATGCTGATACTAAGCTTGCTTTCTCCTTTTAGTAAGTCAGGAACAACGATTTGGTCTCCTCCACACTTAGAGCAAGTGTTGCTTCCTCAGGATCCATTCTGGAAACACTTTTGAAATCAGTGACTCTAAATCCAGTCATAGCAACAGTAGAGAAGATTCATAGAAGATTCAAAGTAATTTTAGGGGTTTATGGAGACCTTTAAGGGGTCTTGGTCCATCAAACCATACTAGTTTGGAAGGAATCCACAGGTACTCATCCTCTTGGAAATAAAAGCAACACCTCTTTTCCAAAGCAACATATCCTTAGGCCCAAATTTTGAAGTCATGATACCCTTAAAATATAGGTTTATTTAGCTTAGCAGCCTGTACAATGAAATATCTCTCTGTACTTATCTCTTTCACAGTCAAAAATTTCAAAGAAAACACAATAATAATCATATTCCAGACTCTCTGTGCATATTCCAACTTTGTATGGCTTATTTTTTCTTACTCCTTTTATCTCTGACCGTCTGGACTCTGTCTCTTTAAAGACTTTGTTTAATTTTTTATAAACATTTACTTCCTTTTATAATTGACTATATTCTTTTTTGTCTCTCTGCTAAATATATATATATATATATATATACAAAACTGTGACCCCATTAAGAGGTCTTTTCTATCTGGATTTGTCCTTATTATGTGTGTGTATCTGTAATTATTTTTCACCAGGAACACTTTTTTATGTTAAGTGGACATGGAAAGGACCAACTCCACAACCCTGCCTGTTGGTTCTGCCCAGTAAAACATGGTGGAGGCATGTTTGCTGCCTCTGAGAACCACGCATGTTTCCCCATTTTCAGACACACAGTGGGTCTATGTTGCAAATTGTATCACTCTGGTCACAAACCCCATTAAAATGCTGTGTATCTGAACCTCTTGAGTCATTCATGCTGATGAACCAGGAAGCCACAATTTTTTAAAGAAGCTACGTAGTTCTTACTGCTAAAGCTGAGTCAGAAAACCTCTTAAAGGAGCCACATTGCTACTTTCTGCCAGCAAACAGACAAGAAACTAGAATTTCTTTCCATGTTCTCTCAGGTTTTATGTGTATTTAGCAGGCATATGTTGATGCACCAATTTAGAGGTGAAGACTGCTTGTTCTTTTCCCGACTTGCCTGACTCAAATAGTAACACAGAAACTATATTGTTTGGCCAATAGCTAGTTCTTATATCTTAAATTAACCCATTTCTATTAATCTGTGTATCGTCATGTAGCTGTGATTTACTGACAAGGTTCTGGTGCATCTGTCTCCAGTGGTGGATACATGACTTATCACTAATTCCACCTAGTCTCTCTCTATATCTTTTCCAGCCTGACTACGTTCTTTTAGGCCATTGCCCAAAATGAGTTTCTATATTAATCAATGGTAATAAAACATATTCACAGCATACAGAAGGTAATCCCACATCAAAGGTTGTTAAATCTTTCCATATATTGATCATTAGATTGGGATGTGAGGACTGTTCTTCCTCTCATGAGCATTGATCTTGAACACTGTTAAAGACAATAAGAAGGCAGCAGAGACCCTGACTGTGCCAATGTTTAACATACATGTGTGTTTCTTAGCCTTTTCTTTTCTATACTCTTTTTCAGGTATCAAAATAATCTGAAAAGCTGATCACTTGTGCTATTAGGCTAAGCACTATCATGCAGATGAATGCCGTATACATTGGAAGGTGCCATTTCAAGCCAGGATTTTAATGTTTCACATTTAAAAGTGAATCTGATGCTGAGTTTGTATAACATTTAGTGATCTTTTTTCTACAAGTGTTATTTATGAATCAAAAATTTATCTTGGCAATGCTAGTCATTTTCAAAACCTCGCTGGAAATAGTTCAGAGTTAATTTTGTTTAGGAGAGGATTTGTGTAAGATGATAAATGCATCATGATATAATAGCCTCTTCCTTTCATCTATCATACTGGTAAATCAAATTGCAAGTGTTGCATTAACGTGATAAAATGCTTTCTCCTTAGCTTTTCTTTTAGTCATTTAAAAACTGAAATCAAATGAGAAAATTGGGCCCAAGTAAATGAGATTGTAACTGTTTAATCTATAAACCAATACATTAAGAGCAAAGGCTTGATCATATATCTCTTGAAGTTTTTAATTGTGCAGACAATTTTAATGCTAACTAGCATATAGGTCAACTAGGAGAGAATGGCTGACTTTCAGGGTGAATTCAAGCCTTTCCTTTTCTGTTAACATGAGTTGATTGGAAACTTGGTTGAGGAAAGTCTCTCTAATCTTCTTATCACTAACAAGAGATATTGTTCATATAGAGGCCACCTGTCCCCTACCAGTGCACATTTGCTAGCAATTAATTACATGCTAATAAAACTATTCACACCTGTCAAGCTAAAGTCATTATTTAAAAAGTGATAAAACATTCAGTTGCAGGGTTCTGGTAGGGATCATCTTGAAGACCATTGCTAGGCACTTGTCTCACTGCTGTGAACTGGCATGGCAATTAAGCTCTATCACACTGTTCAAATATAAGGTGATTACTCAGTCCATAGCTTACATATTAAGCATCAGATGGTGGAAATAATGTGGAAGGAAAGATGTTCTACATTCCAGATGGTATCTAGATTCCCAACTTCATGCTTCCCTGCTTTTGAACAATAGGGCCCATGAAGAAACCAGTAGTTTTAACTTACTTGTATCTACTGTCAAATATTCTTCAATTCCTTCATAAAATATATACTTTTCTATCTTTTTGCATCTATAGTTGCCATCTGATATTATCACAAGAAGAGAATTATAAAGCACATATTTTAAAGTAATTAATTGTTCCAGCTCTTGTTTTGTAAATATTAGTCATATAACTGTAGTCAAGTAATACTTCTCTTAGAGTTGTATGTATAAAAATAAACTACCAATCATCCCAAGGAGGCTTCTATATGTACTGACTGTGATAATGGAGATCTATGAGATATTGAACTTTAGAGTCATAGGAGAGTGCATTAAGAAATATTGAAACTACTTTTCTCTTTCCCTCCAGGAGTCACATGACACAATGCAAATTCTCTATTATAGTGTAACATTATGTATTTTCCCATCTAAAAACTACCATGTAAATTACTGCATCACATACTCATGGCTTTTGTTTGGTCTTAAGCATATTTGGCAATTATAAACTATCCTGAAAACCCTTCCAATACATAGAGTCTATCCAAACAAATGAAACCCTAGAACCTTTTACAGAGAAATACAAATTTCGTGAAAACCAAGAGTAGTGTCATTTTTAATGATGTTTAGGTAACAGTGTTACAGAAGACCTAATAGACACAAAGAAAAAGAATCTTTCAACATTGTTTTTGTACATTATTTATCTCCTTGCCTTAGTACACATGATCTCTATCTAGATTTGCCTGAGTATGGTGATACAGACATAGGGGTGATGTTTTAATGAGGAAAAAAGAAATGTGAAAACTTAAGACTTTTAAGAGGGCTAAAAACAAAAAAAATAAAAGTGATTTCCTTTGTAAATTGGTGAACTATTTATTATGAGAAAATTTTGGAATAATCTTTTTTATACTTTACTATTTTATTTTTAATTTTTCACTGTTATTGAAAATAGATTATTTTCTCATACTATATCCTGATTAAAAATTACCTCCCCCTTCTGCTCCTTCCAGTTCCTCCTCACTTCCCCTCCCATTATTTTCATAAGTAATGAAGTGCTAAATGAATTTCAAAGAGATAGATATATGAGTTTGACAGAATAAAATCAATTTTAATATTAAATTAAGATTAATTTGAGAATTAATTAAGATTAAGAAAGGATTAAAGTTATTTGAGAGTGCACAACATTAATTTAAGTGAGTGTAGAGTTATTCTCATCCTGATCATCACTTACAGGGTTTATTGTCATTAGATCATCCTACTGCACAGCTTGCTCTACATTGATGACTCCTAGACTTTTTCTAGTCTGCTTATTATAGTAAAAGACTGACAATTCTGAACTTTTGTCTATTTTCTTTTGTCTTAAAATAACTTTGTGACTCCTTCTTGTGTTCTGTCTTTGTCACCTTCATTTACCCCTTCATTTTTCATCTCTTTGTCCCAATTTGCCTTTCACATGAGACTGTATGCTGACTTAAACTGAGTCCTTGAAAAAGGCACGGTAGCAAATAAACTGAATACCCCAAGCCAGTGCTTCCTTTGCTTATATTACCTGGTCCCTTTAAGCAATTTGTCATTCTGATTTAGTTATTTTATTTTACTCTATGGAAGTAGAAATTTTATCTGCATTTACACTTTAATCATACAATTATAGTAATTCTTTTCCTTAGTTTCTTGTAAGTGCAGTTTTAGGTACTCAGCTTGATCATAACTCTTCTTTTTGAAGCATTATGGCTAGAATGCATGATTGCTATGCTTTTCCTGGACTTTTCAGAGGCACACTGTAATGTATTTAAAATATCATCTTACCATTTAGGAATGATAAAATGGATATTATTTTAAAAATAATGAACTATAATAAAGCAAATCTTCTATATTAGATCATATTCTAGAAATTCATAGTTCAAGCATGTAAGAACTAGGAAGCAAATGTTCTTATAATTTTATCACTATCACGATTACCTGTGTAATTTTTCTCTTTCTTTCACGCAAGGAGAATAATATAACTCTGCCAACCACAATGGTTAATATTTGAAAATACGGATTATGTCAAGGAGCCTATGATTTTAGGAATCCATCCTCTGTTATTGAAGGACCCCCTTCCATTTCACTGTGTGTGTAGTGACTCAAGGAAGAATATGACTGGTGACAGGCAGGCATACATGTTTCCATGTATTATTGCCAGATGATGTCTTTGGTGGTAGCTCCGATTTATAGTTTCATTTTCACATGCTGGAGTCCATGCGGTCTCAAGACTCCCAACTTTATATTCCTTTGCTTTATATTTGCAGTAAAAGGATGTATGTAGAAATTCTCAATTTTAATGTATATTTATCAACATTGTGGTGTATTTGAATTCAATCTAAAGTATACTCTTTCACTTTGGATTCACTATCTATAAAATATTAATTTAAATGTAAAATATATTATATATACAATATAAATACCAAAAACGTGTGTAGAAAGCAAGCTGTTATTTTAGACAATCCAAATATATTTTCTCCTTTTCCAAACCCCCTGATGTACTTCTTGTGTAGTCACAATTACTCTGCCCTTAACCTATGGATGGTATAGGACTAATCCGAGTTCTTATTAATCTTATTAGACCTTCTAAAATGTATCCCCTGAGTGCAGTAAATAGACTTTATCCCAAAAAATAAATATTTATATATCAGATATACAATATTATTTTTAAATTAAAATATATTTTAATTTTAGAAGTCCAATTTTTTCTGCACAAATGGCATAAATTTTAACCACATAATTTGGGCTATTAAAATATTTGCATTTCTGTATTATTTAATATAATTCAAACACACTTCTGCTATAAAGTATGTATCATTGTGAATGCTTCACAATTTTTCTTTTATTATTTGAAGTATTATTTAATTAATGAGACTGATTTTTCCATTACTGTGCTCTTTCCTTCCTCTCTATCCCCCCCCCCTCTATTTTCTACTTTTTTTTGTTTTGTTTTGTAAAGATTCTTGAGACAGAGTTTCACTGTATAGCCCTGGCAGGAACTTGTTTTGTACTTGCTTTGTAGTAGACTAGGGTGAGCTAGAATTTGGGCATCTGCCTGCTTCGCCTACCCAATTGCTAAGATTAAGGGCACCCACCCAGTTCACTTCATTTCTTAATGTGAAAATTATGCTACTACTTTTAGAGATACCTATTTCTCCCTTTAAATTTGTGGAATAACTTTACTACTTACCTTGGAAAGCATGCTTTTTTGAAAAAAAGGCATCCACAATAAATCACCACTTTTCATATAGGTTTCCATATTCATTTATGACAGAGAGAATCTAGATAGCTAGCTGCACAAAGAAGACAGAGGAATAGCCAGATGAGAGGATTGCCACAGACATGTGGACTGCCTCTTCTTTCACTGAGAGTTGACTTTTACTCCTTGGCCAAGTGTTCCTTTTGCAAACTATATCATGACAATATTTGTTCATTGTGCTATGTTATCTTAAAATTTTCTTTATCTGGAATGCCTTGTTTAGAACAAATTTTATTTGATTTTCTGTTATCTTTTTGTATTTTCAAAATATCTCTTATTTTCAAATATCCCCTGCCTTTTTTGAGTGATATTTTATCTTCAATAATGTCATCTTCCCAAGTTTCAATTCTACAAATTAGATGTAAATTTTCATCTTCTGTGTAACGAATTAGCATTGTAACATTTATTCTACCATCATACACTTCCACTGATCTTCATACATTTCTTTATTATTTATTTTTATTCCTACCTTTTGCTTTGAACAGATGTTCTGAATTATTCCAGTTATTTTGGTGCTTGGACAAAAAGCACTTATTTAAGTTTCCATCATCATCTCAGCCTAATTAACAGTTGCCTCTCCTGGTCACTTATAGGTTTATTGCTAGAGTGAGGAGTTCATAACCACATTCATTGGGTGAATCCCAATTCTGGGCATGAGGCAGAGGATTCAGTTTTCGTGCTTCATACTCACATTTTCAAATAAAGAACAATATTAGTTACCACCTCTTGGCTATTTTTATTAAGACTACATGAGTTAAGCTGCAGGCAGTACATTTTCAATAGTGCACTTTCATGTAGTAAACACATACTATGTGGGAGCTATTGCTACAATAACTCATAAATGGCATATTACATTTAATAACCTACATTCCTAATGCCTGTTCTTTAGAACACTCCTCTCTCTATGCCTCATGGGTAGGCAAACTGTGTTAGAGTCAGTTAATATTTCTTCCTACATTTTTTGGAATATACATTGTCACCACTGTTATTCTTTTATAAAGCAATACATTGAATAAATTTTGTTGGTTTCTTCCTTCCCCCTCTTAGAGTAATTGGTTTCCATGTTGGGCATACACTCTAAGGGACATTTCAAAAGATCTCTAGTATGGATGTGTTCTTAGGCCTTTCATACCTAACTTATTAATTATTCCACAGAAAATGAATGCCACTTGGGCTACAACATTACAAATTCTATTTTTTGTAAAGTTTAAAATTTTAAAGTACAGTTTTCCTTTCTTTCCTATGGTTTCTCTTTTCTTTAAGCATGAGATTACTAATCTCCTTGTACTATATTGCCTGTAGGGTGTAGGAACTAGGTGCAGACTGTAGCTTTATGTGCTATGAACATTCCTTCCTGTGCCCAACTGGAATTTAAGACTAGTGTTTCTTTTGGCTGGGCAAATTATACTGTTTCTTTCAAAAACATTCCTCTGGTGAATATTCTACTTCTAATCTCTCGTTAATAGAGCTAGTATTAATACAATAAAAAAAGGAACACTTATGAACTTGGACACCCTGTATTGAACATAACCGACCAAATGATGGTCCAGTGATTGGAAAAACGAAAAGCTTATGCCTTGAATGATCTCCAGTTCAGTTTACTACCCCATCCTCCAGTCCTCTGCCATTTTTATGTGCAGTTTGCAGTATCTGCTATCCTGAATGTACCAGATTATTTTCATTCTTTTAACAACAGTAGCTGTCATTGCCTTAAAAATTTGCAAAGTTAAAGACCTGCTGTCTTGAAATTCAAAGATGAGACAACATTTAAATTGGATCTCTTGTTAAAAAGCTAAGTTAAAGAAATGAGAGCTGCAAGTTGCTCCACACTCCTGATAATTGACTACTAAGTCCTGCTACTACGTTTGAAAGCACACATTCCAGTGATTACAAGCACTTGGTCTTTCATAGAACCTCTCTTTGATTCTTGGCACCACATGTAGGTGCACAACCATCCACCTCCATTTTCAGGGGACCTTGCACCTTTTGACCTCTCACCCCCAACACCAGGCATGCAAGTTAGACACAAACATACAGCAGAGAAAAGCATAATCCTCAAAAAAAAATACATATAAAACAATAAACAAAATATTTCAAATTTAATTTTGTTTTGATTCAGTTGGCACTCTCATAATTTTAGTACAATTATATTTCTGTCTGCAGGGGACCAATTCTATTCTTTTTCTGAAGTTCTTGCTAATTCCTTTGATTTCTTATTTGATTGTTAAGCCACTGTTTTAGTATTGTTTTAAAGGGGCACCAAGACCAAGTTGACTCTTATAAAGGAAAGCACTTAATTGGGAGCTTGCTTATAGTTTCAGTGGCTTAGTCCATTATTATCATACCAGGCAGCAAGCTGTTGAGATGCTGAAAGAGTAGCTGAGGGATACATCCTAATCCACAAACTGAGATTGAAGGAAAAAGACAGACATACTGGCTCTGGAAAAAGCTTTTGAAACCTCTCTACCCACCTCCAGTGACACCCTTCTTCCAACAAGGCAACAACATCTCTTTATCCTTCTAATTCTTCCAAACAGTTCTGCTTCCTGTCACTAAGAAAGCATTCAAATATATTTGGCTTTGGGGTCCATTTTTATACAAACCCCCACAGTGCCGCTAAGGTATTCTTTTTATTTTCATTTTAATTATTACTTTTGAGGCAAGATCTAATGTATCCCAACTAGAGGATGACCTTAAGTGTGTAAGCCTTTTCCTTCTATCTTGCACACCCTGAACTTACAGGTATGCACCAACAGATTTGTTTCACATGGAGTGGGGATCAAGGGCAGAGCTACTGCATACCAGGCAATCATTGTGCCAAACAAGCTACGTCTGCAGTCCAAGGTATAGCTTCTAACTTAAAAGTTTCATTATGACACTCTGCTGCAAAGGTGTTTACTAATGCTCATATGTTATGCAGCACAGATTGTCTGTAATACCTCCTTCTAGAATCCTTATTCTCCTTACATTCATCATCTTTCCTTTTTTGTATTTTTATTGTTTTTGTTGATCTATATATTTTTTCTGATCCTCCCCCTTTATCCCCTTTCCCTTATACCCTTTCTCATTATCCACATGCTCCCAATATACTCAGGAGATCTTGTCTTTTTCTACTTCTCATGTAGATTAGATTCATATTTGTCTCTCTTAGGGTCCTCTTTGTTGTCTAGGTTCTCTGGGATTATGAATTGTAGGCTGTTTCTTCTTTGCTTTATGTCTAAAAGCCACTTTTGAATGAGTACATATGATATTTGTCTTTCTGGTTCTGAGTTACCTCACTCAATTTGATTTTTTCTAGATCCATCCATTTGCCCTTAAATTTCAAGATGTCGGCGTTATTTTTTGTTTGTTTTTTTCGTTTTTCCTGCTGTGTAGTACTCCACTGTGTGAATGTACCACATTTTCCTTATCCATTCTTCAGTCAAGGGGCATTTAGGTTGTTTCTAGGTTCTGGCTTTGACAAACAATGCTGTTATGAATATAGTTGAGCACATGTCCTTGTCGCATGATTGAGCATCCTTTGGATATATACCCAAAAGTGGTGTTGCTGAATCTTGAGGTAGGTTTTTCCTAAATTTCTGAGAAACCACCATACTGATATCCAAAGGGACTGTACAAGTTTGCACTCCCATTAGCAATGGAGAAGTGTTCCCTTTACCCCACATCCTCTCTAGCATAAGTTGTCATCAGTGTTTTTGATCTTGGCCATTCTTCCAGGTATAAGATGGAATCTCAGTGTTGCTTTGATTTGCATTTGTCTCATGGTTAAAGATGTTGAGCATCTCCTTAAGTGTCTTTAGCCATGTTTAGAGTTCTCTGTTTAAGTCTGTACCCCTTTTTTATTAGATCATTTGTTCTTTTGATAACCAATTTCTTGAGTTCTTAGTATATTTTGGAGATCAGCCCTCTGACCTCAACATGAAACCAACCATACTGAACCTCATAGAAGAGAAAGTGAGAAGTATGCATAAACACATTGGCATGGGAGAACTCTTCCAAAATATAACCCCAGTAGCACAGACACTGAAAGAAACAATTAGTAAATGGGACCTCCTGAAACTGAAATGCTTCTGTAAAGCAAAGGACACAATCTACAAGACAAAATGGCAGCCTACAGAGGGGGGAAAATCTTTACCAAGTCACTTACTTTCTTTTTTCTCTGGTTATTATTATTTATATGCCTATCCTGAAAGACTTTGCCTTTTACCCACTTCCTCTGGCAATCTTGGCCTCGGAGTCTGAGTTCAAATGCAGAATGAACTCTGCTGTCAATTATACTTTCCTTTTATTGTACACATCACAGTATGAGGCAGGTTTCTCTCTTTTTTTTCTCCTGTATCCATGTAGAGTATAATTTTAAGAAGAACAAAAGTCCACATTACTGGATTGCCAGGTACCTGTCATGGCATTGGTATGGCTGTGTCGTCAGAGTGAACAACAATGGGAGAAAGAAGCATCAACAAAATCATGTCAGAGAATGGACAAAGCCAACCACCTGTGACTGGCTGCATCCTCTTTATAAGAATGTGTTTCAGAAAATAAGGAAAAAAAAACCAACAAATTTCACTATTGTTATTTACACAGGTGGCATTGCTCTTTAAACATCTAAAGATCTATGGAGGCCACTCTTATTGCAGCTTTTATCCAAAGCCCTGTCACTGTGCACAGATAGTTACTTGTATGATTTATGTGTTTGTGAGAACCTTTTTTCAAGATAACCCCTTCCAATCACTTACATTGTGTTACTGTCAAAAAAACCTAAGTTTGAAGTCTATTTCTTCGTTTTAGAATTCTCTCTTGGTTAACTTACAAATCTGATAGTTGTACTGAATGCATAGATATAGTTTAAATAAACATATAGATAGATGAAAATGTTAAAGATATGGTTATATAGATGTATCTGTGTGTGACTGTGTTAAATTTTGCCAGTTTTTCTTCTCTATGTTCTGACCAATTTTATGAGAAACCCTGATATGACTTTATGAAACATGGAGCTTCCACACATGCCATTGATTTCTTTTTCTTCCAGTCATCTACTGCTGGGCATGCAACATACCCTTAAGAGTAGTTTGTTTCCCCAGTGAGATGCCTTAGAGAAAGCTAAATTTTCATTTGTAAGTGATTATCAATTGGAAATAACTTCTGGGCTAGGTGTGCTGGCATGAGCCTACTTCTTCTTTCAGCTCTAGTTCCCCATTTGATGTAGATCCATACTGGCACTGTGAATGCTGCCACAGTCTCTGAAAGTTCATAGGCACAGCCATTAAGTTAATTTTGAAAATCTTGTTTTCTTGGTGTCATCCATCTGCTCTTGCTCTTAGAATTTCCCACCTCCTCTTCAGGGTTCCCTGAGCCCTGAAAGGAGGAATTTTGTAGCGACATCCCTTTTCGGACTGAGTGTTCCTACGTCTCTCCTAGGCATAGCATCTGGCTGGCTGTCATTGTATATTATGTCTATTTAGCAGGATAATAGTAATATTTTCTTCCTTAGAGTCTATGACCTGTAACGATAGTGAAATATATGGGTCTTAACTCATGGAGGGTACCTTCAATCCACTCAGAAAGCAAAGATTCTTCCCAGAGAATTCATGTTGTCGCTGCTGTGTCAGCCAGTACACCTCGTCAGGGAAGTCATTACTATAGTTCTCATTGTTAGTAGATGGAAATCGGTGACGACTGTTCTCTCTGATAGCGAGCATTGCACACCCAATACTACAAACTAGCCAGTAGGCATGATGCCTCCAGGTTTGTACTTACTTTATTTCTCTGAATTTTAAGATTCAAATATGTGGTGTCTTTAGCAACAGGTTGTTAATATCATGTTCTGTAGGCTAATCAAATCTTTAACTAAATTTATCATAAATTTTTAACCTTTAAGAGGAAAATTGAAAAATACCAAAACTCATTGTTCTAGGTGATACTCAAAAGTATAAATTCTGTAAGGAATATTTTCAAATCTCACTCTCTGAGATTTTATCCTAATTTAGTAAGTTTTACTAAGAAAAAGTCAATTACTGCTTAATACTGTCCTTCTAAATAGACCACCTGACTTTTACAAGAACTGTGCCCTTACAAGAACTGTCCCTTGGGTTATAGTATCTTTATATAGTTGAACTTGTTTGAATTTCTTTTGGTCTGTTTATTAGTTTCTTTTTTTTTTTTTTGGAAGTCACAGTCATTTCACCTCTCTACTATAGCAATAAATTTTCTTGTTGTTTTCTTTTAATTCAGACATTTTTTTCTCTCTTAAATAGAAGGCGTGAATATATAAATGGCTAAAGTAGTATGGGGTTCACCACTATTCTGATGCTATTTTAAAATCTATCTATTTGAGTCAAGCTGATTTTACACAGAATTTTGGAAGAGTTATAGTCAGAGTCCACTGTAATTCTTCTGCCCGTAATTTCTGAAATGATTGGTTTTCCAGTTTGTTAAACCTGGCCACCCTTAAAAGGAAAATATAAATGTGTGATGTTAATTGCACAGCATTTTATATCTAACTACCTGTAAATAAAGATAATTAAGCATTTAGGTTTAAATGCTTAATTAATTTATGTTTAAATTCTAGACCTCCATTCCTTTAGGTCAGAGCTGAAATTTACTGTATGTGTTACTTTTGTGTTAAATAAAAAGTTTTAAACTTTTGTAGTTAGCCCTTGAATTAGTGTATGAAGAATCTGTTTTCTTTTAATAAATACTTTTAGCTAAAACACTTTATATTGTAAAATCAAAGATTAGAGCCTTTCCTTTCTTTCCTTTTTAAATATGGAGGACATTCTTCTGCTGTGGCATTTCCAGAGAGGAATAGGCACAAAAGACGCCATTCTTGTGATTTACTGTTAGATCTCTACAGAGGGTTTGAAAGGCAAGTGTTAGAAATAAGAACTCATGCAGCGGAAGACCTCATAAAGGACATGGCTGACTCTAGCAGCACTGGAAATATAATGTCTCCTGCAGACAAGAGAGGAAGTAGATTATTGCATAGCTATTTCAAATAGCAATGCCCATTTTAATGAACCCTGTATTTTTAAGAATAATAAGTAATAGAAGATCTTTTTGAATCTACATTATAAAATTAATGATTTAATATATTTCAGAATGTGGGTTAAATGATCAAATGCATGTATAGTCTTTTACTACACATTTTTTTATGCTATGAGGTTTGACTTGTGTTCTCCTATGACACATGCAATGACATTTTTATATGTTTCTACTGATTAATATTTCCTTCATTGGAATACGAAAATAGAATTTTACCTTCCCCTGCCTTCCTCCATGTCCTAGAATATGAGCCTTTAAAGGCTGCATGAGCTAAGGTGGTCCAAGTCAGCCACTTATGCCACACAATGCCTTCTGCAGCTTCTTAGGGTTTTATAACTATCATATTGTGACCACTATGATTCTTTCATGAAACAGCTCTAACAAATATTTCAGGAGGTGAGTTTTGGACTTTATCCAGTTCTGGCAGATGGAAAATTAGTAGGATATTTAAAGGGCAACAAATAATAAAATATGAACTTAAAATATCATAGATTGAACATTTTTTTGCTCCTAACCTATTCAAGTCAACAATAAGGTTATGTGGTAAGTCCTGTGTTTTCCTAAGATTAGAATTTTTAATAGGAATTCTGCTCTCATAAAACCATAATTAAAATGTGTTTGTTAGATAGTGTCTTAAAGATAGTACCTTGAATAATATATAATATTTCTGATGTGTTGGAATCTCTGAATATTCTTTCTTATTTTATAGATGTGCTAACAGTCTATCTCCAAAGCTAACACTGAGTGCTATTACTAGATCATACAATTCTAACCTTTCTTAGCTTTTTTTAAAATTCAATTTGCTCACCTTTGTCCCTACTAATGATAATTTTGATTGGGCATTATGCATGCTATATAAAATATATTTTAAAAGGACAGTAAAATAGTCCCAATTTTAATGTAAAGTTGTGTTTAACATAGAAGAACTCAAATATTAAATGTTATTGTCTGGTAAGGAATGCTGTAATGCAAGACTTAGGTTCTCATTTTCTCCATTTTAGGAAAATTTTATTTAGCTTTCTAGACACTTAACCACTGAAGTTCATCTACTGTTTGTAATACGCATGTAGATTTTATAGACATAAGCTTGAATCATCAATAAAAATCAAAAAAAGGATAGATCTTTTTGTACAGACCTGTAGTCCTAGCTTCTCTGGAATATGACAAATTTAAAGTCTGCCTAGGCTACAGAATGAGTTCAAGGTCCAGAAAAAGTTTTTAGTGAGACCCTGTGAGGACTGAAGACTTAGTTAAGTAGTAAAGTACTGGTCTAACATGACTAAGATTCCTGTTGTCTATCAGGAATTTTTACAATTTATTAACAAATAAACATTAAATATTAACAAATTTTTGTTTCAGCAAAAATTTAAATGAAATTATAAAGTAGAATAATTGAAATACTATTTCATATCACTCTTATCTAGAAGAACATTGATGGATTCGAAACCCTGTAGCACTGTGGGTAACCACATATGGCCATGCATATTCTAAACAGGGAAGTTGAGTCCCTGGTAACAATCTTTTAACACCACCTAAGTAACAAAAATTCCTGTCTGCTTCCTTCCTACATTTTATAACTGGTAGCCCTTTGTTTACTATGAAAAATATCTCAATGTATGAGACTAAGCAATGGCAAAGGTAAATTGGCCCTTTAGATCCATTGGACTCTTAGATTTAGGTGCCTAATGAGCATCCTGAAAATAAAAAAAAAATCTCGGAATTTGGCCGGATTCTCTGACTGTGGCTGGCCCGGGGTCTTTCTGAAAAGCCATTGACTATGACACTGGGACCTGTTTCCTCTGCATATGCTGGATTTTGGGGATCCAGTCTGTTTGGACACTCGCCTTCCTGGACCTGGAGGGAGGGGGAGGGAGCTGGAGCTTCCCACAGGGCAGGAAACCCTGACTGCCCTGGGGGACGGAGGGGAAGGAGGGGGGGAGTGGGGGGAGTGGGAGGGTGTTGGGGGGGGGGCGGAAATGGAAACTTTTATAATTTAATAAAATTTACTAAAAAAAAAACAACAACAAAAAAAATGTTTCAGCTTAAATTTCTAAAAGAGTTTATTTTAAAAGTAAAGGCGTAAAACCACAGTGTTACAGATTTTCTGAACATGTCAGGTCCTGAGCAAACTAATGACTTTATGCTTAGAAAGTATAAAGAAAATCAGACCTGTATTATGAAAATGAAACTCTTAAAATCCATCAAAGTCTATTAGCATATGGATGAAGGTTCTGGCACAGTAATGTACCGCATGCCCTCCCACCTCTGCTTTATTTTAGTTGATACAACAGCACCACGTGCTTCTTGAAGTTGTGCTATTTTTACCTTCTTCCAAGTGCCAGGGAAGAACAATTCTGTTTACTCCCAGGTGGCTTAAATTTGATTTGAACTCACAGCAGAGTTTACGCTGATGAATAGCTTTTCATTGAACATGAATAAATTGAGAAATTCAGATTAGTCAGCCACTTTTTCTTCATAATTTAAATTCCAAAGAAGCACTTAGCAAAAAATAGAACACAAAGGCCTGTGCAGTTGATGAATTGAACCTGATGACTAGCTGAATTAATAAAACCATTACTGCCCTGGACACAAAGCTTCCCAGCAGATCTGCGAAAATGACTATTTCAGGAAAACAAACAAAAAGGTACATTAGTTTCCAGACAAAAGGAGTCTGAGCTTTGTCCTGTTGTGACAAGACGATGTGACCTACTGAGAGATGCAAGGTTTCATACACATCCCTTTCTGCAATATGAGCAATTTTTCTTCCTTCCATTTTAGGTAACATAAACATGCAGTATCTAAAATGAACAATGTTACAAGTTTGGGCATTCCTATAGAGAAAAGGGGGCAAAGACAGGAAGAGATTGTTGTGTATATTTAAACATGTGTAAGTTAATTATATGCGTGTATTTAATTTCAAATTCTTTCAGAATTTGTTCCTTTAAAAGTTCTGATTTTACAAATGTAGGAAATATTGTGTCTTCATTGGCATAATTATTTCAATTTGTTTTACTGTATTCTATAGAAAGTATTTTTTATAAATGTTCTGGGAAGATTGAATAAAATAATTCAAATATATCTTGTACTTTATATAAAGTAATTCTGAATGTGGAAAACATATTACAGCAGGCTTTTTTGAATATCAACATTCAGATTAAATTATATGATTCTTAATGTGGAGAAAACTTTGCTAATTGCATGATATTTAATTTTTTAAGCCCAAGTACACTATATGTAATGTTTTCTATTATATCTTATTCATGTCACAAACATAACTTCAAAACTAATATGACAGGATTGCTGTTTTCCTAGAACGTATTAGACACATGTATTATCACAGCTTTCTGTGAAATGGGATTTCTGGGGCGGCTCCAAACCATCGTAACAGGAAAACACAGAAGGTGATATACTCATGGCAATTTCTGTGTATCAGAATACAAAATGGCGAGCAGGAAAATTCATGACTTCAAACTGTAAGTCATTTCAGCTGAGAAAACCCTGTAGCTAATTAATAGTGCAGTGGTGCTATTTCCATTTCTAAAGTGTTTGACTTCATGAGCCTCGGAAAGACACTTAATAAATTGGACAAACATAGATCTGAGTTTTAATGAAACGAATGTTTAAATGTCATTATAAAGTTTCCCTTTTGTACTGTATAATCCCTCAATGATCTTGAATAATAATGCAACTCTCCCATGAGCTAAGATACACATATCAGTTAATCATTCTTAGTCAGCTATATTTTCCCTCTTGGAAGAATAGTAATACCATTATTTTGTCTTTTGTATCAGACCTAGCTATTTTTTCAGGTGGGGGGGCATTCAAGACACGGTTTCCTTGTATAGCCATAACTCACTGGTAACTAGCTCTGCAGACCAGGCTGGCCTCAAAGACACAGAGATATGCCTGCTTCTGCCTCCCAAGTGCTGGGATTAAATCTGTGTATTGCTATAATTTTTTTTTAATTTCATGTGCACATGCACACATGTATTTGTGTGTGTGTGTGTGTGTGTGTGTGTGTGTGTGTGTGTGTGTGTGTGTGTGTGTTTACTGGATAGTTTGATACTAGACAGCATCAGACTAACAATATGTGGACAGCCTTGATTTCACATTATTTTTAAAAGATTATTTTGAAGACATTGCACAGTAGGATATTTACCTTGATGAATACTTTTAGGAATTGTTATATATTTTGTACTGTTAGAAGCACAGTGACTTAATTTTTGGTCTCACATTTTGTTCTATATATTAAGTATAAACTACATCCTTTGAAATGTGACATAAAATGAAAAATCTGTTCTAAGCACACAACACTATCACCAATCTTAATGGAATTGTAGCTGAAGGAAGAATATTTGTTCTATCAGTTCAGAAATTCAAAACACATTCACCTACAAATAAATTCTATTGTAAATGTTTAAAACTGCTCTAGAGTTAAAGGATGTCTCTGGTTCACATACATCACAGATGGTGGTAAAATATATTCTAAATACTACGTAGTACATTTTAAAAATGGTATTTAATCAAGTTGAAATGTATTGCAGATTCAGTACTTGGAAAATAGCAACCTGGAAACTAGTATGCATGACAAATTCAAATAAGCAGCAAGTAAAATAAGAAAGTGAAAATGATTTTAAATTGCCAAAGTAAGAATAAATAAATGTAGCATTCAATAGAAAGTAAATTATTTTATTAAACATGATATAGTGATTACATTTATTATTTACTTACTTTAGTTTCTTTTTCCTTTTCTTTTCCTTCCTCCTGAATACAACTGCTATACTCAAGGTGATATTTTTTAGATTAATTACTCACTTTGGAATCCAACTAAATTTTGAAATTTGCGAATACATGAGCTTATACTTTTATTTTTCATAAGCCATGGTCAATGAAGAAAAGGATATAGGCTATAAACTATATATACACACACACACACACACACATACACACACACATATATATGTGTGTGTGTGTGTGTATGTGTGTAATATATAACTATATATATGTTTGTGTGTGTGTAATATATAATATAACAATATAATATGCATGTAGCATAAATATTATATATAATATTTTACACAAATACATAGATATGTGCACACACAAGCAAGTGTGTATTTAGTGGAGATTAATCAAACCAAAATGTATTAATATGTAGTATTAAACATTACTAAAGTCCTATATTCTCCTTTGGAATTGAATAATAAAATTTCACTTTCTAAGTATTTTGTTAAAATTCATTGTTTTACCCATCAATGAAACTAAAGTCAATGACATAGTCACAGATATAAATCTTTCCTCAAAGGGCCGTGGGTGAGCAGCAGAGTCAATGTATCTGATGATGTATAAGTGTGCTCAATAGATGTGTGTGTTAGTAAACAAACATGATTCTCATGTCTGAGCACGTGTTTTTTAATCCAGGAAATACAATTTTTGAAACTGAAAATAATAATAATAATAATAATAACTATTTAATAAACAGCGTGAACCTATTAAAAAAGGTAATTAACTATTGGACTGCATATTTGATTGGTTTAGTCAATGTTTTTTTCTTCCATTTTGCAGTTATTTGGGGACTGTACAATAGTATTTTGTGTGAAGGGAAATAAACTGCTGTAGAACATTGGTGAAATTGGTTCATTTGAAAAGAAGCTATTTCTGGAAGCTAAAAATAGCAGAGTAGTATGAATAGGACCTGGAAAGGGCAGCGGCATGGAGTGATAGCTTCTTAACAAGAGACAGGGCAAGTTCAGAGGACAGAAAAAGATATGAAGGGAAAGGACCTAAATGGATTTCTCAACAGACAGAGAAAATGGGATCAAGAGAACTGGCGTGCTGGAATCTGAAGTGGCAATGCAAGCTCTGAGATTGCCAGTCTAATATCCCATCAGGAGAATAGTCACTGGAGTCATATAAATCAACACAAAAAAATGACAATTTCTGAGATTCATATGGAGACATAAGTATTCATAAAATTTTGAGCATCAGGAAAGCAAATGAATAGGTGAAATAGAGAGGTCCCAATGGCTTATCCCTTGATTGGCTAACCAAAATAAATTAGTTATTTGATTTATGCTCATTTGCATAATCTGGATAGGTAATAGTGAATGCTCATTATATAATTTATTCAAGACTTTTTTAAATCAAGGTACTTATAAATTTGAATTTTATATTAAGTCTTTATTTGGGTTTTCTTTTGGATTGCTTAAAAGTTTTGATTAGAGAGTTATTCAGCAATATTAAAATCACTTCACTACTCAAGTTTATAACTCAAATTTTGATATGTTCAATTGGGATTTTAAAAAGTGAATTAATTTCATCATGGAGCATGTATTGCTGTCTTTGTTGCAATTAACAATCTTGCGAATTCAGAGACCATGGATCACACAAAAATACACATTTTTCAGGTTTTATTATTTGTAGGTTGAGGCATCCATGAGCTCTGCTTTCTGTTTACCAAACACACAGGGACTTCAGGATTCCAGTAAGTAGCACAATCACTCAAGGATCAACTCTCCATAGATTCCTGTCTGTACACATAGTAGAGTTTTTACTGACACATGCTATCTTGTTCCTAAATGGTGTCCTTGTTCTTAAGGGTGTTTCATTACAAATATTCTTCAAGTAACACTCACCATAAAATTAAACTTTATTTAAATTTATCCTTGAACAAAAAGAGCACTCTCTGAAGAAACTGTTATCTTTAAACATATCTTTTCTTTCAATGGATTTTTTTTATTCCTAGCCCTAATGTATCTTTTTTGTGTGTTAAATAGCATTATTCAAAAGTTTTGATATATAATGAAGTCTTTAAAAAATTTTTTATAAGTAGCTTTAGGAATAAAAAAGTATACAATCAAATGCCCAGAGAAGGAGAACATTTATAAAATGGTTAAAAATCTAGACAGGATGAAAATCAAAAACAAATTCAAGACGGAAATTAATCAAAATCATTAATAAAAATAACACTAGACAACTTTAAGCAAATATCACTATTTTGTTTAAATGAGAAATAAAATGAGAAACTCATTCAAGAAGAAACTGTAGTATAAACTAATAAACATAATCCCAAGTCCAGTTAATTGATGATGTATTTTTCTAAGACTTACTGAAGAAATCATAGCAATTACACACACACAGAGTTTATTATATATACATGTATATGTAGTAATAAGCATTCTGTTAATAATGTAGTGCTAGTTAAATATTCCATAAATCCCTTAATTTATACCTAGAAGCAAAATTATATAAATACTTAGTACTAAGAAAATAATTTTTACTAAATTGACTTAGCTAGTCATGGTAATACCTATTAACAAATTGGTAAAGAAAATTTCTTACTTAATATTGTAACTGTTCTTAACACACAAGAAATCCGATAAACATGAAATAGACAATTCAAAAGTGATGACCTGTTACAGGAGGGCTACTTCTTGTTCCTGGCCACCAGGCTAGCTTAGCCCTGATATAACCACACAGAAACTGTATTCATTAAAACACTACTTGGCCCATTAGCACTAGTTTCTTTTTTTTATTAATTTATAAAAGTTTCAACTTCCGCCCCTCCTCCCAATACCCTCCTATTCCCCCCACTAACTCTCCTCCTCCCTATCCAGCCCTAAGAGCAGTCAGGGTTTCCTGTCCTGTGGGAAGTTCAAGTTCCTCCCCCCTCCCTCCAGGTCTAGAAAAGTGAGCATCCAAACTGACTAGGATCCCGAAAATTCAGAACATGCAGAGGAAACAAGTCCCAGTGCCATTATCAATGGATTCTCAGACAGTCCCCGTGCCAGCCACATTCAGAGAATCTGACCACATTCAGAGAATCCGGTTTGATCACATGCTGGTTCAGTCCCAGTCCAGCTAGCCTTGGTGAACTCTCATTATATCAGTCCCCTTGTATCAGTGGGTGAATGCACTCCTCACAGTCCTGCCTTTCTTGTTCATTTTCTCGTCCTTCTGCTCCTCATTTGGACCTTGGGGGCTCAGTTCAGTGCTCCAATGTGGGTCTCTGTCTCAATCTCCATTCATCATCGGGTAAAGGTTCCCTCTGATCCTACCTTCCTTGCGCATGTTCTCTCTCCTTCTGCTTCTCATTTGGACCAAGGGAGTTAAGTCCAGTGTTCCAATGTGGGTCTCTGTCTCTATCTCCATCCATTGGCTAATTCTTACATCTTAATTTAACCCATTTCTATTAATCTGTGTATCGCCACAAACTGTGGCTTCCCAGCAAGATTCTAACTGTTGTCTCTCTCAGGCAGAAGATCTATGATGGCTGTCACTCTGCCTCTCTTCCCAGCATTCAGTTCGGTCTTCACTGCCTACCTAAGTTCTGCCCTATCAGGCCCAAAGCAGATTCTTTTCTCATTTAATCCAATGAAAGCGACACATGAACAGAAGATCCTCCTACACCAATGGCCTGATTTCTCTTGGATAAAATACTTAAAACTATATACACACAGTGAACATATATAATCAGTGAAGTTTAATATGCTGAATGGTACAGGACGGGGTTCAAAATCTAATTGTATTTCTATATATTAGCAACATATAATATACAAGATAAATTTAAAATGCTATAATTTAGATCAGTTTGAAGATTACCCAAGGTAAATGCAATTTCTGTTTGAACCTAAGAATATATTTACAAAATTGAGAAGGAAAAGTTTGATAATACCAAAATATAAAATGAAGTTAATTCATCACAAGAGAAAACAATAAGAATTAGAATCTCTAATTCAGAGATTCAATTAAAATGAAATTCTAAAGAGATTCTTTCTAAAAAGTAGCAAGTAAATTTAAAATTTTACATAGAAATAAAAATATAATACACTTAATATTTTCTATATTTATTTATTTTGTGTATGCATGCATATATTTGTGGATACAGGCATCACTTATTGATACATGTCAAAGTCATGGTACAAATTACAGGAGTCAGTTCCCACCTTCTACCAGGTGGTTTCTTGGGACCCAAATCCATTCCACAGGTTTAGTGTAAGGCGCCTCTATCCACTATTTTATCACTCTTATGTACACTCTTTTTCAATTTCATATTTAAAATTAAAACTTTATTACTTCAGCATCATCACACTCTCCCTTCCTTTCTCTAACCCCACCCAGCCCCCTGACCACCAGCTCCCTTTCAAATTCATGGACAACTTTTCTTGAGCTGCCATTGTTTTAAACACACACATATGCATATAAATATTTGTAACATGAGGGGCGGCTTGTTGGGGTATCTGTTCCCGCCAAGTACCCCACAGCCGGCAAGTCCCAGAGAAAAATCAACCAAACAGAGATCTCTATAAGTTATAAAACTGATTGTCCCATTAGGTCAGGTTTCTTATTAGTCCTTGTAACTTATATTAATCTACTATCATTATCTATGTTAGCCACACGGCTCAGTACCTTTCTCAGTGTGACAGCTCACATGTTGCCTCTTTGGTGATCTGGGCAGGAATGGCGGAGCAAGCTTCCTCCTCCCTAGTCTTCTCCTATTCTCATTGCCCCACCTCTACTTCCTGTCTGGTTGACCCACCTATACTTCCTGCCTGGCCAATCAGCGTCTTATTAAAATACATGATTGACAGAATACAGACAACTCTCTCGCACCAAATGTTTACATATACATACGTGCATGTATATATTGTTACCTGTACATGTATGATTTCAGAGCTGACTTTTTGGTATTGAATAGCAAAGTCAAAACTGGAACACTTGTGAGGACTTTTCTGTTCTCAGCAAAGGAGAATTAGTTAGTTACCTGTATTTCCACTTTGCGTGTTAGCATGACTATTGGTGGCCTACTTGTTTGTGTCTTCTTTTGGCAATAGTTTTGTGGAGAAGTTTCATGGGTGAAGCTTCCCTCTCACTTCTAGTTGATGCATGCAGTCTCACAGGAGATTTCCTGACCACATGGTACTTACAATTCATATATATATATATATATATATATATATATATATATATATATATATATTATACACACACACATTAAAGCTTTAAGATTTGTTTTGGACTGTTTGCTTGTTTTGGTTCTATAGTTTCAAGAGAGAGTTTCACTGTGTAACCGCCCTGAATGTCATGGAACTATCTTTGTAGACCAGCCTGGCCTCAAGCTCACAAAAATATGCCTGCCTCTGCTTCCTAATCCCAGGGACTAAAGACATGCTCCACCACAGCTCAGCTCAATTCTTTTCAATGTTTTTAAGGTAGAAAATTTCCATTTGCTTTTTCAAAAGAAACAATCATGTCAGATTCAAGACTGTCATGAATTGTAGGATTTACTGTCTTTGGAGGTCCAATACCATTCCATTATATATAGACAGTATATTTATTTAAAATGTCTTCAGTAAATTTAAAGAAATAAACAAAAAATGGAAATCTCATGTGTAATAAATTATTTATACTCAAAATATCTACATAGACTTACAACTTAAAATTAAAAGCAAATGATTTAGTTAAAAATCAGCAGCATTTTAATCAGACAATGAAAACATACAAATAACATGTAGGTACTTAAAAATGTTATGTGCATGAATTTAATCATATTTCTACAAAAAGAGACTTTAATAAGAAAGCATTCTAGAAAAAAAAGGAAAAATATTTTACATATATCTATACATATATATTGATATATATCTGATACATATATCAGATATATATCAACACAATCCAGTGATTCAGGATTAATGGTTGTGTGATGTCTAGCATGTGATTCTCTATCTTTCAGAAGCAAACATAAAGTGTTTAAGATGATGTCATGACATTATAAAATAGTCATTAGGCTTTTAATTTGTAACATTCTTTCTAAATATATTATTTTGCCGTCTTCAAGTAATCATGTTTTAATGAGCATTCTGTACTGATTTTTCTTCCCTTCCTTAATGTTAAGAAAATTAGTTCAAGTCTGAATCTCTTGATTCAATTAGTGACTACATTTCCTGAACTCTGTGGATAGGCTCACTGTTACTCAGCTATGTCTTCACAATGAATTTTAATAATTAGAATAATACACAGGAGCTTGTGTTGCCAATTTACAAATATGATCTATATAAAGTGTCTACAGTCACCCATATCATAGGTGGAATTATAATCAGCTAAGTAAATGTCTCCTGGGCCTCAGACTAGAATTAAGATTCCAGAGAGGATGAGGCTGAATATCCAAAAAGCCAAGCCTGGTGTGAGAAGAGCAGGGTGGAACTAACACATTGCCTGAGTGTGTCAGTTGGTATTTACTAAAGACTGTTCCTGGCGTGTGTGTGTGTGTGTGTGTGTGTGTGTGTGTGTGTGTGTGAGTGAGTGTGTGTTATACATGGCTTGTATCCTCATATGCTAAAAGTATACACATACACACGTGTATGTGTGCACGCACACACAGACAGACACACACAAACACAAATAATCTCCAGAGCAAATCTAATCCAGAGTCACTGAGTTTGTTTCCTGAAATAGCAAAGTTTCTTACAAATTGTGTTTTAATAAAATCTTAGGAAAAATATGCTGAAAGTAGATGAAACTGCAGCATGAGAGCCTAAACTGTGTGTCTTCATCAGAAAAGTGCTAATGTGTTTTCATTTTTATACTTCTGACTATAGCATGCATACAGCTACTGACTTGTCCTTGCTGTGTGGTCATAAAAGAGGAATCCTCTGTTTGTTGTGAACAAATCTTGCATTTTCCTTACATTTTATGAATGAAGTGTCATTGTGAGCCACCTACCGGAAGCACACTAAAAACCATTAATTTATTCTGAAACCACATTTGTGTTTTCATTTATCAGTCTCTTCCTCTTCAGTCCTAGTGGCATACAAAGGAGTTAAACATACAACCACATTTCTGAAGTGTATACACAATGGTGAAAACATCTTTGAACTACACCTGAGGCAGAAACGTCCCAACTGTGCTGTACTCGGAGGTCCTCGCGGAGTTATAATTTCTGCAGAGACCAGGTTCCCATCCCCCAGATTAGAATTTAAATGCTGCTGTTGTGACCATGAGTCATGCACGCACAAAGCCCCTCTTGTGATTGTAGTCTTCAACCAGAACTGAGAATCACTGGTATAAGATGTGAGTCCCAATACAACATTTGATGTAAAATGCCAGTTTAACGATAGCATGTACGCATTATAATTATCCTAAGCAATATTCTACATTATTAATTGCAGGATGTGACTGACAGCTACTTAGAAACCCTTATTTGGAAAACTGATGTCAGTGCCAGATAGTTTTATGTAAATTTGACACAACATAAAAAGGAGGGAGCATGTGAGAGGAGGAAATATCAAATTAAAATGTTCCCATGAGATTAGGCTGTAGACAAGCATGTAGGGTATTTTCTTAATCAGTGATTGATAGCGGGGGCTCAGTCATTGCAGGCGGTGCCACCTCTGCAGTGGTGGTCCTAGGTTCTATATCAAGCTATTAGGAGCAAGACAGTAAGCGGTACTCCTCCATGACCTCTGCATCAGTTTCTGCTTCCAGGTTATTTACAATTGGTGAGTCCTCTACTCACTGCCTCACCACTTTTATATTTTTTTTCAAATTTATTTATTTGTTTATAAAAATTTCCACTTCCTCCCCTCCTCCCCATACTCTTCCATTCCCCCCACTCCCTCTCCTCCTCCCTCTCCAGTCCTAGGAGCAGTCAGGGTTTCCTGCCCTGTAGGAAGTTCAAGTTCCTCTCCTCTCTCTCCAGGTCTAGGAAAGTGAGCATCCAACCAGACTAGGATTCCAAAAAGTCAGTACATGAAAACAAAACAAGACCCAGTGCCATTGTCAATGGCTTCTCAGTCATGTGGGTTTCCATCTTTATCTCCATCTATCTTCCGATGAAGGTTCCCTCTAGTCCTGCCTTTCTTGCTCACGTTTTTCCTCCTCCTGCTTCTCATTTGGACCTAGGGAGTTAAGTCAAGTGTTCCAATATGTGTCTCTGTCTCTATCTCCATCAATCGCCAGATGAAGGTTCTATGGTGATATGCAAAATATTCATTAGTATGGTTATGGGCCAAGGCCCGTTCAGGCACCCTCTTCTCTGCTGCCCAGGCAACAATCTGGGGACCTCTCCTTGGGCCTGGGAACCCATCCAGAATCAAGTCTCTTGCAAACCCTAAATTGGCTCCCTTAGTTGAGATAGATACTTCCCTGCTCCCATATCCATCCTTCCTCCCTCCCCCCATCCCATTTCCCCAAGCCATCCCCAATCCTCCCCCTACTCCCTTCTCTCTAACCATCTCACCTTACTTCCATCCCCCACCCGCCATGCACCCAAGTTTGCCTGGCAATCTTGTCTACTTCCAATATCCAGGAGGATAACCATATGATTTTCTTCAGGTTCACCGTCTTATTTAGTTTTCTAGGATCACGAATTATAGGCTCAAAGACCTTTAACTATGGCTAGAATCCACTTATGAGTGAGTACATACCATATTCCTCTTTTCGGGTCTGGGTTATCTCACTCAGTAAAGTGTTTTCTATTTCCATCCATTTGCATGCAAAATTCAAGATGTCATTGTTTTTTACCGCTGAGTAAAACTCTAATGTAAATATGTTCCACACCTTTTTTAACCATTCTTCTATTGAGGGGCACCTAGGTTGTTTCCAGGTTCTGGCTATTACAAGCAGTGCTGCTATGACCATAGTTGAACAAATGCTTTTGTAGTATGATAGGGAATCTCTTGGGTATATTCCCAAGAGTGGAATTGCTGGGTCCTGAGGGAGGTTGACTCCCAGTTTCCTGAGAAATCGCCACATTGGTTTCCACAGTGGCTGCACAAGTTTGCATTCCCACCAACAATGGATGAGTGTTTCCCTCACTCCACATCCTCTCCAGCATAGGCTATCATTGGTGTTTTTGAGTTTGGCTATTCTGACAGGTGTAAGATGGTATCTCAAAGTGGTTTTGATTTGCATTTCCCTGATTGCTAAGGAGGTAGAGCATGACCTTAAGTGTTTTTTTGCCATTCGAAGTTCATCTGTTGTGAATTCTCTGTTCAGTTCAGTACTCCATTTTTTAATTGGTTTAATTAGAGTTTTAGTGTCTAGTTTCTTGAGTTCTTATATATTTTGGAGATCAGATTTTAGGCTGATGAGGGGTTGGTGAAAATATTCAATCTTGTTGATTTTCTCCAAGAACCAACTTTTTGCTTCATTGATTCTTTGGATTGTTTTCTGTGTTTCTATTTTGTTGATTTCAGGCCTCAGTTTGATTATTTCCAGTCTTCTACTCCTCCTTGGTGAATCAGCTTCTTTTTTTTCTAGGGCTTTCAAGTGTGCTGTTAAGTCTCCAATGTGTGCTTTCTCCGTTTTCTTTAATTGGGCACTTAGTGCCATGAACTTTTCTCTTAGCACTGCTTTCATAGTGTCCCATAGGTTTGAGTATGTTGTGGCTTTATTTTCATTAAATTCAAGGAAGACTTTAATTTCTTTCTTTATTTCTTCCTTGACCCAGGGATGATTTAGTAGTTGACTGTTCAACTTCCATGAGTTTGTTGGCTTCCTGGGGGTAGCATTGTTGTTGAATTCTAACTTTAATCCATGGTGGTCTGACAAGACACAGGTGGTTACTAATATTTTTTTGTATCTGTGGAAGTTTGCTTTGTTACTGAGTTTGTGGTCAATTTTCGAGAAGGTTCATGAGCTGCAGAGAAGAAGGTATATTCTTTCCTATTTTGGTGGAATGTTCTATAGATGTCTGTTAAGTCCATTTGATTCAATACCTCCAATAATTCTCTTATATCTGTCTGATTGACCTGTCCATTGGTGAGAGAGGTGTGTTGAAGTCTCCTACTATTAGTGTGTGTTATTTGATGACTGCCTTGAATTCAAGAGGTGTTTCTTTTACATAAGTGGGTGCCTTTATATTAGGGGCATAGATATTCAGAATTGAGACTTCCTCCTAGTGAATTGTTCCTGTTATGAGTATGAAATGTCCATCTCCGTCTCTTCGGATTGATTTTAGTTTGAAGTCGAATTTGTTAGATATTAGAATGGCCACACCCTCTTGTTTCTTAGGTCCTTTTGCTTGGAAAACCTTTTCCCAACTCTTTACCCTGAGTAGGTGTCTGTCTTTGTGGTTGAGGTGTGTTTCTTGTAAACAGCAGAATGTTGGATCCTGTTTTCGTATCCAATCTCTAAGTCTGTGCCTTTCTATAGGTGAATTGAGTCCATTGATATTAAGTGATATTAATGACCAGTGGTTGTTGACTCCGGTTATTTTTTTTTTTGGGGGGGGTAGTAGAGTGAATGTGTTTCCCTTCTTTGAGTTGTGCTTGTGAAGGGTGGCTAACTGTCTGAGTTATTGTAGGCAGTGCTGGGAATGTTGGATTCCTTGGGTTGTGATTTTCCTTATAATATTTTCAGTATGGCTGGATTTGTAGCTACGTATTGTTTAAATTTGTTTTTATCCTGGAATATTTTGTTTTCTCTGTTGATAGTGACCGATAGCTTGGCTGGTATAGTAGTCTGGGCTTGCATCCATGGTCTCTTAGTTTCTGCAGTACCTCTATCCAGGACCTTCTGGCTTTCATGATTTCCATAGGGAAGTCTGGTGTAAGTCTGATAGGTTTACCTTTATAAGTTACTTGACCTTTTTCCTTTGCAGCCTTTAATACTCTTTCTTTAATCTGAATGCTTTGTGTTTTGATTATTATATGGTGAGGGGATTTTTTTTTGATCCACTCTATTCAGTGTTCTGTATGCTTCTTGAACCTTCATAGGAATATCGTTCTTTAGGTTGGGAAAGTTTTCTTCTATAATTTTGTTGAATATATTTTCTGAACCTTTGATCTGCAATTCTTCTCCTTCATCTACCCCTATTATTCTTAGATTTGGTTTTTTTATTATGTCCCTGATTTCCTGAATGTTTTGTGATGAGAATTTGTTGGATTTGTTGTTTTCTTTGGTCAGACCGTTTATCTTCTCTATGGTGTCTTCATAATCTGAGATTCGTTCTTCTATCTCTTGTATTCTATTGTTTATGCTTGCTTCTGAAGTCTCTGTTTATTTACCTTGATTTTCCATATCTAGCTGGCCCTCTGCTTGTGTTTTCTTCATTGCCTCCATTTCAGTTTTCAATTCTTGAACTGTTTCCACTACCTGTTTGATTGTTTTTTCTTGGTTTCCCAGGGTGTCGTTTGCAGATTTACTCATTTCTTCAAACCTTTTGTTATATTTCTCTTCCATTTCTTTACTCATTTCTTCAATCTTTTTGTTATACTTCTCTTCCAGTTCTTTAAGTGAGTTATTCATACCCTGTTTAAGGGACTCTATAGATTTCATAATGACAGTTTTCCACTTCTTCCGGAACAGGGTGTTCAATTCTTTTGTAGTAAGATCACTGGGATCTGGTGTTTTCATGTTGTTTTTCAGATTGTTGGATGAATTCCTGCCTTTGCTTCTGCCCATCTCTTTCTTCAACTGTTCTCTAGTGGATCTGGTACTGGGTCAGGTTCCCCCCTCTGATGAATCTTCTGCTAGAGGATCAGTCCCCCTTGCTGGCCAGGATTCTTGCTGAGCTGATGCAGGGCCTACCTTTCTACCACCGCAGGCAGGCTATTGAAACACAAGCACTCCCCCCACTGGGTTACACATCCAGCCCAGTCCCAGCCTGCAAGCTGGCTGAGGTAGGTGTTTTTATGGCCCTGAGGGGGAGGAAGGGAGGAATAAAGGAAGGGGTTCCTGGATGAAAGGTGGGATGGGCTAGGAGGCAAGAGGGCTTAGCCCCTGCAGAGTGGCCAGGGAATCAAGGGGGCCCAGGGATGTCTGAACTCCTCCCTGTTGGGCTTCTGCTGCAGCTCAGAGCAAACTCACACCAATGATGAATCTGTTGCTAGATGATCAGTGCCCCTTGGTGGCCAGGATTCTTGCTGAGCTGATGCAGGGCCTACCTTTCCATAGCCTCACCACTTTTAAACATGAACTGTTATATGGAACTGGTGAAATAGATCCTTTTCTTACCCAGTTGCTGCGGCCACAGTGCCTCATCACATCAAAAGTGACCCTAAATAAGACACAGACCCATCAATTTTGAAGAGGTGATGTGTGACTTGCATTTCCTTCATTTTCTAGACTCTAATCCCTTTGAATTGGATACCTGTTTTCTATTCCCTGTATTTATTATCCTGAGAGACATACAAAACTGATAAAGAGATGGCACAGGGTTCATTTGTAGCCTATAGATGCCAAAATGAAACTAGGTAAAGGACAGACATAACTTTGCATATAGTCTTCTCCTGAAATTGTGGGAACTGAAGAACAGGTGAAAATATGAGGAGCCTCTCCTGTGTCTTTGACATTTTCAGTGTCATGTTTTACGCTGATATTCTTGTCAATCCTTATCCTTGAAACTGCAAGCAAACAAAAACATGGGATACAGGACAGAACGATGCTATTTGAGAAATTGTGTCTCTTTGCACCCACATATCTGAAAATACCTAATAAATGCAAGTTATGTCAAAACATCTGACTGTCTCATTTAATCACATTAATAAACTCTATTCATATAGTTAAAGCAGACATAGGTCTGAAATATATTTATCTCATCTTCTTCCTGAACCTTTTATTCTGATTAAAAGTAATAAGATAATAGAACTTTGTTTGAATCAATAACATGAATATTTTCTCCAGTGACTCCCGAGCTCAATCTTTAATTTTTCCAGTCTTCTAGTAATCCTCTTTAAATAGACTTCAGACTTGATATTTAACGTGTGTCCCTTGCATGGGCAGCACACCCTAGCATGTTATACATTCCTGAGGTTGTCTACATATTTGGTCCTGTGGTGGCACTAATGATGTCGACACTTGGCACTGGTGGCAGCAGCAAATATGTCATATATTATTTGGTTTTGGTGTTGCTGTTATTATTGTTTTGAAATGTTCTTTTAGTTTTACTTTATATTTTGTTAGGGGGAAGAGGTTGCAAGAGCAGAGGGTGTAAGAGAGAGTTAGAGAGATTAGTTAGGATCAGGATGTATGAAGAGAAATTGATAATAAATCACTATAAGAAAAATGAAAGAGAGCAAGAGAGAGAGGAAGGGAGGGAGGGGGAGAGGAAAAGAAGGAAGGAAGGAAGGAAGGAAGGAAGGAAGGAAGGAAGGAAGGAAGGAAGGAAGAAAGGAAGGAAGGAAGGAAGGAACTTGCTCCATTTCTCTTATACTTTCCCACATGTTTTGACCACTTGTAATATTTTCCTAGTGCCCGAGCAACTGCTCCAAGTAAAGGATTAGTGGATACCAAGAATTGTAAAACTTAAAATTTTCACACTTTCTAAGCCTTCCTTTCTCTTAAGAATCCACCAAGACTGGGTAAGGAGGATTAGATATGCTTGTTCTCCTCTGCAGGGACACAGGTTAGGATCCAAGAGCTGAAGCTCTAGAAACTCCCTCATCAAGGTCTCATGCAGCATTTGGAATGATTCCTAGCGACACAAATCATGCCCATGATTCTAAGCTGTTGGCCAATCCAGCCCTGTTTTTTCCTATGTCATAATGTCAACATGTTCAAATATGGCTACTTTCAAAATAAATGCCTTTATTTCAAGTGATTTTTACTTTTTTGTTTAATAGTTTTTTTCTCCTCCCCAAAATTTTAGTTAAATAAAGATATAGATATTTCTCATCTTATAGATGTTTTATTAAGACATACCACTTTATCATTTATTTATGCACGCACATATATATGCTTATATATGTATGTAAGTATGCATGTATGCATGCATATTTATGCATCTGACAACCATACATATACTCAAATGACTGTCTTGGTTGATATATGGATAGCTTCATTATCTTTTCAGCTATGGACATTATCTTTTAATCTATTTAATTTTAAAAAAATAAATAAAGGTGATGTACAGAGAGAGGAATGAAATTGAGGGTATTTCAAATCCAAAAATTCTCCTATGCAACTTGCTATTCGATAAATCACTAGCTAAATTGTAAAGATTGGATATTTGAAATTGAAACATAAAATTCATATATATATATATATGCATTATCTTTTATAGGTATCTTTGCATATTTAATAATTTAATTAAAATATGAACTAAATGTTATATTTGGATGTTAATTGAATCATTCTTATTTTATCATTGTTTATATTATTTTTTGTAGTCTTTCGCAATATGGTTATATTTCACCTTGTATAATAGATAAGAACAAAGCACTTTGCAATAACATGCAACCACACATATACAGGTATGACATTTACTTTCACCTACAATTTTTGATGTTTTCAGAAATAAATAAACTTGTAACTAAATGCAATCCTTTTGCAACTTGAGTATTAGTTATTCAGGACATGTTTTAAAAAGTTTTAAAATGTGATCAATATCCACTCATATTTTTTTCTATCATGTAGATTTTGCAGCTTCTTTTTTAAATTTATTTATTTATTAAATATTTTCACCTCTTGCCCGCCTCCTTTTTCCCTCCCCCTCCCCACCTCCTCCTCCCCACCTCTTTCTCCCCAACTTCCCCTCCCTACCTCCCTCTCCCTCTCTTGTCTTAAGAGCAGTCAGTGTTCCCTGCCTCTTGAGAAGTCCAAGGTCCTCCCCCATCCATACAGGTCTTTAAAAGTGAACATCCAAACAATCCAGGCTCCCACAAAGTCAGACCATGCAGTAGAATTAAATCCCAATGCCATTGTCCTTGGCTTCTCAGTCAGCCTTCATTGCCAGCCACGTTCAGAGTGTCCATTTTGATCACATCCTCCATCACTCCCAGTCCAGCTGGCCTTGGTGAACTCCCATTAGATCAGTCCCACTGTCTCAGTGGATGGACGCACCCCTTGTGATCCTGAATTCCTTGCTCACGTTCTCCCTCCTTCTGCTCCTCATTTGGACCTAGGGAGCTAAGTCCAGTGCTCCAATGTGGGACTCTGTCTCTACCTCCATCCATTGCCAGATGAAGGTTCTATGGTGATATGCAAAATATTCATCCGTATGGTTATGGGACGAGGCCAGTTCATGCACTCTCTCCTCTGCTGCCCAGGGAACAATCTGGGGACCTCTCCTTGAACCTGGGACCCTCTCTAAAATCAAGTCTCTTACAAACCCTAAAATGGCTCTCTTTATTGAGATATTTACTTCCCTGCTCCCATATTCATCCTTCCTCCGTCCTACCCATCCCATTCCCCCAAACTATCCCGAATCTTCTCCTTCTCCCTTCTCTCTACCCAACTCCCCTTACATCCACCCCAACTCCTCCACCCCCCACCCCCGTGCCCCGAAGTTTGCCTGGCAATCTTGTCTACTTCCAATTTTCAGAAGGATAACTATATGATTTTCTTCAGGTTCACTTTCAAAACCTCTTCAATATAGTGCTTGAAGTTCTAGCAATAGCAATAAGACAACATAAGGGGATCAAGGGGATTCGAATTGGAAAGGAAGAAGTTAAACTTTCGTTATTTGCAGACGATATGATAGTGTACATAAGCGACCGCAAAAACTCTACCAAAGAACTCCTACAGCTAATAAACACCTTTAGTAATGTGGCAGGATACAAGATCAACTCCAAAAAATCAATTGCCCTCCTATACATAAAGAATAAAAAGCAGAGAGGGAAATCAGAGAAACATCACCTTTCACAATAGCCACAAATAGCATAAAATTGCAGATTCTTTTTAATGGAAGAATTTCATATACATCAAACAAAAATATATATTATTTAAATAGATGATTATTTTCACATTTCCTACAAAATGAAGTTTTCATATTGCTTTGTTTTTGTTTGTGCCCTGATTATTCTCATTTTGTAATATCATTTTCATTAGGTTTCTGAGCAGAACCGTTTGTAAGATGCTGATTTTTGTGTTTGGTGGTAGTGATTAATGTAAGGAAAATCTAATCAGGATCGTCTCAAAATGAATAGATCTCATGTCAAATTTCACTCTGCAGTGGACTTTTTGCAAGCCTAGTACAATCCATTAGAAATGGAAAGGTGTAGTCGAAATGCTGACAGGTTACTCTCCAGCTGTATGCAGGCTTTCATTGCTGAATCATTAATCTCTGTGGAAGACAGTGCTGTGGCTTTTTACAAATCAAATCCTTCCTCTACAGTGGAGACAGGTCAAAATAGTGAAGGCTCCCTACTCTCCAACAGAAAGGAAATAGATGATGCTGACATCTCCTCTGGTTTAAGCCGAGTCCGACAGCAGAGAGCTGTGGATGAAGTGCTTTGTTCAAGTGGACTGAGGGCTATTTTCGGGCGATGTGAGTTGCCTTTTATTCATCATACCTAATAGCAGTGGGAATGCAGCAAGCTCCTCAGCACAGGAATAGAAAGACAGGAATGAATACAGCACAGATCTGATCAGCACCTGAGCCCACCTGAGCTGCAATAGCTCATCTTACCTTAGAAAACTACATACATTTTGATTTCCTCTGGTTTTTATTTCCTTTTTATTTTTCTTTCCTTTTGGGGGTGGTCTTTTGTTTCATTTCTTTAAATCTATTTGCAGACTATCCTCTTCCTTTTTGTAGCATAACAATTTTGTCCGAGACTCCATTAAAAGATTTGTTCTCACCTCTTGAGTTTCAAATGCCTTCCAAGGAATGGTTATGAGTTAGAGGATCTTCATCAATTATGATAGAATTGGTATTTATGGAGATTTCAAACTTGTTAAAAGTACACAGCAATTTCCATATCTGTAATATAGGAAGCAACAATTTAGAATGCACAAGATCAATAACATATGTTAGTTTTTTTAATTTGCGAATATATATCCGATTTTTACCAGATTGGAGATTTTTTCATTGCATAAGTAGAAAAGTGAAATTCTAACTAAGACATTAATTTACTTAAAGAGATGTACATGAATGATCCTGACTTAAATCAGCTTATAATGTACAAATGTGTATAATATTTTAGGATAAATTTCAACTCAGTGGTTTTATTTTCTTAATTAGTATAATGGAAACAAATGTATGTCAATGTTTAAAAGGCATTTATAGCAGTAGGCACTGTTTTATTTATTTTTTGTTTGTTTATTTATTTATTTTCGGTGATTTTGAGACCTGTTTTCTCTGTGTAGCTTTGGGACTTGTCCTAGAACTTGCTCGGTAGACCAGACTGACCGCGAACTCAGAGAGATCCTCCTTCCTTAGCTTCGTAAGTGCTGGAATAAATGGCGTCTGCCACTACCACCACCCACCCTCCAGCCTGCCTCAACTATTTTAAAACACTCAAAAGATTAACATATTAATTTAAAATAAGTTTTATCAGGTCACAATTTATATAATTTAGCTACCCTACAGTATGAATCCATGTTCACTTTGCTTTTAGTTAACAATATACATAGGACTATTTGTAAAATGTCTTACAAATAAGCACTACCAGTTCTAATGGCTGAATGCTAAGATGAACTTCCCTAGTATGACATTTGACACCCTTTTCCTGCTCAATGTAATCAAAAAATATGATTAAGAGAATAGCATGCATGATAAGAAGCAAGCATACAGCAAAATCATTCTTTTCCATTGATTATTTTTAAATATAGCATATGCTGTCTCAGCACATTTTTAAGTTTCAACTGCTCCTCTGCATTTTGGTCTTACATAGCTATGGAAATAGTCTGAAGAAGCTGTAATTACTGGGTGAACAATGGGGTTGCTTGCATTCTGAAACTAGTTTTAGCAAAATTATGAAGCAGTTTGCCCCCTGCATGTTCCTACTGCGAATCTTCTATTCCCCACCATTCTTTATTTGACTCTTACATGTAAAAAGATTTCTGCTGGATAATAGATCAAATTTGGTTATGAAGAGTATTGAGGTTAAAAATGTATAACTGATGAATTGCATCCATTTCTATATTTCTTATGTAAGAGCAGGAGGTAACTGGCATGCAATGCTAACCCAAGTATCTGTGGACACAAAGCCTACTAGAGTGTCTAAAGCATAACATATTTAAAAATCAGAAATAATAGTTAATGCTTATCAGACACTTAACAATGCAGTCTTTGTATTAAATGCCTTAATGTTCCAATTCGTGTTCTTTTACCTAGATGTAAGTGCTGCTATTATTTGAATTTTACACAAAAGTAACATGAGGCATAACCAAGTTTATCTTACGTCACCTATGCTCCATGGGGTACACTGAACTTGAAGATAAACCTACCCATCTTTGGCTCAAAGCAGTAGTTCTGAATGCCATCAAACACTGGCAGCAAATGATCAAAATTAAAATACAGCCACAGTTTTTCTGAGTGTTTTGTTCTATCTCCGCTCTGTTTTCCTCATAGGAAGCACAGTGAGCATTGTTTGATCCCTCACCCTGCAGCCTAGTCACAACAAAAAGGTTCTGCTTGCCTTCTTGACATCATGCTTCTCTCTTGTCCTTTATCTTGCATTAGGTGGTGGCTAACAGAGCTTTAAGGGGTTTGTTCTATCCATTCTTTTCTGAATATCTGTGCTCCTAGTTTCTTCTTTTCAAAAAGTACTGACCTACTTTGGACAGTGTTTTATAAAGGAAGGTCTGGGAGACTCGCTTCCCAAGTCTAGTTCCTCTGCCTGCTCTAAAGTCTGGCTTGGCTCTGAAACAAGGAGCACAGCAGCTCTTTGTGGCTTAGGATTTCTTTTCCTTTCATCTTTCTCATTTTCTCTCCATTCTAGGCCAGAAGCATTATTACTTGTACTATTTCTGCCACTCAGAAAATATTTAGTGGTGAAATATTTATTTTTAATCTCTTAGGATTCAGTTCTATTTTAAATTTTACAACTGTGGTATATAATTCCAATCTTTGTAGGCAATTGCAGCTGTGCTCTAAGAATAGGTGCTGCATTTGTGTCACACCTTGCATTTGGTAATGCCAAGTGGGTGTGAATTTCTGACTTTAAGAAATTCAAGTAAAACACTGAACTCTTGATAACAAACTAGAGCAATACTATTATGACCCTTTAAATAGAGGAAATAACATATAGACAAAGAGAGAAATATCGTTAAAGAATTGGCCTTTCTGATAAGGATAAAGTCACAGCAAATATGTGTATGGAAGTATTTGTCCCACCTGGTCCTGCAGCCATTCATTCCCAAAATAACACACAGAGACTTATGTTAATTATAAACTGCTTGGCCTATTAGCGCAGGGTTGTTATTAACTATTTTATACAATTTAAATTAACCCATAATTCTTATCTATGTTTAGCCATGTAACTTGGTACCTTTTCTCAGTGAGGCTTTCTCATCCTGCTGGTGACTGCTTCTCTGTCTTTCCTCTTCTCATAATTCCTGGTCTGGTTGCCGTGCCTATACTTCCTGCTTGGCTACGTCCAATCAGCATTTCATTAAACCAATACAAGTGACAAATCTCTATAGTGTACAAAGGCTTTATACCATAGATTTATCATATTAGCATACCAAGTTTAAGTACATGTGTTTGTTCAGCTGAGAATGAGTCCTTTTTACGCACTTCTCTCTGGCTTTGGCTGAAGTTCCATTATGAAAGAAGGGGGTAAGAATGCAAAAGCTAGCATAGTAGAGAGAGAGTAGTGAAATGCTAACTTATGCACATGAGTTTGCTAATATACACATCAGTTTACAGTAACTGTGGTTACCTGAAATAGACTTGCATAACATCAGTCACATGAGAAGTAGTTGATCCAACCTCTAGTTTAAGACTATTGCAATTGATTGCTGCTGAAGGAAGGACAGTCGCTCACCACTGAGGACACAACAGGACACAACAACTGGTGAGTTACCCAAGCATTCAACTGTGGGTGGTCATATTGTCATGCACATTTGGAAAGCTTTAAATGGGGAGGGTGACAGTGAGGTAGCCTAGAGGGAGTTGGAGATATTTAATAATGAATGGACACGATCAAAGTACATTGTATAAATATATAAAATCTCAAGAGTTGTTAAAATATTTGAAAATCAATCAAATTAATAATCAAGCATAACAAAACATAAGATATAATGAAAATGGTGTGTATATTTACCATATGATAAAACACAAAATGCTGGTAACAAAGGTTCAATCTTTGTTTAAGAGCCATCAATGAAATCAGCTTAAAGTTATGTGCTATTCGTCCCTTGAGTACTTAGATCGATGACTCAATGTTAGCATATTACAAGATTACTTTTACATTTATCCTTACTGCAGCATTATTCACAGTGAGCCTTCTCAATTGTTCATACTTAGAACTGGACCTATGGCCTTACACATTACTAACCCATTCTCACACTGAGTTACAACTGCAGCCCACCATGACAGATAAGTTGTAGAGTCAACCTATGTTAGAATTAACCTAGATGTATCTATATCAGTTACTCTATTATTGCAGTGTTGAAACATGATGTCCAAGGAGACTTATAGGAGAAAGAGAACGTTGGGATTTTGGTTGCAGAGAGTTAGGGTTAATAATGACAGAGAAGCAACAAGGATAGAAGAGGTTAGACTAACAAGTTGATATCTCATTCTTGAACTTTAAGCAGAAAGTAGAAAAAGTGTATTAGAAGCATATTAAATTCTGCCTAGAGTAATAAACTTCTTCTAGCAAGGCCACACCACTTAAAATTCCCAAACAGCACTATACAGAACAACTGATCAAATGCTTAAGACTGTGGGGAATATCTCATTAAAACCACCACAGTATCCAACAAGAGAAGAATGGAGAGAGAAAATGTGGTATATATTTGCTATGGGATGACTTTCCACCATAAAGAAGAATGACGTTATGCCATTTTAAAGAAAATGGATGAAACTGGACATAGTATCAAAAAGTAAAATAAGTCAGCCTCAGAAAGAAATGCATTTTCTCTCATTTTGGAATCTTAAGTTTTATCTAGATACATAAAATGCATTATTTGAAAATGACACAAAAGTAGAAGCAGGCTAATCTACAGAAACCAATAAGCTAATGGAAGGAGAGTAGGATAGTGAGAGGGATATATGGGAGAAAATAAATTCAGAACACATGACATAGTGTCAGAGGAAAAAAATCCTGTGAATACAGTAGATATTCACCAGTGAAGGTTTCTAAAAAGGGGGAAAAAAAGAACCAAAGTGAAACAAACAAAAAGCCACACTAAGAGTTGCTTTTAATGCTCCAAAACCTAATCCATTTAAATGATTCAAAGTACAATATTTGAGAGGTAACAGTGATAAATTGACATTGTTTACAGAAAATAATTTCCTTAGCTACAGATAGGACAGTGATCATAGTTCACCAGCTTTTGTGACAAGCAGGAAACTGCTAGAAATATCAGTGAGGCATAAAATTGAAGATAGAGAGCCTCAGGATTTCGTTGGGGCATACTTCCTTGATAACCGATGAAATGAAAGACAGTGGGGGGTTGGGGGACAAGCCATAGAGAAGTGAAGGATAAACAAGTCAGAACCAGAAGGCAGGGAAATTAGAAAAAGTAGGCAACAGTCTCAACAAATTTGATGTCAAGTAGGGACAGCACTAGAAACAGGGCATTAGATTATTAGATTAAGAAGTCATTATGAGTGTTATGAAGGATATTCTGTAAATTTAATTATTACAGAAAGGGTTACCAAAAGCACTCAAAAACTGGTGTATTCATTAGTATTCACAGTCTTCACGAGATCTGTCAAATCCAATTCTCTTGTACTGTAAAACAAAAGTGGTCTATAAAGAAGTAAATTGAACATTACCAAAATAGTACACAGCAGAAAGGACAAATCATTGTCTGTGTCAGTTGACATTCAGTCACAGAGTACTTTCCCATCTTTGTGGATATAGTGTTATATTATCATCATATGCCTTATCTTTGTGTGTTCTCTAAGTTAATGTATACAATGGTTGTTGCTGCAGATTTTGGACATTGATGATAGTATGAAAGTGTTCATATACACACATATATACATATATTTGTGTGTGTGTGTTTTCTATACTTTCAGTTTATATTAAGTAAAGACAGTTTTTCATAGACTTATTAAGTGCTACCTGATTCTCCAAAAAATAGAAGTTTTGCTGAGAGTGAAGGCAGATGAAAGGAATGAATATTAAGAAAGTTGTGCTAGGTGTGATTATGGAAAAGTTTCTTCAGTGAAAACACTGCATGACAAACAAGCTTTCTGAAATGGCCATGAGGCTGGTGTGTTTAGATACTGTTAGGCTTTTGTGACTGATCTAAGGAAGTAGCTCAAAGCTAGTGACTCAAGCTGAAGGTATTTGTTGCTTCACAGTGCTGGAGTCTTAGAGAAGGATGTCAGCAGAGTTAGTTCTTTCTAGCAAAGGCAAATGGGAAGTGTGATATTTCTGCCTAATTGTGGCTGGCCTATCTAGGGTCCTTGTGTTGCAAGCATGGCTATTATCACAGTCTTCACTGCATTGATGTATTACCTGTGTGCCCACTGCTGTGCTCATTTCTCTCTCTCTCCGTCTCTTTTTTACAAGTATGTCAGTCACATTGAATTGTGTGTCACTTCATTTTAGCTTATTGTGAAGTAACAATATCTTCAGCAGTCAAGTTCCACTTGGGTCTCATTTCATGGTAATGAGAATTGTAGCTTTTCCCTAGTTTGTCTAGTTGACACAAGTTAGGATCTTTTGGAAAGAAGGTCCCTCAGTCAAGAAAATACTCCCACCAGACTTCCCTGTAGGCATGTCTGTGGGGCATTTTAGATTAAAATTTGATGGATGGAGGCCCAGTCCATTATGGGAACCTCTTTTGCTCAAGTGGTGCTAGGGTGTATAAAAAAAGTAGTCTGAACAAGCCCTAGGAACAGGTAGCATTTCTCCATGGTTTCTGCTTCAACCCCTGTCCCCAGGTTCTTTCATGAGCTTTTGCCTTGACTTCCATCTATGATGTACACTTATGTAGAATTGGAAGGCAAAATAACTCTTCCTTTCAAGCTACTTTTGGTCATGGCTCTTATCACAGCAATAGAAATCCCAACAAAGACAAGCTTCAGCATACGAATTTGAGAGAGTTTTCCATCTACAGCAAAATTCATTGGTTTTTGTGGGAAACAAAGACTCCTGTACAGAAGTGACAGATGATATTACAGGAAAAATTAGAAAGGGCAAAATCTGGAATTTAAAAACATCTGTGACTTTGATTTTGATGAAAGACTAACACTAGCACCCTTATAGTGCTAAGTCACCAAAGCCTCTCCTCAAATGTCATATCAGAGAGAAACACCTAAGATAAAATCACATTTCATAGAAACATGAGTGCAACATTTCTGTCTGTGATTTAGACCTCTTCACATTCCAGTCTCAATTCATCAACTCTGCATGCACAGGATTCAGGATGCCCTAGGACAGAATCTCAATATTTTACTCAGTTTAAAATAAAAAATAAATAAACAAACAAAAAACAGACAGAAGAAGAAAACTTAGATGATTGTTACTGTTGCTAAGGACATAATAAAATTAAACCACATTGGGACAGTACAGGTGATAAAGGGGATATGGTTAATGTGATGTGTATAGCTTATGCAGTAGTGGGAAGTTGCAACTGAATTGCTGAGAGAAAAGAATGTAATGCATTTATCAATACCATTATTATTTTTTTCAATACCATTATTAATGCATATTTACAATAAGTTTCCTTATCATGTCAAAATGTATCCTACTTGCTCATATTTACAAAACTAATATTGTGTGATTTGGTTTAATTTAAAAGTTGGATTGAATTTTATTTATTAAAAGTAAAAAGCACCTTGACGAAATAATATCATAACTAGGCATTTAATGGTACCTGTCATGGAACTCCTAGCTCTGGAAACTAAAATCACCAGTTCCCTTCTCAAAAAACTTCTTCCTCAGAAAATACACATGTTTCAAATGAACATTAAACCTATTTCCAAAGCTAGACTAAACATTCACTACCTTTTGCTTCTCCATGAGGCTACTCAAGTAATCTGTTCATGCATCTTTATTATTATTAATATTTTATATTTTTAAAACAATTTATCTTTATTTTACATACCAATCCCAGTTCCCTCTCCTTCCACTTCCTCTGCTCCCCGGTCCCAATTTCTACCTACCTTATCCCCCATCCACTCCTCAGAGAGGGTGAGGCCTCCCATGGGAAGTCAATAAAGTCTGTCATATCACTTGAGACAATACCATGGCCCTCCTCCCTTTATCTAGACTGAGAAAGGTATCTTTCCATAGGGAATGAGCTCCAAAAAGCCAGTTCATGCATTAGGAATAAATATTGGTTCCACAGACAGTGACCCTACAAATTGCCCAAGCCACATAACTGTCACCCACATTAAGAGGTCCTAGTCTAATCCTATGCTGGTTCCCCAGCTGTCAGTCTGGAGTCAGTGACGTCCCACTAGCTCAGGTCAGCTGTTTCTGTTGGTATCCCCATCATGATCTTAACCCCTTTGCTCAAATTATCACTCCTCACTCTCTACCACTGGACTCTGGGACCTTGGCCCACTGGTTAGCTGTGGATCACTGCATCTTCCATCAGTTACTGCATGAAGGTTCTATGATGACAATTAAGGTAGTCATCAATCTAATTACAGGGCAAGGGTAGTTAAGGCACCCTTTCTGCTATTGCTTAGATTCTTATCTGGAATCATCTTTGTGGATTCCTGGGACTTTCCCTAGTGCCAGATTTCCAGCTAATTCCACAAAGGTATCTCTTTTCTTGCTTTCCTATCTGTCCTTTCCCCAACTGTAATGAGTACTTTGGCTACATAGACACTGACTATTACTGAGCATGTGTTTGTGAGACCAATATTATCTGGTGACATGATCAACTTTTCTAATAATATTTAATATTCCTACAAGTATATTTTGGCTCTGTTGTAATACCATATATACATTGCAGAAAAAATCAAACTGTTGTCTAAATAACAATATTTAACAGTTAAAATACTAAAGAGCAAATACTCAAAACAGGTTCAACTTCACTAAGAAATCATAAGTAGAAAAATTACAAACAATCATATTTATAACAAAAAGAACACATTATCAAAGTATTTTTAAAAACCATAATGATAATTACTTATGCAAAAATACATTTAAAGAGCATAAGGCATACATATCTTCATAGGAACAAATTTTAATAAGGACTACAATATCTGAGTTATGGATTCCAAGTAAAAATTCCAGAAATTTTAGAGAAATATAAATTAAACTCTTGTATGTCCATGGCATGAGGCTAAACTCCTACCAAAAATGTAATTGGGGGTAGGTGGTAAACATGTTGTATATTCTTCTAGATCTGTTGCATTTATCCACATTGTGTACTTAATTGTCAAAAGTAATCCTTTGTCTACTAAGGTATTTTAATATTAAGATTTTAAAGTTAAATTTGATTTTATGCTCTTCACATCAATGGTACAAATGCACAGAGTAGGAAGTGAAGAGTAGGAAGCCCTTGGAGCTTCAGTTCTCGACAAGATTTCCTCAGGATCCTGTAATGCAGGAATTTTCTCTTCTTAGCGATTATGTCCTTAGGGATTAGCTATTGCTCTCCATTATTCTAAATGACTAGCTTTTATGATGCTTTGCCTAGATAAAAGGGACACACTTAAATTCTGTGTCCTTTCTTTTAGTTCTATGGCCTGGAATCCAGCATCTTTAGATAACTAAATAGACATAAAATTTAAGATTACATTTGTTAACAAGAGAGATGCATAAGGCAACCCTGCCAGTTGACATCTGCCACAGTGTCTGCAACATATTCTTTCAGGCTACTTCAGACAAGACAAATTATTTCTACTACCAGATTCTGTCTTAAAAGTATCTGTTGTTAGTCAATGGCAGGCAATGCCTAGCTGGCAGATATCCTAGGTAGGTTTATCACTGCTCTGATGAAACACCATAGGCACAGCAAGAGATAAAATGGTTTACGTTGTTTATGCTGCCTAATCACTAGTCATCACTGAAGGAATCAGGATAAGAACTCAAGCAAGGCAGGAGCTGGAGCAGGGGACATAGTGCAGTAATGATGACAGACTTGTTCCCTTGCTTTGTTCATGCTCTGCTTTCTTGCAGAACCCAGGACCAGCAGTCCAGGGATGGCTCCATTCACAACAGTCTATGTCCTCCCGCATTAACCATTAATTAAGAAAATGTCCCACAGGCTTCCCTGTAGCCAAATCACAAGGAGGCATTTCTTAATTTAGGTTACCTCCTCTCAGATGACATTAGCTTGTATAAAACTGATGTACAACTACCTAGAAAAGTAGAAGAGTTTGGATACAATTTAAATTTCTTTTGTGGGTATAGCTAGTGAAGTCTAAGGCTCTTTCTCTATGAATACCTATTGTGCTTTTATAACATCACAGTGTTGTAAACTATATATACAATGTGTATATAAGCTTTTTAAAAAGTAGGTCCAGAAACTGCAATTCTCTTCACAACACAATCAAATGTTTTAGCTGTCTTCTATCAGAACCAAGGCTTCCCTGAAACACTGATACTAATTATGGGGAAAAAATATTTCCACGTTTTTTCTTCAAAAGCATCTTGTCTTTCCCTTTATCTTTTTTATCAGCCAGATTTCAATAAGCCTTCACTTTCCAACACTAACTCTTTGAGAACTGATAATTTCTACATCTGTTTGAAAACAAATGATTATACTGGATTTATTATTTTAGTCTTCAATGTCTTCACAATAGTTTTAGTCTGTCATATTTTTGAGCTTGCTATCTTATAATTGTATAACAACCATATTTTATTTCCAGCTAATGGCCATAATCTGGTCTTCCAAGTTTAAGTACTAATAGGAGACACTTGATAACCACCACACTATGTAATGACTTTAGAAATTCATTTTAGGCCAGAAAAAGTCTATGACAGATGCAGATCCTGATATTTTAATGACTTAAAATTGATGTAACTATGTATATCTGCAATAAAAAATAGATAATTATGAAAGCAGATTTGCATCCAGTCTGCTGTATCCTGTGCAGAGAAGTCCTGGTGCTGTTTCATCAGCTTCCTTCAGATTTTCACATGTTCCTTGGTGATTGCAGTCACCTATGCCTCTCTCTCTCCCTGAATTCCAAGACTCCCTGAGCCTTCAAAGTCATTTATGACGTACCAACTCTAAAGTTTTAGCCTTTGAGTGTGTAGAATGGCTGACACTTGTCCCAAGATCATCAAAGCTAGCCTTTAACTTTCATAAGAAAAGAATTTTCCAGAAACAAATATAGTACATACATAATAACACTGAAAAATGGAGAATATCCTGCCAAGGTCAGTAGTGGAGGCAACAGTAGTAATAGTTATTGTCATGTATAAATATCTTTCACTTTCCCCTTTATTTTATGCTGAAACAAAATTATATTTATTTTTGGATGGATTTCCTGTCACAGCAATGGAAAAGAAAAACTAATACAATTCTTCATAACACTGTACCTACTTCATTATTTCATCTCTAGTAAAAGGAGCAAAATCTCTGCTTTTAGATGTACAGACTACTGGAATAGCAGAGTAGGGATCTTACTGAGGTGCCCCTATCCTTTGGTGTTCCGGAAAACTATAGCCTAGACTTCAAATTCAGAATAGAAGAAATTCTAGGATATGAAAAGAGGATGCTGCAACTCTTTCCCTGTGTTCCTTATGGTAAAGAAATGGAAATGACTGTTGTACTTCTTCTTCTTCTTTTTTCCAAGACAAGCTTTTTCTGTAGCTTGGGAGCCTGTCCCAGAACTAGCACTTGTAGACCAGAATGGACTTGAACTTAAAAGATCTGCGTGCTTCCTCCCAAGTACTGGGATTAAAGGTATACACCACCACCACCCGGCTTACTGTTGTACTTCTTTCTGCAAGCAATAAACATCTAGATAGTATCAGTGTTGACACTGAATACCAACATTAGGTACTCAGTACTGTATTGTAGGTTTATTTACTAATTAAAAATATGGGTCTTGGCGTATACTTTCAAATATTGTGTACTTAGGCTATCTCATTTTGGGTTCTTGATCATTAGAGTCCTATAGAATTCCCAAACATCACAAACTGTTGCCATTGTTCTTGATTACACTCAAAAACTTGATGGTCAGACATCAAATAAATGACGACATATATTTGAGTCATATAATGTGAAGGAATCAAGCTAGTACCAACCTGGAATCTTCATCTTTACTGGTTAATTTTCACAGAACTGAAAGGTACTGTGTGTACTACTGGGAAAGAAGAACCTATTGCCTTTTCCAGCGTCAGACCTAGCAAGTTGCAATAATGGCTGGCTTAGAAAAATACGTCCACTGATACAATAGTGGCACTAATGTTATGGGAATAAGAAATCATGTCACAAGACAGAACACATTCCTAACAGTGGTAAATGAACTCAAAGACCACAGCTAACTAGATAGTAGGCCCTTGGCAAAGGCCTGTAAATAGAAATCTGCTAAATCAGTGTTTCTCAACTTGAAGGTTGTGACCTCTTCGAAGGCTGAATGACTCTTTCACAGGGGTTGCCGAAGACCATAGGAAGACATAGATATTTACATTATGATTTTAAACAGTAGCAAATTTATGATTATGAAATAGCAACAAAAATAATTTTATACTTGGGGATCACTACAACATGAAGAATTATATAAAATGATATATTATTGTTAGGAAGGTTGAGAACCACTGCGCTAAATTAACACAGAATAAAGTAAATCTAAGTTTTTATCCTTATAACCACAAATTAGTGTATCTCTCAGTTCTCAGCAGAGAAGATTTCTTTTAAAGTAGATGACAATTAATATGGAAATACTCACCTGGTCAGCTTGCAAAGAATAAAAGACTATGGAGTATTAAGCTCTAAATGGGTCATATATAACCCATTCTCGCAACGCTTATGGATCAGCACAGAGTGGGGTGAAAAGATTGTAAGAGCTGCAGGTAGTAGACATGTTCACTGTGAAATTAGCTGCTGGTTGTGACAACAGCACTGCAAACATAAAGTCCCAGGGGCTGGAACAGCTTTGTGGAAGACATGCATAAGCTAAGTCAAGGAAAAATCTCAGCATGGACCATGGAAGTGCTCATGAAGCTCGATTCCTATTAAGGGGCTGTTGGGAGCTAATGGATACAAGAGAAGTATTTAAGAATCAATTTTCTTCAGAGACATGGTGGTCCTTAAAATGCTACATGTGTTGTAGTGGATTGACCTTCATTCTCCTGGAGGCAACATGAAGTGAGCCTTGAGTTTAGCAACTGCAACACACATGAATTTAGGAGAAACTTGAGGAGGGAATAAAGGAGGAATTTGAAAGGAGGCAATGGAAGGTAGTTTGATCAAATATATTTTATGCATATATGAAATTCTCAAGTAAATTTTAACTATTTTAATACATTCAACATAGCAAAGATAAAATAATACAAACAAGGATTTTTGTGGGTGGGTTTAAATATCAACAACACAGAGAAAATGAGGACGATTTGGCCCCACTAACTACTGCCAAACATTACACATTTCCGGATATGCTATATTTTCCTCTGTCTTTCTTTTTGCCATTGGCATCATTTAGTTATTCCAAATAGAGTACGCAACTCGCTCTGGTGTCATCTCTGAAACTTCAACACTTTGAGCTACATCATCTCCTTTTTAAATATGGTTTGCTCATTTTTACTTTAGGATAGGAAATTGTAATTAGGAAATGAGCATACCTCCTATGTATAATGCATCATAAATTGAACTCTAAATAATTTTGCAGTTAATCAGTATTTAGGATTATTCACACCACTACTGCCTTCTAATTACATTGCTAGACAGAGATGATTTACAATACAGTCTCTATAAATTTGATATACTCAATCCCTAAGACATGAGATGAGTTAAATTATCTTCTGTAAACAAAATTCTGACATTTAATACCATAAAATCAAGATTAAAGAAGAATATTAAAAATACTAAGGGGTTCCTTTATGGATTTATTAAGCTGTACATTTTTGTCCACTACCCCTTTCTTCCCTTCTCCCCTTTACCTTCTCCACTGACCCCCACTCTCTTTAAGTGAACTTTTTATAATCCCTGTAACTGCTTAGAAATTTTTTATTACCTAACACCACAAAATTCTACAGTCCTACTCAGCCAATAAAATACTGGAAATGGTTTATCAAATACTTATAACCATTTGTTTTGGGTAATGAATTTTCAGTGCCTCTGCTGTCTTCATCTCTTCTTTATATTTTCCTTATTCTCATTCAATCTGTGGTAATTATGTAGAGGCACTCTTGGAAAGAGCAAAAGAAAGAACCTGAGGTTGGCAGTTGCTTTACAAGTACTATATAAGATAGATGGATCAGAATACACCTCCTTTGTGCCTTCATCATAAGTCTTTCAATGGATTTTCTTAACTGGAAATTTTATATTTGACTTTATGATAATATTAAATTATTGCTTTGAACAAATATATAAAGCTATTATAAAGTGTTTAACACTATACAGATTTTGAAGATTTATCTTGTTTTATTATTTTTTCTATATAAGACAATCATGTAGAAATTATTTTCTATTATGAGTTTGGTTGGAAATATATTGACATTATGATCAGGAACAGTTTAGTGTGACTTAGTTTGATGGTATAATAATACTGTCAAAGACTTCGTATTCAGAGAAATTTAATGACTTGGGCGAACTTGGAAAATTAATTGAACAGTAAGTCTCAATTTGTTCACCAATAAAGTGAAACTTAAAAGGGGTTTAGTATCATCAGTGTTTAAGACTAATAAATGTTGCTAAGTCCAACTATATGAGTTCTGAATGCCACTGTGGGCAAAGCAGAGAAATGATGCACATTTTACAGATGCTTTGGTCTTGTGTTATTCTGATTAGTAAGAAAGATCACATCTGCAGAGAAAGTCGTTAGATTTACACATGAATATAATCAGTAATTATTGTTATGCAGCAGAAAATCTATAGTGTCAAAGGTGGTAGATCTCAGTCATGCCAGGTTTCTTTGGTCTCACTGAAATAGGTAAATATCTGTAGGAGTCTGGCTGACTATAAGACAGTCTGTAATCATTTTCTTTGAAACAGACCTTGGAACCTATCACGCTGCTGCTACTTTTAAGGTATATGCACTTTTCAAGCATGTGAAATATAGCTGGAAAAAAGTGGGATTTATTATTCACTTACCTATTCATTTGTTTTGTGTCATTGGAGAATGAGTTCAGACTTGTACTAGGTAAGCACAATGCCATGGAGCCTAATGACGGATATTGAGATGGGTCAAAATTCATGTTCTCAAAGAATACTCAGGTGTTTTGTAAGATGCCTCACTTTCATTCCCTTTGAGGTGTTGAAGAAATATCAGTACTTTTTATTGTCTTATGGCTATTTTCAGACGTGAAATATTAGAGATAATTAATAGCCATACAAAAGGATCATTTTCCATAGACATAAAAATAGAATTTAGAACTAACAAGATATATTGATTTTGTTTCTCCTTTTTGAAATTCACGTTTAGGTATGTCAATTCATTTCATTATTTTTGTGTTTGTGATGGGCACATATGTGCTGGGGAGTTATATTTTCCTGGCCCCAGAACTAATTAATGAGACAAATCAAACCTTTTATATATGATCATTTATATCCATGAGAGTTATGATTACACACTCTTCTAAAATTTATCCTTTCATATGCAGTATATTTTAGCTGCTCTTCCTAGCAGAATTCCTGCAAGCATTTTTCATGTATCCCATTTAAAAGTCAGATATCCATGCTCTGGATACATCATAGCCTTTTAAAAGATTCCTAACTGTTGTTCTCAGCTCCGTGTGTCATGGAAAGCCACGTCTGTGAATGTGGTTAAAATAATAAGTTTAGCGTTTCTACTTGTGTGGCCATGAGCAAATGGCTTATATTTCCTCTTCCAGGAAATGGAGATAATAACCTCTGCCTCAGAGGATTACCCAGGGGATTGATTGCAAGAGTGGAAGAAAGCTGGTCGTTCTGTGCCAAGCTCTCTGATCAGCAGCAGCTCTCGTCATTACAAAGCTCACTGTCTGACAAAGTAGCTCATTTCGCTGCTCAACAGTGCTGACACTGGAAGGCATGGCTTCTGTGCGGGGCTGATCATGCTCGCTGTATCTTTCTTGTCCTGCTCTGATTGTCTGCTTTACTCGGTTGGCTTTTATTTTATGATTATCCGCATGATCATCATTCAGCTTGAAAAAATTACAGCACATGCTTTTCTCCGTATTGTTGTCTTCAGGCTAAATATGCTCTCTGCCTTCGTCCTTTTTCATAACATGTATTTACAACTTCCTTGCTTTCCTATTGTCCTGTAGCCTGTGAAGGTCACCCTCAAAATACTGAAGCTGGAACTCAATGCTGAATTGTAGCTGTGGGTATAGACTAAAATGGAGTGTTAATCTTCCTCTGAACGTGGGACAGGTTGCAGGAATTACCCCCAGAATATACATAATTCATTAATTCTGTTATTATCTTATGGATAATCTGATTGGAAGTAAACCAACCACACATTTCAAGCCCTTTTCTTTTTACTTTTCTTTCTTATTGTTGCTATTGTATTCACATTCTCAATTGTAAAGAAATTTGCATGCCCCATTTTGAAGTAGTGATGACCAGTACAAGGTAGAATGCTGAATTCCTGCTACAAGGTGGGACTTGGTGAAGTGTTTTGGACTTGACATTCTTCACTTAAATCAATCCTCTAAAGCAGAAGCTTGCATTGGCTTAGATGATCATGTAAAGTCCTTACTACTTCCTTTTACAACGCAGGACATACTACACTGTAGAGGTTTACTGATCAAATGTTGTAAAAGTCTTTCAGCACTGGTTTGTGAAATTTCATTCAGTCCTTTCTAAGATGACCATTGGAAAGCCCACAGTTAGATGATTTTCCTTGCATCTTTCTACAACTTAAATATTGCCCCAGAAAAAGAAAGTGACATCCATTCATTAAAAATGTATTTTTTATTTTATTTCTAGTTGCCAGAAATCATGGTGTGTATATTAATTCACAACAATGTATTTTATTACAAAGCCAGTGAAATTCTGCTATATTAATAGAGAGGAACATAGCATAATCATCTCAGAGAGGCTTCATCTGGAAAAAATGAAAACAGATGCAGAGATCCACAAGCAAACATTAGGCTATATTTGGGGAATCAAGCTGAAGACAGAGAAGAAGGACTGTGGAAACCAGTGGGGGTCAAGGATGCCACAAGAACACTGTCTACAGAATCAAATAACCTGGGCTTACAGGGGCTCACAGAGACTAAACCACCATCAGTGAGATTGTATGGGTCTTACTTAGGTTCTCTGCATGTATGTTTTGGTTGTGTATCTTGTTTTCCTTGTGGAGCTCCTAACAGTGGGTATAGGGATTGTTTCTGACTCTTTTGCCTGCTTTGTGGGCCCTATTCTTTCTACTGGGTTGCTGTATCCAGCCTTAATATGAGGAGAGTTGTGTAGTCTCACTGAAACTTGATATGCTATGTTTGGTTGATGTCCATGGAAGGCCTGCCCTTTTCTGAAGGGAAACAGAAGAGGAGTAAATGGGTGGGGAGCTGGGAGGAAAGGAGAGAGGGGAGAATAAATTAAAAAATAAAAAGAAAACAGAACAAACAATAACAAAAACCCAAATCACCCAAAGTCAACCAGAAAAAGACAATCTGAATACTTCCAAAAGCAATGAGGCATTGAAAGGCACGAGGAAGACACAAATCCTCCCACTCTGAGGAAAAACCATGAGCCAGATTTTTCATAGAGGAATCATGATCATTTCTCATCTATAGAAAATGATGTCACTAAAAACCCTTTGTCCAAGTTCCAACCTTCTGTGCTTCAATAGAATGTAATTGTGAGATATGATGTTTTCAGATATGATAGAATAATCTCAGAATGTGATTTAATGTGAGACTGAGATCACTGACTGCTCTCCATGTAATCAAAAGGATATGGAGAAGTTTTGAAGTAAGAAGGCTAAGGCCAGACTAGATCCAGAAGAATGATTAATGCTGCTAGATACCTGTAATGCCAGGATTGTCCCCGAGCATGAAGAAGGTGGGACCTTCTAATGTTTTAGAGACAGTATAGACCTATCCGAAACTTGGTTAAAGACTAAGAGAAAAAAATGTGAGTTGTTTTAAGTCCGCAAGTTAATCTCTGGCAGCACTGAGACGCTGTTCTTCCATATATCATTTGAGCTTCCTGACAAACCACCCTGTCTGGCTCCAATTTTCTCTATTTAGCAGTTCTTCAAAGGGCTAATTTAGTACTAGAGGGGCAATGTAGTCAGCTTCATATCATGCTAAAAGTTTCATTGTTTTATCTTTTATTTGGTTACACAAAATTTATTGAGCACCAAAAACATGTTATGATTCTCAACAAGTCTTTGCTACACAGGAATTTATGTACTAGAGAGGAGTAGATGAGAACACTTATGTAGATCTGTAGTGGTGTATCATAATACAAATTCAGAATTGTATGAAAATATTGTTTATGTATGAAATGTATCACAACACAAACATTTTCAGGAAATTATTCTTGGCTGGAGAAAGATTAATGAGCTGGTATGAAGGCTGACTGTACTAATAATAATATAAAATGAGATGGTGAGAATCAAAAGGTTGTGCTTTGCTACAGAAGACCAAGCTAATAAACAAAGCAGTATGGGTGTGGAAGAGATTCATAAAGCCCACTGTTAACTGAGAAGCTATTGGCAACTGATTGCTGCTATGGAAAATAGAGCCATTTTTAATTATTTATTTTACATCTTGACTACAGTTTCTCCTCCCTCCTCTCCTCCCACTACCTCTCCCCAACTTCTGTTATTCTTCCCTGGTGTAGGAGAATTGTCTGTATTCTGTCAATCATGTATTTTAATAAAACGCTGATTGGCCAGGCAGGAAGTATAGGCGGGTCAAGCAGACAGGAAATAGAGGTGGGGCAATGAGAACAGGAGAAGGCTAGGAAGGAGGAAGTCCATTTTTCCATTCCTGCCCAGATCACCGAAGAAGCAACATGTGATCTGACAGATGGAAAAGGTACTGAGACACATGGCTAACACAGACAAGAATTATGGGTTACTGTAAGACGTAAGAATTAGTTAATAAGAAGACTGAGCTAATGGGCCAATCAGTTTATAACCTAATGTAGACTCTGTAATTTTCTTTGGTACTTGCCAGCTGTGGGGTACTGGGGGGGTGGAAATCCCCACAGCTGGTCCTCATGTTACACTTCCCAACCATCTCCTCCTCTATTTAGAAAAGGGCAGGCCTCTCATGGATATAGTGAAACATGGCATATCAAGTTGCAGTAAAGACTAAGAACTGTCCCTTGTATTAAGTTTGGGCAAGGCAACCCAATATGAGGAACCAGGTCCCAAAAGGCAGCAAGAGTCAAAGACAGTTCCTACTCCAACTTTTAAAAGTCCCACTAGAAAACCAAGTTATACAACTGTCTTGTATGTGTAGAGTGCCTAGGTCAGTCCCATGCAGGCTCCCTGATTTTTGGTTCAGTTTGTATGAACGTCTATTAGCCCAAGATTGTTGATCCTGTGAGCTTTCTTGAGATGTTCTTTACCCCTCTGTCTCTTACAATCCTTCAGTAGGTTTCCTTGAGCGTGCCCTAATGTGTGGTTGTAGACCTCTGTATGTGTTTCCATTAGGTGCTGGATAAAGGTTCTCTGATGACAATTTTGGCTAAGCAATAATCTATGAGTATAGCAGAATATTATAAAGAATTATATTATTAGCCAGTCAAGTTTGGCTCTATCTTCAGTATCTGTGCCATCTTGTATCCAGGTCCTTAGAATGTGTGGCCCCTGTTAGATTGCCTATGCTTAAATAGCTGTCTTCTTACCCATGGGCATACGGACACCAAAAATTAGTCTTACTAGATTATAGAAAAAAAGAAGAGGGCATGGGAACATAGCAGTTTAGAGTGCTTGCTACACTCCAAAGATCAAGAATTCAGCTCAACATCTGCATCAACTGGTTCTCAACTACCTTAACTCCAAGGCATCCACGAATAATAAGCACTAATTATCTATATATTTCATGATTTAATTCTTAGTGGCATCTACTAGTTAGAATATATGGTGATGTGGTTATTTCACTTAATATTAAGTGTAACATGAAGGGGGCCGGCTTGTTTGTGTTTTTCTGTCCTGCCCAGTTCCACCAGCTGTTTAGTCCCAGAGAAATATCACACAAGAGATCTCTATAAGTTATAAAACTGATTGGCCCATTAGGTCAGACTACTTATTAGATAATGCTCATATCTTGATTAACCCATTTTTTCTGATCTATGTTACCCATGTGGCTCAGTACCTTTTTCAACTGGCAGATCACATCCTGCTGCTTTGGTGATCTGGGCAGGAGTGGGAGGAATCAACTTCCTCCTTCCGAGAATTCTCCTGCTCTCCTTGCATCATTTCCTCTTCCTGTCTGTTTTTCCCACCTACATCTCCTGCCTGGCCAATCAGCATTTATTTAAAACATGATTGACAGAATACAGACAATTCTCCCGCACCAATTAAGGTTTGTTTTTTTGTTTGTTTGTTTGTTTGTTTTGTTTTTTTTTAAGATTTTGGTTTTTCAAGATAAAGTTTCTCTGTGTCACTTTGTTGCCTGCCCTGGAACTAGCTCTTGTAGACCAGGCTGGCCTCAAACTCACAAAGATCCTCCTGCCTCTGCCTCCTGAGTTCTGAGATTAAAGCCTTGTGCCACCATCACCTGACAAGGTCTTGTGGCTTTAAGTTCAAATGTTGGAAAGAAGAAACACAATTACAAGTTCCCTCATGTTCTCTTCTCCCCTCCTGTCTCCTTTACTGCCACCCCATACAAATTTACTCAGGAGATTTCATCTATTTCTGCTTCCCAAGATCTGTGTGTCCCTCTTAGGGTCATCCATGCAACTGTGTTCAAAACATAGCAGCATTATTTGTAGTAGCCAGAACCTGGAAACAACCTAGATTTTGGTAACTGAAGAATGGATAAAGAAAATGTGGTACATTTACACAATGGAGTATTACTCAGTTGTAAAGAACAATATTATTGTGAAATTTGGAGGCAAATAAATGGAACTAGAAAAAAAAATCATTCTGAGTGAGGTAACCCAGTCCCAGGAAGATATGTACAGTATGTACTCACTATTAAGTGGATACTAAGAGGTAAAGCGAAGGATAACCAGGACACAATTCTCAACTCTGGAGAAGCTAGGTAACAAGAAATATATTTCATGTGGCCATTTCTTCCTCATTAACCTCTTTTTCAATGACACTTTCATCAATAGTCCTAGTTATGAAGAAGCAGCTATGACAATTTTATTAGGGATGATCGATCAATTTGTATTGTGTAACCAGTTAGGTATCACTGGAGAAGACTAATTCTCTCTCAACAGTCATTAGTTGTTTATAGTTATTTTTCTAGCAGGTAGTTATTTTTGAGATGTTCCCTTTCTGTATTGTCATTCTCATTGGTACTATTGTTCAGGTTTTTCTTGTTTAGGCAGCCACATTATTAGGATATTAGGTATATAACTTCCCAGTCAATTTTAGGAGACACAATCTCAAAGCAGAGTTCTGAGCATATAACTCTTAAATATTTCTTCTCCCTTTTCTATGATGTTTTCTGAGCTCTATATTCAGGTCGGTACTTAGTAGCCATTGTTCAGATTCTAGTCGTCTATATGTGCATGTTATATGATACATATATCATATATATGCTATATATATGCATGCACACATATGTGTGTATACAATACATATATATCTATATATGATCATTCCATTTTACCCATGAACATGTTTATCTTTGGTGTACCCATTCTGGACTAATTTATTTTTGAACCAAATTCTGAATTATACTCAGTCTCCTATATTTAAAAGTCATACAAAAAAGTCATTCAATTTAAGCATTTTCCATAATACTATTTTCAGTACACCATTTTAATTAGAACCCAACTTGAAGCAATCCATTTTTCAAAGGAATCACATTCGCACAAATTTACACTGAATTTGTTTCCTGAGAAAGAAATGTTTTAAAACACTTAAAATTTTAATAAAAGGAATTTAGCTTTGTGTGTCTTACAACATAGGTCTAAAGCACCTTACATTTAATCTGGTGTAATGCGATACTTTAAAGATAAGGAGTGTTTGCAGTCTATTTTCAATGATACTGTATTTTGTGAACAGGTAAAAAGTTTATTTATGAAGTGTTTTAACATGACTAATAATATCCAGATGATTTAGGTTGGAAATTAACTATAGGCAACAGGATTTTTATACATTGTATTCAAATAGTTCACTCTCATAATGTACAGTACAATTTAATATAGATTTCATAAAACCAGAAATAGGTGAATTCCTGCCATCTACAAGGATGTTCACAAGATGGCTTTGCCTTAAGTGTGTGATATTAACACATGGGAATAGAAGTACTAACTTGTGACTTTTTCTTACTCTCTTTCTGTGTGCTCAATCCACATTTCAAATTTCTAAATAGAGGAAAGGAAGTATCATATGAGGCTTTTCTTTGAATCTACAGATTTTATTTCTGCCTCTGTAATAGGTGTTGACCTAAGTCTTGTCCTTGCCACAGGCTATGAAAGATGAAACTTTGAAGGTTTCCTCTTTTTTTTTTAGTCCAATAAGGCATAGTCTGAGAAAGAGACTGAGCCCCCTCCCCTTAAATGGAATAAACTCCCAAAATGAGAAAAGCATAGTGGTAATAGTCACCACTATAATGCTTAGAAAAGTCTGTAATAGAATTCTGAATCTTTCCATATTCTCCTTGATATTCTAAATAGAAGCTGAGATAAAAACATTGGGACAACATATGAATCAGCTTAGCATTTAAGAACATGCATTATTAAAAGGTATTAAAATGTCATGTCATAAAAGCTACATTACCATTGTTTTAAAGGTTAGATGCATTACACATGTTCTTAGATTATTAAGAAAACTATAAAAGCTATCTACATATATATGTATATATATATGTTTATTCTTACATCTGTAAACACATATATCCTGTATCTGCATCCATGCATGTACATACTGATTCATGTATATATAAATAATGTGTGTATGTGTGTGTTCATATATATATATATATATATATTCATATTGATGGAATAGATATATTGATTAATTCATATATCTTAAATTTATATATGGAGAGAGAGAGAAGATAGAGAAAAGAAAGAACTAGAACTAAAGAGCAGAATAGAGATTCTGTCATTGATAATAGGCAATCATCAGTCCTATCCAGCTCGTAAGGGAGCAGAATAAATGTAGTGATTTTATAAATTGCCTTCATAGTCTGAGAATCAGGAAAATATAGGAATGCTTTTATGATCCTTTGGCCGAAAGTGGTTGTTTGCTAGATCCTATCCAATTTCCTTTGACCCCTTCAATAATGGCTGAGTGGCACTTCGCTTTCATGTCTTATTTCATTTTATCCTAACACTCCATAAAGACACATGTTATTCTCCATAGGCTGTGGATGGTAAAACCAGGGGTTTGAATGACTTCCTTAATGACATGCTGCTGCCCTTTCCACCCTTGATTCCGGCAGCATTTTCAGGGGCTGTCAGTGGGAATTTGGGTTGAGGACTGTCTCTATCACAATGAAATCATTTGGAATTACTTACTTTAAAAGTAGATAGCGGGGGCAGGGGAGATGGCTCAGTGGTTTGTAATACTGACTTCTCTTCCATAGGACTTGGGTTCAATTCTCAGCCTCCACAGTAATTAACCACTGTCTGCAACTTGATTGTGAAGACCTCTAAAGCCTCAACTTTGGTGACTGGGCACCAGGTATGCAAGTGGTACACAAGTATACATAAAGTGTAAAAAAACATACACACAAAATAAAATAATTTTTAAAATAGATGTTTTAAGTTTTATAAAGCATATTAAAATTTTATTTTAAAAACAAAATTATTCTATTGGTAACTACAACTGTTCTGACAAATAAGCATCTCCAAGACTCTTAAAACTACCTTTCTTTTATTTTTAACTTTTTTTAGATTTATTTATTTCAATATATATATATATATATATATATATTGAATATAAATATATCTGTTGAAAATATATATGTATATTTCCACATGTGTGTATGCTCACCATTTGCATACTGGGTTTATGCAGGACCCTGAAAAGGATGTCATATCACCTGAAACTGAAGTTGCAGATGCTTGTGAGCTACCATGCAAGAGCTGAGGAGGGAACCTAGGTCTTTTGTACCAGTAGCGATTGCTCTTAACCGAGTCAACTCTTCAGCTCGAAACTGCTTTTCTTATACACATCAGAAGTGGTTATTTTGTTTATCAAAATTCCAAGATTGTGATTGAAATCCAGATTGTAGACAGCAGGGTCATTAACAAAAGCCTTGAGTTTGAATGTGGTCCAGTGTAACAGCAGCTCCCTCCTAAACAGGGTGTCCTGAGATGAAAACTCCCCAGCCTTCTGATACACTAACAGGATTCTAGAGGATTCTAGAGAAAATAGCACCACATCTCCTTCTTCAGTATTATCTCTATATTGACCACTCTTTTTACATCATATTTTATTTGCATAACTTCACTCATTCGGGCTTCTATAGTGAAGTTTAAAAAACAGAAGTTATTTCAGAAGACTTGTCTAAATTGCAGATTTCCAGAGACAAAAGGAAATATGAGTAACTGAATTGGATGTATCATTGCATTTACCCATAGAATATCACTGAATTCTCATGCCCCCACTTTATAAGTGAAGAAATTAGGAGATTATAAGTGAAATGTCATCCATCATCACACAAGTAGGAAATAGCAAAAGGAAGGATGTATTTGCTGTTCTTGATTGAAAAACTATCATCTTTCTATTATGATAAATTATAATGAAAACTCAAAACCCCACAAAACACTTTTCAAATTTCAAAATTGCAACTGTGGAAGCAGTGTCAGGAGAATATTAAAAGTCCAAAAGTCAGACCAGTACGCAATTAGTTATAGTAATAGTTTTACCTCTGTTGATAAAGGGACTGAACTGGAAAGGCACAGATGATAGTCACCACTTCTGCTGGCATAAAATTGTTCACAAAATGATGAAGTGCTTATTTGACCATCACAGAAACTTCAGAACATTGTGTTCCTAGTTGCTATGATTTGAATATAAAATATAACTCATGGGCCATGAGTTGAATTTGTGGCATCCAAGTGGATCTAGTTTAATATACAGAGGACCTTAGAGAATGGCAGGTTTCTTTTTTAATATTTTTGTTGACTCTTTTGAAGTTTCAAATGTTGTACCCCAATGCAGCTCACCTCCTATATCCTCCCCTCATCCCTGCCATGCCTCCCCACAAAAGGAAACAAATTAAAGTTAGCAAGAAAGTGAACAATGGCAAAACCAAAAACAAAGACAAACTAAAACTAAAACAACAACAACAGCAACAACAACAACAAAATCTCCTTGTTTCTTGTTCTTTCCTGCTTCTTCAGCACTTCTGGGTAGCAATGGAAGCTTCAGTGTGCCATATAGTATACCTCTTTGTCCCAGCAGTTTTACTTACGAATGTTTACTGCAGTGAGTCACTAGTCTGGTTTAACTCTCTGGGATATATCGTGGCTGTCTCCAGTCTTGAAGATCTTGCGGGTATTCTTCAACAGAACCAGTCTCTTAAGTTGCTCCAACAGGTCTTAGATGGGATAGATACTAGAATGGGTCCACCCAAGATCCAGCTGTGGGTCTGGATGGTAGCCCAGCTGGTCAGTCAGGGCCCCTGTGAATACCCACATTGGGTGAGGGGGTGGAGTCAGCTCCCCTACTGATAATAGCATGCTCCTGCGTGGTCGTGTTTGATGTATACTCTCTTCTTAGGCGCTATACTACCTTGACAAGTATGTCATTATAGGCCTAGGAAAACGCAGGCAGGTAACACTGAACTAACACTAAACATGGACAGAACTATGCACCTTGATTTAGATTTTTCAAAATATTTTTATTTCTGCCAAGTACTTTATTATGTCAACAGAAAATCTGACTAATAGACTTCAATTTCATAGATATGTTACAGGAAGTACAGTAACTCAAAGAGTGTGTTTACGTAAAACCATACTAAAATTAGAAAATTTTAGAAGCCACAGCCCCATGTGTTGAGCACAGAGCAGTAACTATAATGTTAATTTTGAACATCAACATCACTGAACTCATAAGTACCTAGGTCAATAAGGCATGCCTTACAGTGTATCCATGAAGACATTTCTAAGACAAATAAAGTGATTTATCTAAGTGGGTAATTTGGAATGTCAATGTATTCAGTACCCTACCTTAGAATAAGAGCCCAGAGGCGATAGAAAGTGAGAAAGAGAAGTACCAGCAAGTATGAACATTCTCTGTATCCTGGATCCCATGAGCGAAGAGTAATCTGTGTGCCATGTCTCCCTTACATTATAAACCATTGGAAATATGATTTGCAATAAATTTATTCCTTTATTATACTCTCTATGCATCGGTTTCTCAAAATTACAAATTAAGTAACACAGAATATTGGTACCCAGAGAGGCAGAGTTCTAGATGTATCTAATCCTAAACATACTGTCTTTAAGTCTCTGAAACTCAATTGTGGGAAAAATTAGGAAATTTTTTTGGAGATGTGGTTTAGGAAAAGTCTACATTGGTGTATGCAGAGTTTAGTTAGTGATTATGATGGGATTTGGATGATACTGATAACAATAACTGTGAATATAAAATTTCAGAGGGACTGAATACTGCGAAATGGATGATTAATGTTAATTGTAAGCATAACACAATCTAAAGAAAAAGATCCATGCATGTGTGAGATTGTGTTGACCATGTTACATGATGCGGGAAGACTCATCTCAATTGGAAAGAAAGCCTAGGGTGTATAGATGGGGAAGGTGAGCATTTGCTCACTTCTCTTTGTTCATGATTGGGTTAACAATGTGACCAGATGTTTAAACTCCTAATTTCTTGACTATATCATCATACTACCTCCTTTTAGGACCTTGAATGAAAGAAAATACTTTATCTCTTCCATTGCTTTCATCAGGGTTTTCAATCACAACAAAGGGAAAAGAAGCTGAAGCAAGGATATCTGAGTGATATGCTCTCAAAAAAAAAAAAAAAAGACTCAACCTAACATGCTTGCGACATTACATATCCAAGAGTGTAAAGCTTAAGGAAACTGAGACTGAAGGATGAAACAGGATGAATTACTTGTTGAGGGAAATGTAAGACAGTCCACCACCGGGACAGTAGCATGACTATTTTCAGCTATGATTACAGTGCGAATCTGGATCATAAGGCAGAGAACAAAGACTTAAAACATGTTTGGAAAGGAAAGCCTGTAAAAAGTTGGGACTAGGGAAAGCATGGCTTCTGAAGTTATTAGTAGTTTGTTATCTTATAAAGTCTTTTTAAGACTGTCCTTGTCTGCAAGTCCAAGGACACACCCAGTTGAAAAATATTAGAACTTAAATAATACTCCAGCCTTGGTTCAAGGAGTTTCCATTACCCCTGATGCTGATTGACCATTTTAATAATCCCTATGATATTAGATGTTAATGCATATACAGTGCAACAACCACAGGCCCGTGGATGCTTCCATTCCTAAGGAAAGCCTCAGAGGCCAGGGAAAAGAAAGGTAATAGAGATAGAGTCATTCAGATGGTAATATGTGAAACTGTAATGGTAAAACCTGATCTGCAGTGAGACTCTGAAAGGCAGAAGACTCCAGAAGTGTGAAACAATCCGTCAAAGAAAGCCAGCCCAGAAGGCCATGTTGGAGAGTAACAGCATCACCCAAGCATGTTATAGTTTACATGAAAACACCACATGTGCCTCATTCAGAGATGGAGCCGCACAATTTTGTATTTTCTCTGACAGATTTCAGTCATCCTTGGATGATCTTTCTTTGCTATTCTTTTCCTTTTGGGGGAGATGAAAACACTGTCTCTTGAAAGTACACAACTATCTTTTTATTTTTCAATCTTACAAAGACTCACAATAAGAGTTATCTTTGAATCTTAGAAGAGATTGAACTTTTAAACGATGTGAGGATTGTTGAAGCTCTGTGGATGCTTGAAGATCTTACATAATGAAAGGAACATGAACCTTTGTTGACCAATACCTGCATGTTATGCCTTGAATATGGAATGTCCACGACTCATGGGTTGACTATTTTTATTCCCAGGTACTGGTATTAATTTTGGAAATAGTAGAAAGTTTAAGATATACAGCAAGGTATGGAAGAAGCAGGAAAATAAGAATACAGAAAGAAAGAAATGTAAAAAGCCCATAGGCGAAAGGTAGATAAAGAGAAACAGGTTAATTCGAGTTAAAAGAGCTAGCCAGAAATAATGAGCTTAAGCTAGACTGAACATACATAAATAATAATACGTCTTCATTTCATGATTTGGGTGATGGTGGGTAGCCAAAAAGAAAAAGCCTGATACAACTGGTACGTGGAAATTTAAGTTCTGAGAATGACAGATTCCATACCTACCTGAGATATGTACTAATATCTTTGTCCAGAAAAAAAAGAGAACAAAACAGCAAGCAATCTAGCAAGCCTTTCTATGTCTTTTCTCAATTTGTTTCTTGATCAATTTGTTTCTTTCAAAATGTTTTGAAATGAAGTAGCATCCCTCTTCAGTTTCACCAACCTTTTATTGAATGGTCTAACACCCAAACAGTAAGTTTTCTTTTAGGAAGATGTAGCCACTCATTTACATTGTATTAATGTTGCAAATTAAGATAAAATTGTAATCTTTCTAGAGAGAAATAATAGGTAAGCAGACATTTCTAAATCTTTTTTTCTCTTGTATAATTTCTTTTCTCTTATACACTTTCCACCGTTATTTTTTTCCTCTTTCTCCCAATTGAAATTGGATTAGGATGAACGAAAGGAGAGACTTGGGTCTAAGGGATTCAAATGAAAAGCCCATGCACTTCTCAGTTAGGTAGAATGAGATCTAAGAACACAGTGACACCACTTCAAAGCCATGACTGTTACCATGGGACCAAACCTCTACAGTCTTCTCATCCTGAAGAGTGACAGTGACAGTGACTGGAGAGGCAGGGAAAAGAATTCAGGTTCTATGCAACTGAAGTCCAGAGCCTGGAATCTACACATTTCTTATTAATTTGGTCAAACGCTGCAGATAGAAGAAAGAAACATTGCCTGTGCTTACTTATCTGTGTCAGAACGGATTTAGCAAACTGGTGTATCCAAGTGTTCTGGTCTATGAAAAACTATCAGACCTTGCAATTAGAAACAAGCCACAAAAATTAGAACATCTGTGTTATTCTTTGCAGAGCATGTTGCAAATATGTTGTCATCTGCCCCTCCTTACGTGCCCCCCCTCCACACCTCCTACTTTCCTCTTTGGCAAAAGGCATTGACATATATCAGCAAGAAGCTGCAAAGATTCTGGCAATTTGACAGTTTGGGGCTGCTTGTCCTTGTCTCTTTATTCCTGTCTCAGTCATTTTTGAAAATAATCTCCTTTCAACAATAAAAAAAAAAAATAGGCAGGTAGTTCCTTTTTAAGCTCCCATTTTTTTTTCCCATGAGTTCTAAGAAATTGGACCCTAGAGGCCTGAGTGTATCAACCGTGAGTAGCACTGTCATGGAGATACTATCTGACACCATGACAGCCAGTTCTTTGTCAGGTAGCAATAATAGCAGTGCATGCATCCACATAAGTATGATATGGGTCAAAGCAAATGACCACATAAATAGTAAGTTAGGCAGCACCTCAAAGAGTCTGAAATAGAGGGATTTAAGTGAAGGTAGATTTCATACATGACTTAGCTAATGTTTTCAAGGTTGGTCAAGAATTAGTTCAGGAGAAATCTATGTACAATACATGAATATTTCATAGGATGACATTTATTGAATGTAGTTGCATTTAAACTATATGGGATATGATTTTATTTAACATTTCATATTAAGTAACTTGAATCTTTATTAGTAAATATTTCAATTCTACCACAATGTGTCTATTATCCATCCCTTATTTAAAAACAATTTCAGCTTGGTGTTTTTGTTTGTTCGTTTGTTTGGGTTTTTTTTTTTTGTCAGAAGTTTTCCCAATAACTCACTGAAATCATAAAAGTCTTTCTCAGACATTTTACTTTTCAGAGGCTAGCAACAAAAGTATAATAAGAATATGGTTGTTTGAAGAAAATCCCTTTTTAGCCTTCTGTTTAATTTCTTAAGGGATCAGCTTTGCTGATTCCTTACAGAATATGGCAATCTGTTTGCTTTCTACCTTTATTCATTTTTACACCAGGTTCTGCACAGCCATCTATTGTAGTATCTTTGTTCAACTTTAAAGTGCAAAAATGCAAATGATATGCTAATCCGTCAGACTGAAGGTGCTGAGGTGTTATACCCAGTGAATCTGTGAAGCTGTCTCAGCAGCAGGCTGAATAAATTAGTGGGAACTAAATAAGTCATAATGAAGCAACAGAAAATATTCTTCTGGGCTTGTCTTAATTTGCTTAACATATCCTTTCCCAAGTTCATCGATGCTATCATGCAAGGTAAGATTTCTTACCTTGTTAAAGCTGAGAAGTCAGTCACCGTGCATATGTATAGCAGGCATTCTTAATCCATTCATCTGGTAAAGGAGACTCCTGCTTCAACATTTCTGCTATTGTGTATAATGTGCAGAAAACAGGACACAGGAATCTCTTCAAGGAACTGTTTCATACCTTTTGGGAAGGTACCCACATAGGACGGCCTGGGTATAGAACAGTTCCTTACCTCCACCTCCACACCTTTTTAAAATTTCTTTATATTTTGGGGATCTCATGTATATATAAAATCTCAAAAGGATCAAAGACAAGTACATAGATTTTTTTTTAAAGGTTATAGCAAGGGCTAGGACAAAGAAGAGTTGGATGGTGGTCAAAGTACGTTAAGTTTCTGTTAGACAAGTGGAATCCAATCAACCAGAACTACTGTACACTGTAGTGACTATACTTATTTATTTATTTATTTATTTATTTATTTATTTATTAAAATTTTCCACCTCTTCTCCACCTCCCATTTCCATGCCACTCCTTCCACTTTCCCTTCCTCTCCAGTCCTAAGAGCAGTCAGGGTTCCCTGTCCCATGGGAAGTCCAAGGTCCTCCCCCCTCCATCCAGGTCTAGGAAGGTGAGCATCCAAACACACCAGAATACTTATCCTTGTGAAGTTTTAAGAAAAGACTTCCACCACAGAACAATGAATGTGTAATAAATGCTGCTCTTGGACAGTTGTGTAGCAAGACTTATGCCAGTGTACAGTGTGGAATGGCTCTCTCAGGAAAAGAATCCAAAGTGAGTCAAGCTGAGCTGGCATTTGAAACTCACTAGGAGGTTGTATAAGCTATGTGAGTGGAGAAGTTGTGTCCATAGGCCCACAGTGTGCACCATCTGTGAGAATTGGCCTACACGACACAGCTGCTGAGAAACAAAGGAGCAGGGGAATACAGCAAACTAATACTATTTGGCTCTTAAGTCCTTTGAGTGATCCCTCTAAAAACTACATTTGACCTAGTAATTGCGATGAATTTGACATTGACTATAAAATAATTATTCTTATAGATACGTTAATTCAACACTGAAGTATTTGTGTTTATGCAATATCTTTTAAATGGCATGCATGCCTACAGTCAAATATATTACTACAAACTACATTATAATGTGATAAGATTATGTTCACGGGTGCTCGGACCAAAAGGTCACATTGTAGTTATTTTGATAATTTCAGTATAATAACATGCATAAAGGATATTACGTACCTTATAGAATTGGCTCAACACATGAACTTTGTAGCACTGCTGATGACATAGTACACAATACACTGATGATTCATTATCCATATGAATGCATGCATGCAGGAGGAGGAAGTGAAATTTAAATTTAGAATATTTACATGTTTATTATAATTTCTGTTTTTTGTTTTGTTTTGTTTTGTTTTTGTTTTCGCTTTTTGAGTCAAGGTTTCTTTGTAGCTTTGGTACCTGTCCTCGAACTAGCTTTTGTAGACAAGGCTGGCCTCGAACTCACATAAATCGCCTGCCTGTGTCTCTCAAGGGCTGGGATTAAAGCCATGTGCCACCACTGCCTGGCATAATTTCTGATATAAATCATTTTGAATTACTTTTAATAAATAGCTTCTAAACCTATTTTTAAGCATTTCTGAAGTGAATATATCAGATTTGCTTCACCATACTAAAAGTTATTAACAAAGTATTAATAATAAAGTCAACTACAGGAATTCTACAATTTGGAATTTTTATCATATTTTATAATATTTAATCTGTTAATTTCAGTACATATAATAGTCAGAAAAAGCAGTACATTTTGTAACCTATTTTCTACAACCTGATTTTAAGAGGCAAAATCACATAGGTATTGATTTAGGGATTTTCTTATTAATAAGTTTACTGTTCTCTTTATATTGACATCCTTCTAGCAATAAGCTGAAGCTTTCTGTGTCTGGATTTTGTTTACACTTGTTTTGTTTTCCACTCACGGGGAATGTTTCATCAAATTCACTACCGCAGGCATCAAAAGATATTGGAGGATCTACGGCGAACTTTAGATGAAAAAGCTTGATCCAGAGTGAGTTTCAGAAAATAATGAGTATTATAAAATTACAGCGAGAGAATGCCAGCGAGGATTACAGAAAGCATAGAAAGCAAGCCTGTTGTGTAATTAGGGTAGGGGAAAGAAACTACTTAAACACGGCTCTAAGGCATATTGTTATACAAACTTGAATTTATTAAATCAGAATGAGTCAACTATTCAATATATTTGTGATTAATTAGCATTAGGATAAAATATAATGGTGTTTTCTTTTTTGATTATCAATGAACAGCATGCGACTACTGGAAAAAAAAAAAAAAAGAAGACCCAACTTCCTTATGGGCTTCTTTAATCTTCCTGGGTGGCTTCTCAGAAGACCAGAATCCAGGTCATCAGCACTGTGCTAAAGTGGATTTGTGATTATTTATTGATGCCACTTGTGTTTTCTCTCCGCAATGGCTGCTTGTAGGATTTATGATTTTATACAGTTATTACTGAGTACACTTAAGGCATTTTGCCGTTACTTGATGTTTGTCAATGTTTATTTTATTTTTCCACGGCTACTTTAACAATTAAATCATGCTGCATGGTAAGAGTGACCAAACCTGGACAAAGCCTCTAGCAGGAAGCAGACTAAGTGACCTGAACGTACGTGCAAAGGACACTTGTGAGTTTAGTCCTAACTCTGTTCTTGCATGCACTCATCCGATGTACAGTTGATGCGTATTCAAAAGCACCTAACAGTGAATGAGGCTGTGAAAGTAGCCTTGCTGCCCTTTTACCTGAGAGTGCATTCTGGAGAGATGTGCCAGCTACAGGGAAAGAACCATCCTTCATGAGTGCCCTTCTGGACGTTCTCTGGATTTTGTTTTGTTGTTGTTGCTGTTGTTTTTCCATGTAAGTCTTCTCTAATACTTATCCCTCACTTTCTACAATCAAATATTTCTTCAGCTTGCTTTGAAGTTAAGATGGATTTTGCTTCTGAGGCTTCCTCCTACCTATGAGTTAAGCAGTTTTCAGTGTGCCCTACTTTACTAGACAGTTTTATCAGAAGGACTTCTCAACAGGTCTCATTCGAGTTGAACAGGCACCTTTAAGCTATTATTTCAAACTAAGGGTAGTTTTAATAATCACAGGGCTTAATTTACTTTGTTGCAAAATATCCATAATCTCTAGCTTCCAGGATCATTGGGTAGATGTGATGCTCTTAGCATCACTAAAAATTGAACTTATCAGTGGGGAGGCAAATGACATATACAAATGTATATTTATTCTTAGCCCCTTATTTACTGTCAAACATATATGGTTACTTACCATTTTTTAAAATTATTTTTCCACTACTATAAAACTACAAATAAAAGCAAAGTAATTTCAGAACTCAGCAATTCTCTACACACCTGCACCTTGGTCACAATTTTGTTTAGGTGTTTATCAGAATGATCTGCTCACCATCCTACTGCCAGAAGCCTCCTGCTGCTCCATCATTGGCCCTTGACCCCTTAATGTATGAACACCAGTGAGAACGGCATACTAGAATCACATAATAAATAGATAGATAGATAGATAGATAGATAGATAGATAGATAGATAGATAGATAGATTAAAGCGAAAGGAGTGGGATGACCCTGTGAATGCCAACGTCTAAGTGTGAGAGAGAGCGAATGTGCTAAATTATGTTCACAACATTTGGTTTTAATATGTTCTGTGTGAAAGATTTGTGTATGGGTAGTCTGGGTTTCAAAAAAAAGTGTTGAAATTTCTAGCTAAAATGCAGAGAATAATTATGAATAATGAAGCAATGATACTGTATTGTCTTGTGCTTTGAGCCTAGACGCCTTTGCTAATGTTGTATTGCAAGCATCAAAGCATCACATAGATACTATTCTTTGTATATTTTGAAGAAAAACACAGGCGTTTGTGGACTTACAGATTCTAGGGAAAGTATTAAAGCTCTGTTTCACTCAAGTGTGTGAAATTAGACACATTTTCATAACGTCCCATAGACGTTTGCAGATTTAATATAGAAAGGAATAAGAAAAGCAAACACATTAAGTTCAACACAGAAAAGAAGTCACCCCTTTTTGAGGTCACAATGTGTCCTTCATATGCAATCTTACTTAGAAAAAAACCAAAATGACATAATTCTTCATCTGTGTCTGTTTCTTCCTTACTTTGTGCAGTGTTTTCTATGTTCGTCAATTGTCTGTGCAGATGCCACAATGCTTGTGGTGTTTTGATTAGTTTATTATTATTCCAAAGAACTTTAAAACAATTTAGGACATTCAAAGTGTGAGGAGCCTTCATGTGATAATGGAAAACAAATCAGGGATGCTAATCTTCGTGCATCTGAGGAAATCCTGATTACAAATTCATGCAAACCTGGCACTTGGTGTAAGAGTGAAACAAAGATGAAAGCTTTTCACTGTTGGTTGTCAAAACATTTTTTGAAATTCTCAGGCCTGGAAAATTAGCTAACTGTCATCACAGCAGTCTTTGCCGTGAAAGCCATTATTTTAATCTCTTCCTGCCATTCCTATCGAGGAGTTAAATTCTGACGCTTTTTGTTTTATAGAAACCAAGCATGTTAACATTTACAGTGTTCCTTTATGGGACAGCTGTGCTCGTCCTCAGAAATGGAAAATGAGGTGTGCATCTCTGGATAGCTGTGCTGACACTACTAGAAAAAAGCAGTGCCGTTGATTTGGTTCATAATTCTACTCTGGCCGTGCTTTCTTGTGTGGGCTAGTGAGAGCATGTACAATTGTTCAGGAGAGAATAAGGATGGGATTCATTTTCAGTGTCTTAACCTGAAATCATTCTAGGAACATAGAAACTCTTGTCAAGTTAAGATTAAGGCTCTCCTTTAACTGAATATCTAGTGACTACACTTTGGCTATAATTTAGTGTCAAAGCATAATTTTTTTCAAATATTAGAATTCCCTATGAACACTGGTAGAATAAGGAGAAAGGAGAAAGTTTAAAAATTAATAGGAAAACGACATAGTGGTTATGATAAAATGTTAAAACAACACTAGCTAATTTTAAACTTCTGGAAGCTTTAGAAAAACATTTTACCTAAAATTTAACCATTTTGTCCTGCCAGGACATCTTTTGACAAACGCTAGTGCTTGTAGGAATCCCACAACTTGAAGCAAGCACAGTACTTTCCTCACAGACAAGCTCGCAGTCTTTAGTTTGAGAAGGGTATGGCTATGCTTGTATAATTTCTTGCCAGGTGCATTATTCCTTCTTTGAATGGAAACACAGCAAACACAGAGTTTCATATTCATTTGAGAACGTAGGTATAGGCCATTTTTATCAAACTGTCTTTTTATGCTGACAAGCACCTAGATTTATTACTGAACAAATTACTAGACTTTTTCTGAGGTTAATGTTTTCACGAGAGCAGGTGGATGGCGGAGATGGCCATTCCCTTAGCCTTCAAAATACCACCTGTGCTTCTCTGAAAGAGATTCTGAAAAACTGCAATGGATATTAATTTTCTTTATTGGCATTTCTTTGTTCTTTGCTTCTTTGCACAGCATAGTCAAAAGGGCATGATGCCACCATTGACCCAGGCATTTTGGCCCAAACAAGTCTGATACTCTAATAGAACCCTAACGCAATGATATTCAGAATAAATCTTAAGGGAGTGATCACTTGCAGAAAGAACAAAGAATACTTCTGTTCAAAGCTTCTTCAGAGCATGTTTCTTAGGGATGACTTGCTGTTAACAAGTTGAGTGACTTCCACTCATCTCAGAAAATAAGATAAAAATTGTCATTTAGGAAGAAGATGTGAAATAATAGTCTTAATCTGTAGAAATCATGATAATAAATGACAATGCTTTTAATGACCACTAGAAAACCTTCCAGTTATTATCTTTTAAAATAATCATTTTGGTAGATATTCTCTTTAACTCATAACTTGCTGATAAGTTCAAATTACTGTTGCCTTCAATGAACTCGCAAATATTTAGGATACAAGGTGTCTAGTGACCATGTGCTTTACACATCTGACTCAGAAAGATGCACAATCTGACCTACATGGCCTTCGCTGAACTTTCTGCATAAATCTACCAATATCTCCACAATGAATGTACAGTAGGCTTCTAGCTCTGAGTACTCCAGTTCCAAATGGGTCAGTAGGTGAATAAAATTAAAGAACCTTAGTTTTCATTTGTTTGTACAGTAATCTTTGGGCTCCTGGTGAATAATTTTGTACTGCCCCCAACTGTTTAACTACCAAATGAAAACAATTGACTGAAAATTAATAATAATAAAAAAATAAAGACTTGGGGCTGGAGGGATTCCTCAGAGGTTAAGAAGACACTGGCTGCTCTTCCAGAGGTCCTGAGTTCAATTATCAGAAACCATGTGGTGGCTCACAACCATCGATAGCAGGATCTGATGCAGTATACTGCCATAATGTCACACTCACAGATTAAGCACTCATATTATAAAATAAATAAGTAAAAATTTAAAAATAATTAATCAGGGCTTTTATAAGATGCATGATACATTGATGAATTCTCTTCAGAGATATTAAAGGATCATCAGTGCAGATTTTGCTCTTTACACGTTACTCTGGACTGTGCCAGTGAGATATCTTTGACAGTAAGGGTGTTTTTGTCAACCTTTATGACCTGAGTTCAACCCCCAGAGCCCACGTGGTGGAAGGTATGAACTACTTGTGAAGGTGTCCTCTGACCTCTGTGTGTGTGGCTTGTAGAACACATGGGACCTCCACATAAACAAAAAATGTATAAAATAAAAACACAGTGGTTCTATATACATTAGCTCCTCTGGAAATGGGTATCTATCTTATTATAATTCCTCACTGTTGTTGATTATATTTTGTTCAATGATAAAAAAATGCTTGGTAGTAAGTTACTTTGGTTTAATTCCAAATGTCAACTTCTTGATAATGGGGTTAAAAAAAAACTCACAAATTATTTAATAAAATAAACCATAAATAAAAAAAAAACAGAGTAAATTCAGAGATGCCGGATTTGGAAGTTCTGTCATATACAAAAGAGAAAGATCCAGACAGATTTAATGAGATATGGTTTTCTTGAAGTCTCCTTGTGGTCACACTGTCAGTGATTACACAGTTTCTCTCAAAAATTTTAGTCAGTGCCCTTCACTTTTGAGGGAAACGGGCAAACTCCACATACACAGAAGCAGAAAAGGGAAACTTTTTTATCTATCACTTTTAATTTTTAATGTTTTTCAAGAACATTTCAGGAGATTTTGTTTTTGAAATAGGTCAGTAACTCAGAAAGCTGAAAGTATAATGGCTCTTCCCTTGAAGTGGCAAATTTCACTGAGTTTCCCAAAAGCCTTGCCAAGTGCGAGACTGAAAAGGAAGTTCTTTTATTTTTCTTCAAAGTTGGAAAGAGATTAAAGATATTCAGCCGCCTTTCTCTAATGTTCGAGAACAACAATACACCTAGCGGCACAGATAGAATACTTTCATGAATTATTTCTCCTGTTAGACTTTGGCCCCAATTAATGTTCTTTTAATAATGAGTAAGCCTTGTATCTCTCAAAGGATAATATAGGTGGCTCTGGTCTAGGAAGGATACTCTGCTTATAGCTAGTGTCTGTCACATATACAAATATGCTTTAAATTTTTCAATGTTTTAATTCATTCTTTGGTAATTTTATACATTTTGATTATAGTGTTTAACCTCCTCTGGCTCCTCCCAGATACTCCATCACCTCCACAGTCACCAAATTCATGTTCTTTCTCTCAAAAACACAAGACAAAGCAAAACAAAAAAATGATAGACAAAAAGTGGAGAACATTGTGCTGGCCAGTTACTCCTGGGTGTGGGACTTGTCCTAGAGTGTGGTTGATATAGGCTGTGTCACAACAAGAAAGAAAACTGATTTCCCCTCTCTGAGCAGATATAAATTGTGAATAGCATCTTGGCTAGGGATGGGACTTTGTGGTCAGCCCCTCTCCTCCATGTAGGGTTTTCTGTGGCTTGATTGTGCAGGTGTTGTCTGTACTGTCACAATCTCAACTCATACAGGCATCTACTGTGTTGTATATGGATAGTCCTGTAGCATGAGGGGTGGCTTGTTGGAGTATCTGTCCCACCCTGTACCCCACAACCGGCAAATCACCCAAGAAAATCACACACAGGACTCTATAAAATTATAAAATGATTGGCCCATTAGCTCAGTCTTTTTATTAACTAATTATTACATCTTATGGTAACCCATAATTCTTGTCTGTCTTAGCCATGTGGCTCAGTACCTTTTTCAGATGTCAGCTCACATGTTGCTTCTTCGGTGATCTGGGCAGGAATGGCAGAGGGAGTTGCTTCTCAGAATATTCCTGTGCTCATCGCCTCACCTCCACTTCCTGTCTGGTTGACCCACCTACACTTCCTGCCTGGCCAATCAGTGTTTTATTAAAATACATGATTGACGGAATACAGATAATTCTTCCGCATCACAGTTCTGTGTCCTCGAAGTCATCTACCACACAGCCCTTCTAAAATCTATCTACCTGCTCCTCCAAAAAGAACTGGACAACATATAGACAGTAAGAAATTCAGAGTACGCCACTATAATGGGATACCATACCACACCCCTCCTATCAAAACTTTAAGTTTCAGTACAGGGAACTAATATATTTGTGAGTACATTACAAGTTGAGCACTGTGTAGCACTGACACTTATTGCTTCCGGTGCACTGGAAAGAAATGCAATTGTAATCCAACACAATGATCTGAATTGGGACTGTGATGTACTCATTCCTGAAGACACAGAAAAGACAAAAAAAGATCAAGAATTTCATGATCATATTTCAAAAAGTTTGTCCGTTTTGCATTTTGATTGAGCAATAGAAAAAATAAGTCATATTCAACCCCTCTACCTAACGAAAGGTGATTTAATGAATATACACAAAGAACTTAGTTGCTGGCCCCAGGGAAATGTCATCTCCAAATAATTAGAAAGATTCAGCTGCCTGTTTCCCAGTGCCTGCTTTACTACTAGGGCTTCAAGAAGACAGGCTCTCATAACTAATCCTCTTTGATGATTCTCCAGAATGCCAATTTTTAGGCATATATGAATATACTTGATTAATTAAATCATAAATTCATGGCCTAAAATAGTGTTAATTGATTTTTAATTTTTCATTATTCATTTCTTTTTTAATCCTTCTTTATGCTAAGCCTACCCACCCTCATCACATAGTACATCGAACAAATTCAGACCCTGTAATATTAGTATATAAAACATCTTTATACACACACATATGTTATATGCTAAATTTTGCTTGTGTTCCTGAGACATGATTTTGCTGTGTATCTCAGGTGGGTAGAGACATCATTATGTAGTGCAGAATGTCCTCAATTCATAGCAATTCTGTTTCTCTGTTTTTTGATTAGAAATGTTAAGTCACTATGCTAGTTAAGAAGCAAATTAATTTTTAAAGGACAGAAAAGAGTTAAAATGGGACAATTGTATACAATATCTTTTGAATGTACTAATATGCAATATAACCCATACAATCACAGACAACCATTTTAATCAGAGAAAAAAATTAACTATAAAATTTGCATAAAATGAAATTAATCATTATAAAATGGTCAGTTCAATAAAATGTGTAGTTTGGTGATTTTGATTCTAGTTTCAGTACTGTATGACCTTTACCACTATAATCAGATCCATCACCCAGAAAAGACACCATACTCTAAACATCAAAAAAAATATCAAAGCTAAACATCAGTGTACATGTTCTGTGCCCAGCAATTGTCCTAATTGCATTTTACTGTGCTTGTTCTATAAAACTGATGAGAATCATACACAGGCAACATTTTTCTATCAATTTTACGAATGAGGAAACCAAAAAGAATATCTCTATATATTATATATAGAGAGATAGATTATATAGATACATAGATATATCTATAGATAGAAACTTCATCTATGCATTTTATAGATATAAACATATCTATAGAATATCTTCCACTAGTTATACCATATTGGTTCACTAAAATTGTTTGTCTCTCCTTCCCCAAATAAAGAGGTCTTAAAGATTTTATTCCTCTTGTATATACTGAATGGAGACTAGTATGATATAGGTGTCATATGTTTTTCTCTTCATATGTATATATTAAATATATATTCCTTTGTCAAAATATGGGTAGTTGGAATCTGTAGATCTAATGACACTGAATCTTTACATATTGTGGAATTACTTCTCCAGTAGTAGCCCACGTTTGGATTATATGTGGAAGCTCTTATATTGTTGGTTTTATTCTGGAAATGTTTGATATTTTCGTACTTAAGTAGAAGTTAATGTTCCCTGATCGAACAGTGCAATTTGTTAGGTATAAATTTATTTTGTTGTATGTTATTGGAATGAGATCTATATGATAGATCTGTGATAATGATAACAGTGAATGTTTCAAACACCAGATTTATACAATAGCCTTATGAAAATTATTTTTTATCTTTTGAGATTATAATGTAATTACATCATTTCCCTCCTCCCTAATCCTCTAATATACTGCTCCTTTCTCCTTCAAATCCGTGGCCTTTTTCCCCCATTAATTGTTGTTACATACCTTTGTGTATATGTGCACATACATATATTTTTTTCTTATTATTACATACTTAAATACAATCTGGTCATTCCATGTAATATTGTAAGTATATGTGTTTTCAAAACTGGCGATTTAGTATCAACTAAGTAACTGGTATGCTTTTACCTAAAAAATACTTTTCACTTCCTTTTTCAGCCTTCCTTAGTTGCCTGTAGTTATTTGTACATGGTCAAATTTTTGTGTTCTTTCCCTTGTATACTTTGTCATTTCTATAGTTGTCCTAGTTCAGCTTATGTTTACACAGTTATGTTTGTGAGATGACATGGATGTAGGTTCTGGCATTCATAGGCAACACAGTCTCATTACAAACTTTCTATTCTTCTAGATCTTTTAATTTTTCCTTCCTCTTTTCTGTAACAATTCCCAGGCCCTAAATTCAGGGATTGCATTATATATTTGTCCACTAGTACTGGGCTGCACAACTCTGCATTTTGATTTATTGTGGTTTTTCTCTAATGATTTGATGTAAAGAGACGTTTTCGTGTTGTGTGGTTAGGAGTACACTTATCTGTACACATAAGAACAAATACTTACAACATAGTTATGAATTATGGTGGTTTAGCAAAATAGTATTTGTAGGTTCTCCTTTCAGATCCATGACTTCACTATCTTTGGGTAACTAGATGAGTTTCCAGTAACAGGCAGCCAGCAAACAGGAAGAAGCTGTGTTTAACTCTGTAAGTAGATTTAGTTGACCATGTGGGCACGAATTTGTAGGAGGAGACAACTTGTTCTGTTCCCGGCTGCCCATCTCCAATATAACTTCACAGAAACTGTATTTTTAAAACACTACTTGGTCCATTAGTTCTAACTTCTTATTGACTAACTCTTACATCTTAATTTAACCCATATCCATTAATCTAGGTATCACCAGGAGGCCATGGTCTACCAGCAAAGTTTCAGCACATCTCCAGTGGCAGATCCAGTGGCAGGTGTCTCTCGGCCTCTGCCTTCTCCCTCCCAGCATTCAGTTCCGTCTTTCCCGCCTACCTAGTTTCTGACCTATCAACAGGCCAAAACAGTTTCTTTATTCATTAATGGTAAGATCAGCACACAGAAGGGACTCCCACATCACACCCTTAGGATTATTATGCCATGTTGATCATTGGTATAGTTCGTAGTCACAATTGATGGGTAGGACTGTTTGGTTGTTTTCCTCATTTGAAAGCTTTCATAGTACCTTATGGTACCATAAAATTTGCTTCTCAGAGAGTAGACCTTCAGATCAGTTCCAGCTCAGGGCTCAGGACTGTGTGTTTGAAATGCATGATGCCTTTAGCAATAGGGGCTTACTTTCCACAGCTGAGGAACAAACACAAGCAACAGCAGCACCTTGTGGTATAGTACAAGTATCTTGGACCATACTAAACCACAACTCAAAAAGAGAGATTCTCATGTCTCTTGTGGGAGTTTTAGTTAGTAGGTCTTTGGTTCTTGGGAGAAAACATTGTCATTCCAAATGAGATTTATTCTATATATGTATATTAATACATTGACTTATCTGTATTACATTTTATTACTAAATTCAAAATGCTTTTTTGTTTTTTCAATTGATTTTTATTGAGCTCTACATTTTTCTATGCTCCCCTCCCTGCCTCTCCCATCCCCAAGTCTACCCTCCTCCAAGGTCCCCATGCTTCCAATTTACTAAGGAGATCTTATCTTTTTCTACATCCCATGTAGATTAGATCTATGTAAGTCTCTCAAAGCGTCCTCATTGTTGTCTATGCTTTCTGGTATTGTGGTTTGTAGGCTGTTTTTTTTGGTTTATATTTAAAAGCCACATAAGAGTGTGTACATGTGGTAATTGTCTTTCTGTGTCTGGCTTACCTCACTCAAGCTAATGTTTTCTAGCTCCATCCATTATCCTGCAAAATTTGAGATGTTGCTATTTTTTCTGCTGTGTAGTACTCCATTGTGTAAATGTACCACATTTTGCTTATCCATTCTTTGGTCAAAAGGCATTTAGGTTGTTTCCAGGTTCTGGATTTTTAAGTAGATATTTAATATTATGATCCACTATGATCTTTACATACAACCTTGTTGTTCTTTTTGCCCAACACAATCCTTATTCTGAATTTATTACCCTCTTTCTAACTAACCAGAGTGCACACTCTGCTTTTGCATTTATCCATTAGATTCCTTCTATTCCCTTCTGCATTGATCACCTTTGCTCTGCCCGCATTCAGTATCGTGACAATGATTTCTTTTTACTTTTCTGATTTCTACAGTTATTCTAGGATGTGTAATCACATTTAATCCTCAGGATCATCACATACAAGAGAATATGGAACATTTTTCTTTCTGGGTCTGGGTTACCCTACCAATATAAACTTTTGTAGTTCCCACTTTTTACCTATGAATTTTATTTTTCTTTGTAGTTGAGTAGCATTCCATAATATATTTGTATCAAATTTTTATTAACCATTATCAATTTCCATTTGAGAATATTTACACTCTTTGCATTCCCTAGCATTGTGGATACAGCAGCAATTAACAAAGTTGGTTAAGCATCTCTGAAGTAAGTTATGAATTTCTTGAGCAGATGTCAGAGAATGCTTTAGCTAGGTCATATGATAGAGTTACTTTGAGCTTTCTGAAAGCTCTCTACACTGCTTTCCAGAGAGGCTGTATCAGTTTGAAGTCCTACAGACAGTGAGAAAGTGTTCTCTGTTGCCCTCATCACTTCCAGCATTTTGTGTTGGCTGTTTTGTTGATTATTGACATTCTGACTGGCATAAAATTAAATCTTAAAAGTTGTTTTTATTTTCATTTCCCTAATTTTCAGGAATAATGAACATGTTATAAAATATCTCTGTGAATTTTTTATTTTGGGAATTCTATATTCAAATCCAAAACCCATTTGTGAATGAATCATTTGTATTGTTTTTGTTTTACATCTTAATATTTTCTGGATATTGAGCTTCAACAGATATAAAACTGACACATATGCTCCCCCATTCTGTGCAGAATTTTGTTAGTTTTATGAAGTACTAATGGTCAATTGTTGAAATTAATTCATTGGCAAATGTTTTCCTATTGTTATGTCCTTTCCTCCAACTACATCACACAAGGTGCTCCCTATATTTTCTTCTAATAATTTCAGTATTTCAAGTTTCACATTTAGGTTTTTGGTCCATTGGGAGTTAGCTGTTGTACAAGGTGATAGATATGGATTGTCTTAGTTACTTTTACTATTACTGTGTCAAAGTATATTGGCAATGAAATTTATAGGAGAAAGTACCTAATTTTGGATCTCACTGTTTCAGAGAGCTGGAGTCCATCACCATCATAGCAGGAGGCATGGCAGCAAGCAGGCAGATATGGCACTGCAGAAATAGCAGACAGCTTCCACATTGAGACAAGAAAAAAAGGGAGGTAGTGAGAATAGCATGGTGACACATTCCTCCTCAAGGCCACAACTCCTAATCTGTTCCCAGAAGTTCCACCATTTTAGGACCAAACATTCAAATAGATGAGCCTACAGGAGCAATTTTTATTTGAACCACCATGTCTTACTTCCTGGCTTCTGTGATTGTCCCATAGTAAAGCAAAATGTATTTACTATGATTTTAAAGTACCCAATCATCTTTCAGTCTTAACACAGTTTCAAAACCCAAAGTTTCTCCTGAGACTCCAGGCAATTGCTTAATTGCAACCTCCTATAAAGTCAAAAACCAAATTATATACTTCCAATCAAAAATGACACAAATATCTATTATCATTGCCAAATGATAGAAATGAAGGATTTGTGAGGAAATATTGGAACAAAGCAACACAAAAAACCACCAGGGTAAACATCATATCCTCTGGGTCTGTGCCTGATGTCAATGGGATTAGATGTTCTTCCTTTTTAGCTTTGTTACCTGAAGCACAGTTCACACTCTTATACAAGTTCTATCCTCTATATGAAGTTCTCCTTGGCAGATATTTCAAGGAATTAGCATCTCCAGTGTAGTATGAGGGCCAGCTTGTTGGGTTTCTGTCCTGCTCAATCCCCATAGCTGGCAAGTCCCAAAGAAAATCACACAGATATCTACATAAGTTATAAAATTGATTGGCCCATTAGCTCAGGCTACTTATTAGCTCTTGTTGCTTATATTAACCCATCATTCTTATCTATGTTTGCCAAATGGCTCGGTAACTTTCTCAGCAGGGCAGGTCACATCTTGCCTCTTTGGTGATCTGGGCAGGAGTGCAGAGGAATGGCCTTCCTCCTTACCAGCATTCTCCTGTTCCCATCGCCCTGTCTCTACTTCCTATCTGGTTGACCCACCTATACTTCCTGCCTGGCCAATCAACATTTATTTAAAACATGATTGACAGAATACAGACAATTCTCCTGCACCACTTCAGGACCTTGAGGTTTCCAGGGAAATCCATGTTTGACTTTTACAGCTTCATGAAATGATTTAACAAGGTCTTCATGCAAGAATTCTTCTACCATGTGCCTGATCCTGAGATGCCTTTTGAGATTTGGCATGCCAGAGTTTGTGTCTATATTTTTAGGATAATAATCTCTTTCTGGTTTACTGTTTCCTTGATTAGGATAGAGAGTCCCATTTTTACATCTTATGATTAGTTTAAGATTGGTTTCTGCCTTGTCAGATATCAAGATAGCAATGAGTGCTTGTATTCTGATCTTATATAATCAAGTTTTTTTTTTACATCCTCACTCTAAGGTTATAGCTATATTTAAAGGTAAAATGTATATTGGATACAAAAGGTAGGTTTTGTTTCTTGATTGATTCAGTTATCTATGACTTTTGTTTGGAGAATTGAAACCATTAATATTTAAAAATATTATTGAAATGTATGTCAATTGTATTTACCAAGTTTATGACTCTTATTGTTCTTGTTCTTAGTGTTACCAGCATTCTAGCAATCATAATTTTATATTTCTTTTCATGGTATATTAGATATGTTAATTCTCCTCTTAAGCTTAACATATTGCTTACTGTATATTCTTTAGGTTTGGTTTGTTGGATTTTTTTAAATTTTTATTTATTTAAATAACATTTTTAAATTTATTTTAGATACCAACTAGTTTTCCCTCCCTAGTTTCCCTGATGCCTTCCCATTTCTCATCTGCTTCCCTCATCCTCCAGTCCTTCTCATGTAGCTTAGTCTCTTAACAAATTTTTTGAAACTGTTTATATCATGGAAAGATTTTTCTTCTTCTTCATGTATGGTTGATACTTTTGATGGATATATTGATCTAGGTTGGCCATTAAGTTCCTTTAGGACTTGGAATACATAGTCCTAGGATCTTCTGGTTTTCAAAGTTTCTATTGAGAAATCAACCAATATTCTGATCAGTTTTCTTTTATATATGACTTGTGTTTTCTCTCTTGTAGTTTTCAGTACACTGATGTGTGATGTTGTTCTGTATATGTGTTGCTTTCATTGGTTAAAAATTAAAGCTGCTTAGCCTATGGCAGGGCACAATCTAGGCTTCCCTTGTAGATTAGATCTATGTATGTCTCTCTTAGAGTCTTCGTTGTGTAGGCTCTCTGTGATTGTGATTTGTGGGTATCATCAGGTACCTTAGGCAGGGAAGGTGAAACAAATTAAATACATAATTAAATACATATCCTTACATAATTAAATAAATACAACATAAATAAACATATTAACTCATTCAATTCTACAATGAAACCCATTATACAGACATACATAGTTACTATTAAAAGCATTACATTATAAAGAAAAAAACAGAAATGAGAAAACTATTTCTTATAATGAAACAGTATTATCAAGAGAAATGTTGCAACTACTAGGTGATATTCACCTTCATTTTACTGGCCTTATACAAAATGCTGCCAAGTGCACAGAAAAAAGATCTAAGAAGAGTTGCATGGTCTTTAAGAGCCCTAGGAGAGACATACATAGTTTAACTGGAAGAAAGGGTATTTGTCATCCCAGCCTCCCAGCTGTCTTACACCCGAAATAGTAACACAGAAACTGAATTCATTTAAACACTACCTGAAACATTAGCTCTAACTTCTTATTGACTAATTCTTACATCTTAATTTAATCCATTTCTAGTAATCTGTGTTTCTCCACATGACTGTGGCTTACCAGCAAGATTCTAACCAGCATCCATCTCAGGCAGGAGATCCATGGTGTCTCTCATTCTTCCCTTCTTCCAAACATTCAGTCTTGTCTTCCCTGCCTACATAAGTTCTGCCCTATCAGGCCAAGCAGTTTCTTTGTTGATTAACCAATGAAAGCAACACATAAACAGAAGGACCTCCTACACCATTAGGTCTAATATACATGGGTAGTAGAAAAAGACAGGATTTCCTGAGTAAATTGGGAGCATGGGGACCTTGGAGAGGGTTGAAGGGGAGGGTAAGGGTAGGAAGGGGAGTAGAGAAAAATGTAGAGCTCAGTAAAAATCAATAAAAAATAAAAGAAATCAATTGTTAGATAACAGCTGAGTTAATAAACCCCACTGAAAACCCTCACAAATATTCAAAGTGTTCTTTACTTGCCTAAAATAAGAGTCACAACATTTAAAAGTACTTTGCAACCTTGAGACAACTGGAGAAGGATTGAGGTTTTAAGTCAAGCACACGTAAGTAATCTGAAATGAATTTGTTTCAGTTTGGTAACACTGAGACAGGCAAATGTTTAAACTACCATTTAAATGCTTGAGACCTCGAATAAGGGAAGCTCCATTAGTGTCAATCAGGGAGACTGAAAAGGGGAAGGTGGATAGATGGTTAAGAAAGTAAAAGATATGAGGGCATTAAACCTCCAGGTAGTGTTTCCAGTAGGAGTACTGACTCTGCACCAGTCACAAGCCATCGTTCAACAAAAGATGAGATGTTACTAAAATTTCAAGAGGGCTTTGTCATCCATTTTTCTTAATGACAATTTGCATACTTTATTAATAGATCTTTCCTTTACCTGATAATATTGCCATTTTTATTTCTTTTAAGTATTTGAAGCATTTAAATAATTTTTCTAATCTTTTTTCCCTTTTATTGAAAATAGATTTTTTTTAACATAATATGTCTTGATTACTATTTCCCTACCTACAATCATCAGAGTTTTTCTGCACATCCCCTTTCATCTGGATCCACGCCCTTTCAATCTCTCATAAGAATAGAAACAGGCTTTAGAAGAATAGTAATATAATATAATAAACAAGAATAAGATTGAGAAAAGTAAACTAACACATCAAGTTGGACAAAACAAAGAAATAGAAGTAAAAGAATCCAAGAGAAGAAGAGAATAGAAGGAACAAGAAGCAGAGGCCCACTAAATCACTCACAGGGATTACACACACACACACACACACACACACACACACACACACACATGAAATCCACTAAGCGAGAAGTCATCATTTATATTTAGAGGACCTGGTGCAAGCCCTGTGCATGTTGCCTCAGTCTTATGCATTTACATTCAAATAAGCTTATGTGTTCTCTGTCTTAGTAGTTAAATTTACTACACTGAGTTGAATTGGTCATATGAACATAAAAGTAACCATACTTATAGCTTAATATGCTATTACAATATCATAACATTCTAAAATCATTCACCTGATCTTGTCTTAGGTTTCTTAAAATACAGAGTTTAACAGCATGGAGTTCAACAATAGACAAAGCTTATATTAAACATGTTTGCAAAATAGAAACCCTGTAAAGAAATTGATATAATAGAATGTTCTTCCTAGAAAATATGGCGGCAGTTTCACAAATTCACTGGTTGACTGTTTCCCAGGTGGAGTTTACATGAAGGAAAGACAGGGCACAATGTAGTTGTGAGTGTGCATATGGTATAAGTGCATGAAGTAAAAGTGACAATTACTATTATTAGGCCTGTCTAATTTTCTGCTGCCTATATCTTCACTTTTTAGCAACACCTTTTCTCTAGTTTTACTTGCATCTGAAAGAATGGTTTACTGCTTGGTATCTTTTACTCAAGAAATTGAAAATGACCACTATCTCTCCCACTACCAAACAACACAACACAAACAAATAAATTGAAATAATGGGTTCTCTATGAAAAATTTGATTCTTCATTGACAGGCTGAAGTACAGAGCACTATTCCTATTTTAGAGTGATTAAACAGCACCCCCTGATACAAAAGGAACAATACCTTTCATATGAAGAACATCTCATCATTCAAAACTGCTTTCATCATATTTACAACGCGATCAATGGGCATGTTACTCATAGTAATCAGAAACTTGAATTAACTATTTGTCTTAGCTCCATTACAACCACTGTTTCATTCCTGCCATATCAGTTTATAAAAATTGAATGCATATTTTCAAAATGAACACATTGTTACTGTCAAATTACATAGATATTGCAATTATGTATAATTCTGCAAATATTGTACTAATATATTTATACACTATCTCATACACATATTTTTCAAAAGTAATTGAAGACTAGATCAAATACCATACATTAGAAATCTCATAGTAGATTCCTATTTCTTCAATTTATTTCACAAATGACTTGTGTTGAATCTATGTACTTGATGACATTTTTCTCTAGATCATTATTAAGAAAACTGTGACTTTTATTAAGATTTAGTATGAGCAATATCTCCACGAGTTATGTGTTTATAGACAGAATACAATAGGTTAAACTAAATAAGAGCAGCAGCTCTCATCTATGCACCAATAGTAGTATACGAGAGAGGTCTGTAAACAAAGTTTACTATTTCATGGCCATATCCACACTTTGCAGATGATGAGGCTACTTTCATACCATAGGCTATGGTGATTCAGTTGATCAGTTGTAATGAGACTGTGTGCTTTTCAAATATAATTTATTATCTACCCCTTTGCAGAAAGTGTTTATAACTCCTTGAATAAGCGTTGTTTCCACCATTTCATACTTAAAATTAAATTCATATCATTTCTAAGACTATCAATGAAAAAAATGATTAAGTAGATTATGAATCTGCATGGCAACTGAATAAGAGACCAACAAAAAAGTTAGACTGGGAATGGATAGATGACTCCCAGGTTTAGA